>NW_026712283.1:3602944-4030444 GCF_030504385.1 Musca domestica | reverse complement strand
GGATTTTTTTTAAAGAATATTTTTTCAAGGACTCACTATAAACGTGGATTTTTTAAAGAATATTTTTTCAAGGACTCACTATAAACGTGGATTTTTTTTAAAGAATATTTTTTCAAGGACTCACTATAAACGTGGATTTTTTAAAAAATATTTTTTCAAGGACTCACAATAAACGTGGATTTTTTAAAGAATATTTTTTCAAGGACTCACTATAAACGTGGATTTTTTAAAAAATATTTTTTCAAGGACTCGCTATAAACGTGGATTTTTTTTAAAGAATATTTTTTCAAGGACTCACTATAAACGTGGATTTTTTAAAGAATATTTTTTCAAGGACTCACTATAAACGTGGATTTTTTAAAGAATATTTTTTCAAGGACTCACTATAAACGTGGATTTTTTAAAGAATATTTTTTCAAGGACTCACTATAAACGTGGATTTTTTAAAGAATATTTTTTCAAGGACCTTCAAAAAGTGAATATTTTCATGGACTCACGTTAAATATGCTATTTTAAAAGGATTATTTTTCAATGACCAACAAAACGTGGATTTTTAAAGAAGATTTTTTCAATGACCTTCAAAAGTTTTTTTTTCAAGGACTCACTATAAACGTGAATTTTTTTGAATAATGTTTTTTCAAGAACTCCTTATAAATGTGGATTTTTAAAGAAGGTTTTTACAAGGACTCACTATTAACATGAATTTTTTAAAGAATGTTCTTTTAAAGGACTCACTATAAACGTGGACTTTTAAGCAATTAAATTCAAGGAGTGGATGGATTTTTTAAAGAAGATTTTTTCTCTACCATCTTTATAATATATATTGTGTTGAATATTTCTATCAGAACAAGATCCTCTATTAAGGTTATAGAGATCGGACCATTCCTTCTGGTATCTACTTCACAAAGGGTCAACGTTTTGAATAACCAAAACGATTATAAAATCCGAAGTAAGTATCCGATTCGAATCATATTTCACACATCCCACAATTTATAATAGCACAAAATCTGCTATGGGATATGACGGTCTACTCTTTCTTGTACCTCCCCTGCAAAGGGTCAAAATTTTGAAAATCCGTAAAGCTTATAAAATGCGTTATTAACATACGATTCCATTCAGATTTGGTACATTTATTAAACGTGGATTTGATGTCGAACATTGGCTGAGGGTATACAACTGTCGGCAAAAGCGACTGATACTTTTTAACTTGTTAACATAAAAGTTGAAATATAGTTGTATATATTAAAAAATTGGAAAATTTCAACAAGAAAATGAATCAATTCTGAATTATCGTGCAGCATCACAGATGTTTGAAAGTTTTAGTTTTTTGTTTAAATTTAATTTAAAATTTTTGTTGCCTTAGTTAAAAATTTTGTCTTAAGTAAATATTTAATTCAAATTTTCTAAAATACATATTCACATATTTCTTCTTCAGTAAATTACGTATTGTCCACACTTCCTGTAGCAGATGTGACAATTATGACTTCCTCAAAAAATTTCCTAATTACCTTATGTTCATTTTCAATGTCAAACTTTATCGTTGCGCCTCAGCAAATTCTGCGATTTATGGCCATTTCTGATGAAGTGTCACTCATTCACTTGAAATAAGTAATAATTTCCAAGATTAATGACGAAATAAGTGGCCAGATGTTCCAAAGCGAATTTTAATTAGCTCGACGAAAAAGCAAGTTTGCATTGGAAACTGCATTCGTGAGATATTAATTTCAATTACAGCTCAAGTCGTCATTTAAATGAGTTTTGATTTCATTCTGTCATTGGGAAACTTTTGTCATTAGAGGCGGCGAGTAGTGTAATCAAGTGTGTGCGTTCATAGCGATGATGTGCTTACAGAAATGAGGAATGAGTTTTAAGTGAATTTAAATTTATGAAGATTGATGTGTAAAGTTCATTATTTTGTGTGGAAAAAAGGGAAGGGAGGCGATTGCATAATTGTAGTTTTTATATCCTACAATACTGTGTGTTGGGTGTATTATAAGTTTTATTGGGCCAAAAATTATGTAACATCTCGAAATATTGGTTTCCCACATAGGAAAGTATATATGGATCTTCCTATCTCGCCGAGCTGATACGATCTAGCTATGTATGTCCGCCGTACGTCTGTCCGTCTGTCCGTCTGTCCATGTTAATTTGTAATCACGCTACAGGTCGCAATCATGGCCCCATCTTCAAGAAATTTTGCATGGAGGTGGGGCTAGCGCCAGAATAGAAGCCCATTGCTTTTGGAAATGATCGCATAATATTTAGGCGTTGAAATGGACCAACAATTGAAAAATTTGCTGATTTTGCAGTTGCTCTACAGGTCGCAATCTTAGACCCTTCAAAGTGGAAGTAAGCATGCGACTAGAGCATAGGGTTGGGCATAAGACTATAAATTTGGATGGTCATCGGGTGATATTTAGTGGATGAAATATAACATAATATTTGTGTAAAAGTCAAATTTTCCATTCAATCGTGAATATTTTTAATCCCGGCGAAATCACAAATAGACGGAAAGGTAAATTCTGACCGTTACGTAGCTGCCGATAGTAAATATATCTGATTTATACAGGGTGAGGCGAAAATACTGCAACCAACTTCAGAAAAGTAAAGAAGCGACTTTATCGCAGTGGCCGAAAAATGGCTCGTGAGTTGAACATATTGCAATATTTCATTCGGCAAATATTGAAAAATGAGCTCAGGGTAAAGCCATTGAAAATCCAAAAAGTGCAAGAACTTACAACGCAACAGAAAGAAAATGGACTCAAAAGAGCTAAAGAGTTGCTTCGCTTGGCCGAAAGTGGTGAACTGCCGAATTTGGTTATCTCCGATGAGAAAACATTCGTTGTCCAGCAGTTTGTAAACAAACAAAATGATCTTGTTTACTTGCTAAAGAGGTCAGCTGAAAATGTGCACCTTCGGTTGGTCACCAGCCATGGCCATGGTGATGGTGTGGGCCGCCATAGCAGCCGATGGTCGCTCTCCGTTCGTATTAATCGACCGTGGCATCAGAATGCCGAATATTATCGCCAAAATATTCTGGAGGGTGTACAGGGTTGCCAATATTCGACGGACCCATGTTTTTTTTTTGGGCCCATTCCAATCGACGAGGCTTGTCCGCAGGCAACATTCTTTGCGTCAATTGAATGTTGTACGGGAACAAATGCAAATCAATGCGAATAATCCGTTGTAAAGTGGACCGAGCCATGCCCAACTGCTGAGAACGGCGTTTTTGGGATGTTCTTGGGGACCTCTCATCACTGGCTCGTCCGGCAGCGATATTCTCGGCCGATCGCCTTGGTCGACTTTTATATGGCCTCTTCGGATTAGAAAGAGCCTTACCAGTCGAAAATTTTTCGTATAAACGCTAAATGATGTTCTTAGAAGGCGCACTTCTCACATTTTTTAATGTTTTAAAGGCACGTTGAGTTTTCACAATTGACTTCTTCTGTTGAATGTAAATTTCAACTATTTCAGAGCGCTCGCGTGGCTTGTATTGGTTCATGGTAAAAATCTGCTTGGACTGACGCTTCCAACGCGGTATGTCATTAAGCGATGTGACATCTCTGTCAAAAGTTATGGCGTTGCCAGATGGGTCCGTCGAATATGGGCAACCCTGTATTGCAAGCCTTGGGCACGCAAACATTTTGGCCGCAGACCTTGGACATTCCAACAGGATTCAGCACCATCGCACCCAGCACGCGACACCCAAGAATGGCTACAAAATGGGGTTCCTCGCTGCATTTCCAGTGCACAAAGGCCACCAAAATCTCCGGATACCAATCCGTTGGACTATTGTGTCTGCTGTATTTTGGAAATCAAGGTTGGCACTAGAAAATACCAAAGTGTCGATCACCTCAAGCAAGCGCTTCGCCGGAAATGGGCCAAAATACCACAGAGCAACATTAGGGCAGCGTGTGACGGTTTCATTGGTCGTTTGAAAGCCATAATTTGTGCCATAGGTGACCAATTCGAACAAATCTAACCTTTTTCTAAAATTTGATGCTATTTCCGATATTTTTATACCCTCCACCTTACTATGGAGGTTATATTAATTTCGTCATTCCGTTTGTAACTCCTCGAAATACTCATGTCAGACCCAACAAAGTATATATATTCTTGATCAGCGTAAAATTCTAAGTCGATTTAGAGATGTCGGTCTGTCTGCTTGTCTGTCTTTCTGTCTGTCTGACTGTCCGTCTGTCTGTTGTAATCACCCTATCTTTCGAATGAATTGAAATAGATGGCTAAAATTTTGCACACATGTTTATTTTTCCAGTAGGCAGGTTAAGTTCGTAAATGGGCCATATAGGTCCGCGTTTTCATATAGCCCCCATATAACGGTACCTCCCTATATTCGGTATTGTGATGATTTCAGCATCATTATTCACCAGAATTGTTTCAAATTACGTATTCAGAGTTCGTTATGGGAACTACAGTCTGTGACAGAAAATTGTCTATGCAGGTTCAGGTCCTCGTATAAGTCCCATATATCAGTTCCTCCCAATATTCGGTATTTTGACGAGTTTAGGTACAATACCCACCGAAATTGTTTGAGATGTCGTATTTGAAGTTCGTAATGGATGCTACAGCCTGTGACGAAAAATTGTCTATGCTGGTCCAGGTCTTGGCACAGCTCCGATATAACAGTACCTCCCTATATACGATATTTTGAGGATTTTAGCTACATTATTCACCGTTTATTTCAAATTTCGAATTTGAATATGGTAATGGCTTATGACAAACAAGGCCTATGTAGGCCCACGTCGTATAGACCCCAATATAACGGCTATATTTGATATTTTTAAAATTTTAACGTAATGTTTTAAGGATTTTATTTTTAAAAATTTCCAAATTCGTTCCAAATGGTGGAGGGTATTCCGTGTTCCGCCCGGCCGATATTACTGCATTTTAACTTGTTTGTTTCCATTTAATAAAATTTAATAGAAAAAAAATTAAAAATTATGGCATTTGACTTTGTTGCAGTTTCTTTTATCTCACCCTGTATAGATTTTTCTTGCTTGTTTTATAATAAAACAAGTAAGCAAAGGCTATAGTCGTGGGGCCGACCATGTGATACTCTACAACACTACAATATGTTAGAAGCCTAATTATGTCCAAATCCACTTTGGAAGATTTCGCTTGTAAAATGATGTCATAGAGCACTGCCCAGATGTTACCCTTAGCATTTTGACCAGGGATATTTGAACAATATTTACGCACTCCGTCGTGCTGTTAGTTTTTGTGGTCCATTTTAGAGCTAAATATAATGCAATGGTCAACAAAAACGCTAGACTTCTTCGCTGTCTTTAACTCTCTTCTCAGGCATGTCGATTGGCTTCAATTCTGTGATCAGGAATTTTTTTCTGTTTTTGGTTCATTTAAACCGCTAAGTATTTTGAGATCATCTCCAAAAGCAAGAGGCCAAATTGAGACTCATCTATATGATTAGCTTGTCTACGATATTTGGCAATATTCGTCAACGAAATCAGCATACAAAACCAGAAGTTCGCCTTTTGCGTATCTCGGATATCGCCTGCAAGTAATGTTGGTATTTTTTTCACACAAAAGTTGTGGTCCGTCTACCCGCTATCCTAAACTCTAACTTTGTACGATATTTCGTGTTTTTTTTTTTTTTTTTGGTCCATTTCAACTCCTAAATATATTGGGGACATCTTTGAAAAAATTGGCCTAGCCCTACTGAGCCTAACCCTACCCTTTGGAAATTTTCGTGAGGATCGGACGATAATTGCAATCTGTATATAATAACACCAACCTGTGTTGTAAGGTGAAAAGATATTACATAATATACCTTTCAATATTTTAAGTCATGAAAAAACAAAGAAATGTCACAAAATACTACAAAATCTATATTAACATCATTATTGGCATATTTTTCTGCGATTTTTTTTAGATTTTATACTTTTATGTCAAGAGGACATTCTGAATTGACAAAATTTGTCAAAATCAGTCCAGCCATTATTGAGATATAAGCATTCTTACTAACATCCCCTTCCTTTGTAGATACACATTGTATATATTTCGCTATATATAAGCGATATATTTACTATCGGCATCTACATAATGGTCAGAATTAGTCTGTTCGTTTATTAGATTTTTCGCCGGGATTAAAAACATTCGCGGTTTAATGGAAAATTTGACTTTTTTAACACAAATGTTGTGGCCTATTTCAACCACTAAATATTATCCGATGACCATCACAATTAGAAAGCTTCTGCCCAGCCCTATGTTCTAGTGCCATGCTAACTTCCGCTTTGATTGGTCTATAGTTGCGACTTGTAGAGCAACTGCAAAGTCAGGAATTTTTTCCGTTTTTGGTCCATTTCAACCCCTGAATATTATGTGATCATCTCCCAAAGAAATATCGTTCTATTCTGACCCTAGCACCACCTCCATTCTAAATTTCGGACCATAATTGCGACCTGTAGAGTGATTACAAATTAACATGGACAGACGGACGGCGAGATAGAAAGAAATACTTTCCTATGTGGGAAACCCAGGACAACAGCATCAAACTAACAAAAAAGAAAAAAAAACTGAACTTTTCAAACCGCAAACTAGCAATGTAAATTATGTGGAACTGCTCCGAAAAAATAAAAAGAGAAACTCGCAAAATAACAACAACAATTTCCTATAAATAAATTGGCCCAATGAAACTTATAATACCCCCAACACATAGTGTTGTAGGGTATAAAAAGTGTCGATGACGTCAAGCAAGCGCTTCGGCGTGAATTTGCCAAAATACTGCTGAGCAACATTCGGGCAGTGTGTGACGGTTTCCTTGGCTATTTGAAGGCCATAATTCGTGCCAAAGGTGTCCAATTCGAACAAATCTAAACTTTTTCTAAAATTTGATGCTAAATTAAAATGATGGTGTTTGACTTTGGTGCAGTTTTTTTATGTTACCCTGTGTACATTTGAGTAAAATTTTATTAACCTACTTCATTTCTTTCGGAAGCTAGAGTGATTTTCACAGACAGACCGACGGACGGTCATCGCGAAATCGACATAGAAATTTATACTGATCAAGAATATATATACTTTATGGGGTCTAAAATGTTAAAAAAACGAAATGACTATCTTAAGGTACCATCCATACTATGGTGGAGAGTATAAAAAATATATAAAAGTCTGTCAACTGAAGACATAATTTAATGTACCTTAAGAACATTTAACATAATGGTCTGTTTTGAGTTTTTTAAAGAAAAAATAGGTCCCACAACAGTTCAGGCGACTTGCTTCAAAACCTCATCTCTGTGTTGTGACACAATAACGGAAACGGAACAGGATGTTGTTGAATTAAAAATGGACCACAATACAATGGTGATGTTCCTAACGACGATAATAGTAAAACCACTTAAAAGATTGGCACGACTGTCATGACAGCCAAAAGAAATATTGACATGAATAGGCACGCAACCAAGCATAACGATTGCCATGTTGTCAAACGGCACCAGGACAACAGCATCAAACTAACAAAAAAGAATAAAAAAACAGAACTTTTCGAACCGCAAACTAGCAATGTAAATTATGTGGAACTGCTCCGAAAAAAAAATAAGAAGAGAAACTCTCAAAATAACAACAACAATTTGCCATAAATAAATTGAGCAACAACGGCAAAATAACCCAAATGTTGTATAATAACAATAATAATTATTTCTGCTCCATCGTAACGAATTCGGGGAAATATAAAAATAATTTTAACAACACTGACACTGGCTATGCTATGGGAGTAGATGTTGATGTAAAAGAAAGGGGAATTTTTAAAATTTTCTCTCGAAATTCAAAAACTAATTGCAATGTTGGAACTAATTAAAATATTGAGAAATGAGGGGATGCTCACAATTTTTTGCAAAATTTGCAAGGATACCAAAAAGTACAAAATGGAACTGCATTTTTAAAGTTATTATGGTACGACTTTGTTTATTTGCATGACGATCACCCTTAGCTAAGATAAGGGGCATTTTTGTGTCGGTAAAAGAGCCATAAAGATTTCAACGTAATAATACCATATGAACATGTCAATATCCTTTATATTCTACAATGAAAGTGTAACCTAACTAGTATAGAATTTTTAGATTTTGCTCCAATTGAAGTGTAATTGTTTGACACTTGAATTATTATTATTATAACCTACAACACTATGTGTTGGGGGTATTATAAGTTTGATTGGCCAAAAATTATGTAACACCTCGAAATATTGGTTTCCCACATAGGAAAGTATATATGGAACTTCCTATCTCGCCGAGCTGAGTCGATCTAGCTATGTATGTCCGTCCATCCGTCTGTCCATATTAATTTGTAATCACTCAACAAGTCGCAATTATGGTCAGAATAGAACCCTATTTCTTTTGGAGATGATCGCATAATATTTAGGGGTTGAAATGGACCAAAAACTAAAAATTTTCCTGATGTTGCAGTTGCTCTACAGGTCACAATTATAGACCGAAAGTTGGCATGGGGCTAGAGTTTAGGGCTGGGCAGAAGCTTTCCAATATTTAGTGGGTGAAATAGAACTTAATATTTGTGTTAAATAAAAGTCAAATTTTCCATTAAACCACGAATATTTTCAATCCCCGCAAAATCAAAAATGGACGAAGAGGTCAATTCTGACAGTTATGTAGATGCCGATAGTAAATATATCAGATGTTTATAGCGAAATATATACAATGTGTATATACAAAGGAAGGGGATGTTAGCTAGAATGCTTATGCTTATAGAATGCCCTTTTGGCATGAAAGTATAAAATCTAAAAAAAAAATCGCATAAAGAGCTGAATAATGGTGTAAATGTAGATTTTGTAGTATTTTGTGACATTTTTTTTTATTTTTTCATTTTCTTTTTGCATGTGATTTTTTTTAATTTGACTTATAATATTGAATATATTTTGTATATATTTTGTGTATATTTTGTAATATTTTTTCACCTAACAATACAGGCTAGGCTTATTATATGCTGATTGCAATTATCGTCGGATCCTCACGAAAATTTTTATAAGGGTAGGGTTAGGCTCAGAAGGGCTAGGCCTATTGTTTTTAAATATGTCCGCAATATATTAAGGGGTTTAAGTGGACCAACAACTAAAAATGCTTCTGATTTTGCAGCCCTTATAAGGGTCACAAATAGAAACCAAAGTACACAGTACACGATATATCGCATAATTAACCAAAAACAGAAAAATTTACCTGATCACACAATTGAAACAAATCGACACGGAATTTTGCCTGATAAGAGAGTTAAGGACAGGGAAGAAGTCTAGCATTTTGGATGACCAGACGGAGTACGTAAATATTGGGCAAATATCCCTGGTCAAAATGCTAAAGGTAATATTTGGGCAGTGCTCCGTGCCATAATTTCAAAAGCGAAACCTTCCAAATGGATTTGGACATAAGGGGGCTTCTAACATATTGTTGTGTTGTAGGGTATCACATGGTCGGCCCTGCACGACTATAGCCTTTGGTTGCTTGTTCTTAAAATAACCAAGGGAACTGATGAGGATTTGTGGCTCTTTCCGAAACCTAGTTTTGCCCTGCCTTATTCCCTGGTTAACATTATCATCGTTCTCCACTAATAAAAAACGTTGTTTTTATAAAAACAACATTAAAGGGATTAAGCCTGACCATTTTGCAACAACAAAATATAATTTAAATATTGCGACCTTCCAGGTTTGGACTATATTCACTTTATATAAAATATGTGATTTTTAGAAAATGTTAATATGTGCGTGAGGTACCAGATAGAATCGACCCAAATATTCAATTTCATACCCCATATCAAACAGATAAAAATATTTATATGGGCAAAATTACAAGAAAATCGAACATTTATATTAAATTTTATGCGCAATCATAAATTCCACATTCATTTATGATTTCTGGTTGAGAGAGCTGTAAACAATAGCTGATTTGGTTTGCAAGATATGGCAGATAAAATTATTGAAAATTGTAATACTTTGTGGGGGAGGTACCAGGAGAGGTTCGCAGATATATATGATCTTCACAACAGTTCTTATGTTAGCAAATATGTGTGAAATTGGAAGAGAATTGAGTGTGTATTTTGCTTTCTTCGAGCGTTTTGTTTTACAAAATCTTGAACCCTATGTTAGGGAAGTTACTGGTAGAAATGGTGCGCTCTCTACCATATTTATAATTGATCTAGTATTGATAGAAATATTGAGATGTGCAAAGTCTGAATAAAATCGGATGTTAATTTTGCGTTTTATGAGCTTCGTGGATATTCAAAAATTAGACCCTTTGTTGGGAAAGTGCCAGAAGGAGTGGACCGATAAATCCAATCTCCAAAACAGATTTTGTGTTATTAAAAATGTTTGTATTTCTGAAATTTGAAACGTTTTTTTAAGCGTTTTGTTTTTCAAAATCGTGAACCCTTTGCGTGGTCTGATCTCTACCATATTTATCACAGATCTTGTGTAAATGGAACTATTGAGATTTACCAAGTCTGAATGGGATCAGATGTAAATTTTGCGTTTTATGAGTTTCATGGATTAGAATAATTTTGAACCTTTGTGTGCTGGACCGATACATTCCGTCTTCACATCAGATCTAGTGTTAGTAGAAATAATGGGATGTGTGGAATTTAAAGAGAACCGGATGCTCATTTAGGTTTTTATAATCGTTTTTCAAAACTTTAACCTTTTTAGGGGAGGTGCCAGAAAGAAAAATCCGATTTCTACCATCTTTATAACAGATCTTGAGTTGATAGAAGTATTGAGATGTGACAAGTCTGAATGGCATCGGATATTAATTTGGCTTTTATTAGCTTCATGGATATTCAAAATTTTGATCTTTTTTGGGGGAGGTACCAGAAGGAGTGAACCGATATATTCCACCTTAACGCCAGACTTTGGGTTAAAAAAATTAATGGGATATGTGAAATTTGAAAACGATCAGACTTTTCCTTTACATTTTATAAGCTTTATAATTTTTCAAAATTTTGACTCATGCGGGGGAGATACTTGATGGAGTGGACCGATATTTTTCATTTTCGCACTTGACGTAGCATTGATGCAAATATAAGGATTCGCAAAGTAAGAACAAAATCGGATTCTTTTTCTGTGCGGTAATTTTTTTTTGAAAATTTCGAGCTTTGTGTGAGTGGACCTATATTTCCCATCTCCGAACTCGATCTATGTTTGATAGTAATATTACGATGTACCAAATTTGAACCAAATCGGATGCTCCCTTTGAGAATTTTCGTGCGCACCAGCCAGACAGACTGACGGTCGTACGGACGGACGGACATCCCTAGATCGACTCTAAATGTCCTGAAACGGATTTAGTCAAAACGGTCTAATGCAGTTCTTTCGATGAGGCACAATTTGGCTGTATCAAATGATATAAATGATCTGTAGCCATACAGGTGAGGGTAGAAAAATGTTGGTCGGTTTGTGTGGTTTACGATTATCAAACATTTTTTTTGTTAGGGGCAAATTAAAAAAATCTACTATAGTTCCTTGAAGACGTCAAATGCCTAAAACTTACCTAAATGATACATTTCAGGGCCGTACTTTGTGTGACTTGTTTCGCAAGTTATGAAATGTATAATTATTGACAATTGTGACCCTTTGTGGGGAGCTACAAGATGGGATGGGCCGATATCTATCATCTTCACACCAGATCTTGGGTTACTAGAGATATTGCAATGTGCGAAGTTTAGAAAGAATTAGAAGCTTATTCACGTTTTGTAGGAGTTCTAAACATTAAAAATGTTGAACCTTTGTGGAGGAGTTAAGAGTAAGCCGATGTTTCCCGTTTCAATACTAGATCTTTGTTGGCGGAAATATTACGATACGTCACATTTGAAAAGAGTCGGATGTTCACTTTGCCTTTTATGATCGTCATGGTTATTCAAAACTTTGAATCGTTGTGGAGGAGGTACTAGAAGGAGACGTCCGTTTTATTCGACTGATACCAAATATTGGGTTGAATAAATAATTTGAAGAACATGGGATAAAAATCGGGAAGATATTTCGCCCAAAACTAATAAACGTGTATAATTATTGCAAAATTGTGATGGAAAAAATCTTAAAATGCGGCTAAGGTCTTTAAAATTCAAAGGAGATTCAGATGCCGGTATAGGGATGTTACACCAAAATGTGAATATTTGTTGACTATTTTTTTTCGAGAATATCATGTATTCATTATCAATTTTAGATACAAAATTTCAATCAATGCATTGGAAAATATATCTGGGGCTATCGTTATGTATGGTCCAAATGATAAGTTTAATGTAGTCCCTGCAGTGGGAAAATTTCATATACGTATATAAAAACTTTGACAAACTAGCGACTAATGTCTGGTTTTGTTTAACTTAATCTTCATTTTTCACTTATTGGGAACCCTTGTTGCGTATGATAAATTAACGTACTGGCATAAATTCCTCATACGCCACCATGGAGGCACTTAATCAATCCGTAAGTGTCCCTAGTTATAACAGTACTTTAAGAAAAATTCCTTATTCATTCCCTGTCACTTAAAAAATCCCTTTGAATATTTTATGAATTTATCATCAAAATGACTTTTCCTCCTCCACCCCTTCAAGAAAAAATGACATTACTTTTCTAAGGTATTCCAAAAAAAAAAACATTTCTAATTTAATAACTAAGCTGGTCATCTGCCGGCACTGTCTGCCAACTTTGGATACTTAAGTTGTCAAATGTTATGGCCATAATTTTGAGCTACAAAATTTGTCGGAATACAATGCAGCCGGTAAATCATTAACTTTTCTCATTAACACAATTTGGCGTTTGGGGAATGTTGTCGATGTTGTTGTTGCTCTTGTCGTGTTGTCATATTGTTATTGGAATGGTGAACCAAAATGGTCAGTCAAAATGTGGATGGCCATCAATCATTTTAATTGTCTTGCAGTTAATTGCGGCGGGTTGATGACATCGGAACACGTGTTTTATTGTGTCTCCTTTTTGAGGGGTGGCGAGAGAATGTGGTGATGAGCAGGGGAGTTTAATGGGCAAGTTTGGAGAAGTTTACCTGATGATTTAGGGAAATTGTGGTTATTGACTTATTTTGTCCTCCCTTTGTTTTGAAGCAAGTTTTGGTTCAATATTGTCATTAGCAATGTTGGGTGACTGGAGAAATCTACTTTAATGAGAAGTTGGATTATTTCCAGTACAAAAAATGACATTGAGAAAATAGAGTTGTCTATAATAATAAAAGAGTAAAGTAGATTGCCTGACTGATTGATTGACTGACTGACTGATTAACTGACTGATTTAATGATTCATCAACGCCCAGATGAAAATTCTGAAGCTAGAATATTGACATTTTACACAAGGGTCAGTCTTGGTGTTTATGCATGTGTTAAGGCTGGGTTTTTGTAAATTCGTACTAGAGCAGTACGAAAGTGTTTAAAGGTACTAAATATGTTGCCCTTTGTATTTGAGAAAACAGCAAAGCTAGAACTCTTAAATTTAGAATGAGGGTCACTGATGGATTGTATGACGGATGCACCAAAAGGTTTTTGGAACTTCGCACTATAAGTGTACGGAAAGTACTTAAATGTAGTCCAATTGGTACCATTTGGTGTCATGTAAACGGTATGAGCTAAAAATATGAACTTTGGAATGGGAATCAAGGTTGAGGAGTAGAGTCAATGTAAGAAAGTGTATACTTATGTATACAATATGTACTAAACGGTACTAAATTTAGTACAATTTCAGTTTGGGGGAACGAATCGAGCTGGAATCCTAAAATTTGAAATTAGCATTACAGGCGGAATGTAGAATTGGGATATGGGAGGAAATTTTCGAAATTTTGTACTTATGTGCACCAAAAATTACTCAATTGCACTAAAGTTTTCGAAATTTGTACTTATGTGCACGATAAGTACTAAATTGCACTAAATTTCGTACATTTTCGATTTGAGGGAAAAATTTTGCATGAACCGGCTGAATTGGAGTCCCGAAATTTGAAAATTAGTTGTCTATTGGACTGTATGACGTAGGTAGTTATGAAAATTTGTACTTAAGTGTACGAAATAGTACTAAAATTGGAGCAATTAGGATTTACGTGATCCGATAGAGCTGGAATCTTTAAATTTGGAATTAAGATTACTGTTTGAGTGTGGGATTTGGTTATGTAGGAAGTTTTGGAAATTCGCACTTATCTGTACTATAAGGTACTAAATTTGGTACAATTTAAATTCCGGGTGAACTGGTGGAGTTGGAGTCCCGGAATTTGAAAATAGGATTTCTATTGGACTGTGTGATGTAGATAGTTTGTATAAAAGTGTACGAAATGGTACCAAATTTGGTACAATTTGGATTTGGATTGATGAACCGGTGGAGTTGGAGTCCTCTAAGATTTGTGTTGGAGTGTAGGATTGGTTTATGTTAGATTTTCGAACTTATCTGTACTATATGGTACTACATTTGGTACAATTTGTATTTGGGCGAACCGATAAGAATTGAATGCCGAACTTTGAAATTGGGATCACTGTGGGAGTGTGGGATAGGGGTATGTAGGAGGTTTTGGAAATTCGTACTATTCTGAGCTATTTGGAGCTAAATTTGGTACAATTAGGATTTGGGTTAACCGATATTGCTAGCATTTTAAAATTTAGATTTGGGCCGATAGGGAAATGATCCTTAAATTTGGATTTAAGATTACTGTTGGAGAGCAGGATTGGGTTATGTAAGAAGTTTGGGAAATTCGTACTTATCTGTACTATATGATAGAAAAATTTGGTACTATTTGTACTCAGGCAAACCGATAGCGCTGAAATCCTGAAATATCCTGAATTGCATTTGCTGTGGGAGCTTAGGATTGTGGTATGTTGGAACCTCTGGAAATTCGTACTCATTTTGGTAAATATTACCAAATTGGAACAATTATGATTTGGGTAAACCGGCAGGGCTGGAGTCCTGAAATTTAGAACTGGGGTTGGGTTAAGTTAAACCGATTGAGCAGTGATCCTTTATCATGGAATTGAGACGTGCTAAGACCAAAATGGAATCGGATGAAAATTTCGCGTTTTATGAGCTTCATAGATATTCAAAATTTTGACCATTTGTGGGGGAGGTTACAGAAGCAGTGGACCGATATATTCCATCTTAACAACAGATCTTGGGCTCATAAAAATAATGGGATGTGCGAAATTGTAAGACAATCGGATTCTTATATCAATTTTTTATGGTTATTTTTTCAACATTTTGACCCTTTGTGGGGGAATCACTTGATGGTGTGGGCCGATATTATCCATTTTTGCACCTGACCGAGAACTGACGCAAATATTAGGATTTGCAAATTTGGAGCATAATCGAATTATTGCTTCTCTTTCTGTGCAGAAAATATATTTTTGGAAAATTTAGACCTTTTGTGGGAAGGTACCTGAAGGAGTGGATCGATATTGCCCATCTCTGAACTCGATCTAAGTTTGACAACAATATTACGATGCACCAAGTTTAGATCGAATCGGCTAGTCCCTTGGAGAGTTATCGTGCTCACTATCCAGACAGACAAACAGACGGGCAGACATCGCTAGATTGACTCCAAATATCCTAACACGGATTTGGTCCAAAGAGACCTATGGTCTAAATCCGTTGTTTCGACAAGGCACAAATCAGATGATATATACCCTCTCTAGCCATATGGCTGAGGGTATAAAAATTCCTTCATTGCGACCTTATCTTATTTAATTTTTTGACAACATTTTCCATTGGAAAAATCCCAGATATCAAAATGATGAAGAGCTATATTATTTCCAGGGAAAATGTAGCAGTGAAAAATGGGGTTTTCTTATTATAAGGATAATTCCAGAAATAATGTGTCGGATATCCCTTGAAAGTTATTAATGAAATTCAAACTTTCCAAAAATTTGGAAATTTTAGGTTTTTTCATTTATTGGAAATAAGGTGGATTTTTCCGGCCTCATATAATTCCAATTTTTAATTTTATAATAATTTTTAATTTTAATACAAAATAGAGGATATTTCCAGGAAGACTATAATCGAATATCCATAGAAAATTATTGATGAAATTCAAACATTAAAAAATGGGTTTCTTCCTTGAAGTAAAGGTAAAGTAATAAGATGGATTGTTCCTATCTTATCTTAAATTGGATTTTTGGAATAGTTGTATTGTTCCTCATCACTTTGATAATTGAGATATTTGAAAAATAGTGCAAAAATAGAGCTATCAGATATAAAGGATATTTCCACGAATATTGTAATCGGATATCACCAGAAAGTTATTGATGATATTCAAACATTCCAAAAATTTATCTCTCTTTATTGTTGGTATTGTTGATGAAAATTGAAATATTGCCCCACCTTTCTAATCCTATTTTTAATAGATTTTCATTTGAAAAATCTCATATTTCAAAATCGTTTTGAGTGTATTAAACTTCCCTAGGTTTACATATATTGTTGTGTGTGGGATCCAATTTCTCGATTTATTTTTTTGCAAATGATGTCCAACCTCATATATTTGATTGATGACACTACCCACACTCCCTAGTTGTTTACTTTGCTAAACTTCCTTAAGTAGTTCTGCCATTGCTTTTCAAATATTACTCGAGGGAAAAATCAGAAAACACGCCTTTCACATCTCAATTAATTATTCATAAAAGGGTTTGAAGGCTTCATCCTTTTGTATTCATGGAATTTCTTTTTTTTTTTTTTTTGCTTCTTGGGGGATTTCGCTTTAAATATTCGGGTATGGCATTATTTACAGAGATTGTTGCTGGCTTTAATGAATGTGAAAAGCGTAACGAATTGGGAAGGTAGGTTTTTGTGTGGGCACTTAATATAGGGTGTAACGAAATGTTTTGCAGTTGCTAAAAGAAGGGCTGAGTTTAAGAGATTTATGAGTGGGACCGAATCATAAATTAAATGGTTAAAAACTTATTTTTAAATGGGGTCGTAGCCTGACAAAATATTTTACAAAATTATTAGTCATAAAACTCTACTATAGTTCCCAGAATATATCAAAAGCCTAAAGACAAAAATTCATTTAAATTAGAAAACCAAATATTAAAATCTGAAATACTACCAACATAACGGATGCCTAGGAATCTTGATACGAACAGTTTGTAAAAAAAAAAAAAATGGAAAAAATGGGAACTTTCCGCCTCTATGTTACTTTGCGATGTAAACCTTCAAATTGCCGATATATGTAGCTTCTTTTTTAACTCTACTTTTAATTATTGAAAAAGTTGGATTTTATCTCCGAATGATTTTCAAAAGTTCCCATTTTAAATATCCATATCTACATAAAATTTTCTTATCAAAGTCTAGAACCTTTGGCTTTTTCTAATAAAATATAACTCACTTTTTATGGACTCAGCCATATGTCCACAGAGGGTATATAAAGGGTGAGATAAAAAATTTCAACAAAGTAAAACGTACATTTTTATACCCTCAGCCATATGGCTAAAGAGGAATCATTTGATACGGTCAAAACGTATCTAGTCGAAATAAAGGTTTAAAAAAACTAGGTCTCTTTGGACTAAATCCGTTTCAGGACATTTGGAGGCGATGTCAGTCCGTCCGTCTGTCTATCTGATTGGTGCACAACATTACTCGAAGAGAGTAATACAAATATCAAACTTAGATCAAGTTCGGAGATGGACAATATCGGCCAGCACCTTCTGATACCTTCTTCACAAAAGCTCATAATTTTCAAAAAAAAAAAAAAAAAAAAAAAAAAAAATATATATATATATATATATATATATATATATATATATATATATATATATATATATATATATATATATGTATATATATTATTGCAAAAAAAGAGAAGGGATAATTCGATTTTGCTCCAAATTCTAATATTTGCATCAGTGCTACGTCAGGTGCGAAATGGACCATATCAGTCGACTCCATTAAAGGATCCCCCACAAAGGATCAAAATTTTGAATAATTTTTAATCTCATAAAATGTGAAATAAGAGACCGGTTGTCTTCAAATTCCACGCATCACAATATTTTTACAAATGCCAGATCTGGTGTAAACGTCCCCACAAAAGGTCGAAATTTTCAAAAAATATATTTTCTGCACAGAAAGAGAAACGATAATCTGATTTTGTTCCACCTTTGCAAATCCTAATATTTACGCCAAATCTAGATCTAGGTGTTAAAATTGACAGGATCGGTCCACTTCTTCAAGTACCTCCCCCACAAATGGTCAACAATTTGAATGATTAGAACTCTTATAAAATCTGGTGTAAAATTAAGATTGTCTTCTAAATTCCTACATCCCCATAATTGTATTGACCCAAGGTCTGGCGTTAAGATGGAAAACATGGGTCCACTCCTTCTGGTACCTCCCCCAACAAATATCGAAATTTTCCAAAAAAAAATAAATAACTAAAAATATTTTTTTTCCCGTACAGAAAGAGAAGCAGTAATCCGATTTTGCTCCAACTTTGCAAATTCTAATATTTGCCTCTGTTCTCACTCAGGTGCAAAAATGGATAATATTGGTCCACTACAGCAAGTGCTTCCCCCACAAAGGGTCCAAATTTTGAATAATTAAAACTCTTATAAACTGTGATGTAAGAGTCCGATTGTCTTCAAATTTCACATATCCCCAAGATTTGGTGCTAAGATGGAGTATATGGGTCTACTCCTTCTGGTACCTCCTAAACTCATAAAACGCGAAATTAACATTCGATTCAGTTTAGACTTGACACATCTGAATATTTCTATCAACACAGGATCTGTTATAAAGACAGTAGAGGTCGAAACATTATTTCTGGTACCTCCTCCTCAAGGGGTCAAAGTTTTGAATAACCAAAGCGTTTATAAGTATTAGATTCTCTTTATATTTTACACACACAAATATTTTTGCTAACAAAAGATATGTTACGGAGGTGAGATATATCGGTCCTCTCCTTCTGGTACCTCCCCCATAGAGGACCAACAATTTGAACAATCATAACAGAAGTCTTAATATATTAAAATAATCGAACCAATACTTTTTAACTTGTTAGCTCTCCTTTTAATTTTTAAAAGGATTTAATTTTTTTCTGACAGCGCTTTCCAAAATACCCCATTTTCAAAATTAAGCATCCCATACCAACATTAAATGTTCCTATCGTAGTTTAGAGCCTTTGGCTTTTACTGATAACATATGACGGCATTTTTTCCAATCCTCATACTTTCCCCAGCACATCCTAATCAACCAAAATTTATTTATTTCTTGTCTTCTTTATTGACAGCCCGAACGAACCAAAAGCTAAAAAACCAAGTCATCAATATTTGAACATTTATCAGAAATCATTTAAATGATACCCAACATGTTATGTGTATGTACGGCAGTTCGTGCGTAAACTCATACGTACACATGTACAATCAGTGTGTGTGTGGGTGGGCACACACACTTTTCTACTTTAATCGAACACCCACAACGGTTCAATATAAAATATCACACACAGTTGGTTAGCATAGCAGGATACGATATAAGATCTTTTGTTGTTTGACAGAGTATCTTGAATTTCAGTAGCGGGGAGAAGAAAAAAGGATAAGACATTTTTCTCGATATGTATACACATACGTAGGGATATATATGAATGTGTTGTTTACCTTAATACCTTTATATGTATACATGTATTTATTTATTTAAAAAATAAAGAAGATTTCTTAAAGTTGGTAAAGAAGTATTTTTATTGAAATTTTTGAAATATTACCGGTGCGGATCTTTGCCAAAGATGGACCTGTATTAACAATTTTTTCAAGAACAGGATTGTTGTAGAGAGATTTCTTTTGTATGGCAGTACCCTTAACAATTAATAATAGTTGAAGTTCATACCTGGTCCCATATTAAAAAAAAAAAACAGTGAATTCGGCCGGGCTGATCTTTAAATAACCTCCACCATTTGGTACAAATTTGGCAATTAAAAAAAAAACCTTATTAGGGTCCATACGACGACGTTGACCTGCATAGGCAACTTTTGTCACAACCGTTATATGAGGGCTATACGAAGACTATAAGAAGAACCTAGATGGCTCATTTTCTGTCTTAGGATGTAGTATCTATTACGAACTTCAAATACCAAATTTGAAACAATTCTGGTAAATAATGTCGCTAAAATCATCAAAATACCGCATATCGGTAGGTACCGTCATATGGGGGCTATACGAAGACATGGACCTACATGGCCCATTCTCAATACCAATAGTCCTGCAGACATAATACACATTTGAGTAAAATTTTATCAACCTACTTCATTTCGTTCGGAAGCTGGAGTGATTTGCACAGACGGACGGACATTGCAAAATCGGCATAGAATTTTATGCAGATCAGGAATATAAATACTTTGTGGTGTCTAAAATGTATATTTCGAGGTGTTACAAACGGAATGACAAACTTAATATACCCTCCATACTATGGTGGAGGGTATAAAAATTCAGCGAAGGTAAATATCAAGAATGGAAAAGAGTTGTAAAAATATTACTACCATTTTAGTTCATTTATTTGGAACTACGGTTGCGTATGATGAATAAAACACTGGCCTACGTTCTTCATACGCCACCCGGGAAATACTCAAACTATAATTTTCCCTTGCCTAGAGATACGTTAAATCGATTTGAATATTGTACATATATTTAATATCTTAGCGAAATACCCTTCACCCAGCAATAAGAGTGTTCTGAAGAAAAATTCTAATTTAACAAATGTGCTGTTCGTCTGGCATCATTTTTATCCAATTTTCTTGTTCAGGATCGTTGTACATAGAGAATTTTGGAGAAATGGCCAAATAATATCAGCCTAAACTAAGGAACAATTTCGGCTCCTTGTTCTTTAAAGAAACTATGGATATGGAGCGTCGTCCGAAATTTTTATACCCTCAGCCATTTGGCTAGAGAGTGTATATATCATTTGATACGGACATAACGTGCCTCGTCGAAATAACGGTTTTAGACCCTAGGTCTCTTTGGACCAAATCCTTTTCAGGACATTTGAAGTCGATCTAGCGATGTCTGTCCGTCCGTCTGCCTAGCTGGCTGGTGCGCACGATAACTCTCGAAGGGATTATCCGATTTGATCCAAACTTGGTAAATCGTAATATTATTGTCAAACTTAGATCGAGATCGGAGATGGGCAAAATCGACCCTCTTCTTCTGGTACCTCCCCCACAAAATATCAATATTTTCAAAGAAACTAATTTACCTAACAGAAAGAAACAGGAAAATTCGATTTTTCTCCAACCTTGCATATCCTAATATTTGCATCAATGCTAGGACAGGTGCGAAAATGTACAATATCGGTCTACTACATCAAGTACCTCCCTCTCAAAGGTCAAAATTTTGAATAATTACAACTCTTATAAATTTTCATGTAAGAGTCCGATTGTCTTCAAATTGCACACAGCCCAATATTTTTATCAACCAAATGTCTGGTGTTTAGATGGAATATATCGGTCCGGTCTTCTAGTACCTCTCACACAAAAGGTCGAACTTTTTTAAAAAAACTATTTTTTTTTGCACAGAAAGAGAAAGGATAATCCGATTTTTCTCCAAATATTCAAATCCTAATATTTGTATCAGTGCTAGGTTAGGTGTGAAAATGGACTATATCGGCCCTCTCCAAAAATTACCTTCCCCACAAAGGGTCTAAATTTTAAATAATTATATAATTTTATAAAATGTGATGTAAATGGCCGATTGTCTTCAACTTACACACATTCCAATATTTTTATTAATCTAAGGTCTGGTGTGAAGATGGTATATATCGGTCCACTCCTTCTGGTACCTCTCCCATACTTAATATTCATGAAGTTCATAAAACACGAAATTAACATCCGACTCCATTCCGACATGCCACATCTCAATATTTTCATTAACTCAAAATCTGTTATGAAACTGGTAGAGATCGGATCATATCTTTTGGTACCTCACCCACATAGGTTTCAAGAATTTGAAAAACAAGAGCAAAAACAAAGAAAGCGAAGCTCTCTTCAAATTTCACAAATCCAAAGTTTTTTTTTGCCAACGCAAGATCTGCCAACCCCTTCTGGTACCTCACTCACAAAGAGCCACAATTTCCAATAAATTATAAATATTTCCGTTTTAGTGAAAATTTCATATTTTTTGATATAAAAATTATATTTTATTTTACCTGCTAAATATTCCTGGTGACCCCTACTCTAACTCCATTCTAAATTCCGTGTCGATTGGTTTATAATTGTGACCTATAGAGCAACAGACAAATCAGAAAATGTTTCTGTTTTGGTCCATTTAGCACTTTAATAGTTTGCGATCATTCCCAAAAATAATAGGCTTCTATTCTGACCCGATCCCAACCTCCATTTTCCATTTGGTGAGGCTTTCCCACATAGGAAAATGTATATGGATCCATAAAGGGATCGATAGCGTGATTACAAATTAACGCGGACGAACGCACGGATGGAAAAACATACATAGATAGATCGACTCAGCTCGGCGAGATAGGAAGATCCATATATATTTTCCTATGTGGGAAAGCAATATTTCGAGGTGTTACATAATTTTGGGCCCAATCAAGCTTTTAATGCCCCAGCACATGGTGTTGTAGGGTATAGTTATCACAATAAAAATCTGAAAAAAATAAGACCCTTTACAATTTTAAAATTCTGATTATATGTATGTACAGACGAACGGAAAAACATACATAGCTTGATCGACTCAGCTCGGAGAGATAGGAAGATCCATATCCCTTCCTATGAGAGAAAAAAAAATATTTTAAGGTGTTACATAATTTTTGGCCCAAGCAAGCTTATAACACCCCCAACATATAGTGTTGTAGGGTATAGTTATCAGAATAAAAATCTGAAAATTTGTATCCTTTCCCAGTGTATGTTGTGATTTCTCTATTTATGTGGAGAAACTTAAAAAACATAATACAAACAAAATAAAAAAAAGAGTAAAGAAAGCCCTACAGTCGGGCGGGGCCGACTTTATGATACCCTACACCACTTTGCTAATTATTTATATACAATATATATGGGAGCTATAGCTATATCTGAACTGATCTTCACCAAATTTGGCATACTAGCTTCTAGACTCAATTCGGTCGTATGTGCCAAATTCCATCCCATTTGGGCAAATATTAGACGTTTGGCGCACAATAAAAAGTAAATCGGATGAAGTTATATATGGGAGCTATATCAAAATCTGAACCGATCTCGATAAAATTTAGCAAAAGTATTTCTGAGCTGTATATGATATATTTCTCCAAATATTGTTGTTACAGAGGGCATATTACGGCTGCAGAGGACAAAAATAACAAATCCGATGGAAAATATATATGGTAGCAATAGCTATATCTAAACCGATTTCGATCAAATTTGGCATACCTATTTTCGGGCCTAATTTGGTTGTATGTTCAAAATTCCATACTATTTGGGTTGATATTACACTTTTGGTACACAATAAAAGGCAAATCGGACGAAGATATATATGGGAGCTATATCTAAATTTTTACCGATTATCTCCAATTTCAATAGGGTTTGTTCTTGGGCCAAACAAATGATTTGTGCAAAATTTCATCTGAATCGGGCAATAAATGCGAATTGTACTTTGTTTACAAAAATACATGGACAGACGGACGGACGGACACGCATAAATCGACTCAAAATGTGATTCTATGCAGATCATCAAAAGGAACTATGGGTCTCGTTTCCTTTTGCCTGTTACAAACAAATGCACAAAGACATTATACCCAGACCACCTTGTGGTGGCGGGTATAAAAACAAGGAAAAAAGCTGTAAGCTCGGCTGGTCGAACTTTAAATACCCTCTACCATTTGCAACTAATTTAGCAATTTTCAATAAAATAAAATCCATTAAAAATTCTGTTAAAATCTTAAAAATATCGAATGTAGGGTCTATACGACGACATGGACCTGCATAGGCAACTTTTGTCATAAGCCATTACAATATTCAATTGTGAGACTTGAAAAAATCGGTGAATGATGTAGCTAAAATCATCAAAATACCGAATATATGGAATATCTGTCATAGGCTGTAGCGTCCATTACGAACATCAAATACCAAACTTGAAACAATTCCGGTGAAGAATGTCCTTAAAATCATCAAAATACCGAATATAGAGAGGTACCGTTATATGGTGGCTATACGAAGACGTGGACCCACATACAATCTCCTGTCATAGTCTGTAGCACCCATTATGAACATCAAATACTAAATTTGAAAGAATTTTGATGAATATTTTCGCTAAAATCATCAAAATACCGAGAATCAGGAGGGGCTATACCAAAACGTGGGCACGCACATCCAATTTTCTGTCATAGGCTGTAGTATCCATTACGAAATTCAAATACCAAATTTGAAACAATTCCCGTGAATAATGTCGCTTAAATCACCAAAATACCGAAAAAAGGGAGGTACCATTATATGGGGGGCTATACCAAAACGTGGCCCCACGTGGCCCATATCAATACCATAAGTCCTGCAGACATCATATACACCTACGTACTTCATTTCGTTCGGCAGCTACAGTGATTTCTACAGACGGTATTATAAACGGAATGACAAACTTAATATACCCTCCATACTACGATGGAGGGTATAAAAAGTAATGTCAAAAAAATTAAAAAAAAACTTAATTTGGTTTGAATTATTAAAATTAGAAAAACCCCAATGAATATTTATAGAAATATTAAAATATTTCTATCGGTTAATTTGCATTTCATACCAAGGTCAACACGTCCCTTCAAGAAATTTAAAATTGTTGGATTCTCCTGGAATTACTTTTTTCCTACATACTTTCTCTTTGTTAAAACTTAAAATAGTCTTAACCCGAACAATAGTCATTAATTTATTCACTTATTCACTTGTCATTAATCATTCCATGAGTATTAAACTATTATAAAAAGTTCTACCCTAGATCTGACATAATTTGATATAATACTTCTGTATTCATGTACTGTTCAAATTATTTAATATACCCCCTTTCTGTTTAAAATTTAATATCCTGCCCATATTCACTATTCAAATACAAAATTTGTTCAAATACTTGACACAGCAACATTAAAAAGAAGCCGCTAGTTATAAATTTTGCCCCGATTTCCCCTTCCCAACGGCAGAGGCTACAAAATCTAGTTTATTTATAAGGCTTTGTTCAAGGGAATGCGTGTGTGTGTGTCTCCATATGTGTGAGTGTACTTCCTCTTTTGCCCACAACACTTTGTGCGCTCTTATGCAAATACTCAAACTTTCACTAAGAAAGGGCTGTCAGTGATTTGTTTACAATAAAACACACACACACACCCATACATATACACTCACAAAGAAACTTTTATGTGCCGTTGACAATTTGGGTGGATGGATTTTTTTTTGTTTTGTGGAAAACATGGCTCAGTTCCAAAAAAATACAAACTGGCAAAAACCGAGAGAAAAAAAAAGAATACAAAGACAGCTGACAAAAGCTAAATAGCGGCAGTCTGGAAAACAAAAGTAATGGTTCTCTTTGTGTGTACGAGTGTGTGTGTTTGTGTGTCTTTTATTGTGCCACCAAATGTTGTAAAGCAATTGATATTGGCGTTGAAAGCGATTCGACGCTAGCCTCTTTCAGGGCACCATTTTGCTAGGACGGTTGCCGTTGTACTAAAATGTGTTAGCTGGACGTTGTGTATGCGGAGTCTGTATAGGATAACAGATAGAAGTGTATTTATCTAACATTTTACTGTAATGTTAATATTAGATAATGTTAGTGTAATGTTATGAAGTGAACAGAGTTGGGAGTTTTTCGTTTGAATCATTCTGTGATGAATGGGAATTTGTGGATTAAGAACTTATGAAGAAAACAAGTAAGCAAAGGCTACAGTCGAGTGGGGCCGACCGTTTAATACCCTACAACACTATAATAAACCATACAGTTTATATAGGCAAGATACTCGAAAGAACTCCACAAGATATTGTGACAAATAATAAAAGAAAACCATCATGTTTCGTTCTCTAATTTTCGGATAATAGCAACTTAAACGAAGTTGCTCATTTCCAATTTATTGGTAGATGTCGCTGGATTAGACATTTTCGTATTTAGTCTACAAAAGTTGGCAAACTATTGCATACATTGAATATTTTTGGATGGCCATCCGAAACTGCTTGGCCTTTGCAATGTGCGGTAACCCCCATTCAAATATGCGTGAGGATCGGGCGATAATTACGACCTGCTGGAAATTTGGCAGTTTTTTGGTCCATTTCATCCCCTAAATATATAGCAATCATCTCCAAAAAGAGTAGGCTTCTATTCTGTCCCTCATCTCATCTCCATGCAAAAATTCGTAAGGATCGGGCCATAAATGCGATCTGTATATGATATCCTGATATCCTAACTACTTAGTTTTGTTAGCTGTAGAAATATTACCAAATGTTTAATTCAAAATGAAAATATGCCAAAAATATGACAAAATGGAAAAAATAGGAGAAAATTTTACAAAATCAATATTTTCATATTTAGAGAGATATTTTTATGTGATTTTTTCAGACGTTTTTTCTTTCCCGCCAAGAGGCCATTCTGAATTAATGAGAACTGTCGAAATCAGTTCAGCCGTTCTCGACATATAAGAGATTTTTCAAGCATATCTTCTTTGATAAACATATATGTCGCACATATTTTGCTATATATCCGATTTGTTGGATGTTAACATCAATGTAAAGATCAGAAGTAACCTTGTGATGGCTTTGTGATTTCGCCGGGATTTAAAATATTCGCGGTTTAATGAAAAATTTTGAATTTTTTCAACACAAAAGATATGGTCTATTTTACCCGCTAAATATTATCCGATGACCACCCGAATTGATAGGCTTCTTCCCTGCCCTAAACTCTAGCTACATGCGAAATTCCGCGTCGATTGGTCTATAATTGCGACCTGTATAGCAACTGAAAAATTCGACATTTTTTCAGTATTTGGTCCATTTCAACCCCTAAATATTTGGCGATCATCTCCAAAAGAAATAGGGTTCTATTCTGACCCTAGCCCCACCTCCATTCTAGATTTCGTGGAGATCGGGCCATAATTGCGACCTGTAGAGTGATTACAAATTAACATGGACAGACGGACGGACGGACATACATAGCTAGATCGACTCAGCTCAGCGAGCTAGGAAGATCAATATATACTTTCCTATTTGGGAAACCAATATTTCGAGGTGTTACATAAATTCTGGCCCAATCAAACTTATAATACCCCCAACACATAGTGTTGTAGGGTATAAAAATTGATAAAAAATTTGTTGAGCATAAAATATGAAGGAAATTCAAACTGTAAATTTACTACAATAATGAAAAAGTTTGGGGTTTTGATGCATAAAGTATACATTTTACAAAGCCGATATCTCACGAACCATTAAGACTTTGGATACTTTCTCCGAGACAAAGTTGAGAGTTATGTTAAGTAGATGGTTAATACAAAGTTTCGAAAAGATTTTATAAGCCGATATTTTTGCATTTTTTTCGGTCTGGTGTGGGTGGAACCTCTTTGACACAAAAAGCAGTAAACAAAGACTTAAAGTCAGGCGGTGCCGAGTTTATGCTACACTTCACTATTTTGCATATTTAGTAGAGAATTAAATCATACCAGCTATGATTATAGTTATTAATTATTTTGAAATCGGATAAATATATACAAGTTGAGACGAAAGAACTGCAATCAACTTCTGACTGTTGTTATTTCTAAGCCACTCATCCGACAGTTATTAAAATTATTCCAGTGACAGCTCATTTTATTGTTTGCAAACGTACAAATGCATTTTGGCGAGAATTTTAAAGAAAAAAAGTTATTCGCGATCGAATTCAAGCGTTATAGTGTGGTTCCTTTATATTTGGCTGGAAAACCCTAATTAGTTATCGTTAGAGCATTCTTTTGTGTCTCGTAACATCGCTCGTTACCGTAATACTGGTAGCGTAACCCGACGACAGGGAAGTGGACGGAAGAAAACAGCAACATTAGCAGAAATGGTTCGAAAAGTAAAGAAGCGACTTGATCGAATCCCGGGACACAGTGGCCGAAAAATGGCTATTGAGCCGAACATATCGCAAGATTCCATTCGGCAAATATTGAAAAATAAGCTCGGGGTAAAGCCATTGAAATTCCAGAAAGTGCAAGAACTTACATAACAGCAGAAAGAAAATATACTCAAAAGAGCTAAAGAGTTGCTTCTCTTGGCCGAAAGTGGTGAACTGCCGAATTTGGTTTTCTCCGATGAGAAAACATTCATTGTCCAGCAGTTTGTAAACAAAAAAATTATCGTGTTTACTTGCCAAAGAGGTCAGCTGAAAATGTGCACCTTCGGTTGACCACCAGAACTCAAGTGCCGGTCATGGTGATGGTGTGTGCCGCCATAACAGCCGATTGTAGCTCACCGCTCGTATTTATCGACAGTGGCATTATAGTAAATGCCGAATATTCTCGCGAAAATATTCGGGGGTGGGAGGTTGTATTAAAGTCTTTGGCACGCAAACATTTTGGGCGCAGACCTTGGACAGGACTCAGAACCATCGCACTCAGCACGCGCCACCCAAGAATGGTTACAAAATGAGATTCCTCGCTTCATTTCCAGTGCACAATAGCCACCAAAATCCCCGGATACCAATCCGTTGGACTATTGGGTCTGGAGTATTTTGGAAAGCAAGGTTGGAACTAAAAATTTCGAAGTGTCGATGACCTCAAGCAAGCGCTTCTCCGGGAATGGCCTAAAATACCGCAGAGCAACATTTGTGACGGTTTCATTGGCCATTTGAATGTCACAATTCGTGCCAAAGGTGTCCAGTTAGAACAAATCAAAACTTATTCTAAAATTTGATGCTATTTCCGAATTTTTTTTTTGTTTTCAGTAAATAAAATTTAAAAAAAAATATAAAAATTATGGTGTTTGACTTTGTTGCAGTTTTTTATCCCACCCTGTATACCATCTTTATAACATATCTTGTGCTGAAAGAAATATTCAGATGTGCCAAGTCTAAATGGAATCGGATGTTAATTTCGCGTTTTATGAGTTCAATGGTTATTCAAAATTTCGACCTTTTGTGGGGGAGGTACCAGAAGGTGTGGACCGATATATTCCGATTTAACACCAGATCTTGAGTTTATGAAAATATTTGGATGTGTGAAATTTGAGGACAATTACATTTTATAAGAGTTGTAATTATTCAAAATTTTGACAGTTTGTGGGGGAGGTACTTGATGGAGTGGACCTATATTGTCCATTTTCGCATCTGACCTAGCAGTGACGCAAATGTAAGGATTAGCAAATTTTTGTCAAAATCGGAATATCGTTTGTATTTCTGAAAATATATTTTTGTTTAAAAATTTCGTCCATTTGTGATAGAGGTACCAGAAGGAGTGGATCAATATGCTCCATTTTAACACCAGAACTTGGGTTAACATAAATATTGGGATGTGTGAAATTTGAAGACAATCGGACTTTTACATCACATTTTATAAGAGTTGTAATTATTCAAAATTTCACCGTTTGTGGAGGAGGTACTTGATGGAGTGGACAGATATTGCCCATTTTCGCGCCTGACCTAGCACTGACGCAAATATAAGGATTTGCGAAGTTGGGGCAAAATCGGATTATCGTTTCTCTTTCTGTGCAGAAAATATATTTTGAGTATTTTGACATATAGTGAGGGAGGACCAGAAGGAGTGGACCGATGTATTCTATCTTAACACCAGACCTGGGGTAAACAAATTTCCTGAAACGGATTTGGTCCAAAGAGACCTGGGGTCAAAAACCGTGATTTCGACTAGGCACGTTTTGACCGTATCAAATGATATATACCCTCTATAGCCATATGGCTGAGGGTATAAAAATGTGGTGTGATCTTTTGAACAAACTAAAAATATTTTTCTATGACCAAAATTACATGTTTAGAGCCTGTTTATAGTATTCAAGACCCATATAATATTCTTTAAAAAAATCCGTTATCAGAGCTTTAAATTTAAAATTTTTAAAATGCAGTTTCTTCAACTATTTTTAGGGCTCTACAAATGCAACTCATTAAAACCGATGGATAAATGGTTTTTTGCAATTGTTGCTAACATTCAATAATGCATTTATATAATGAGCTCAATATGATAGAATTATTTTACCTATATTCAAATAATATATTACTCCAACCCCTTGTGGCTACCATACTACCTTCCCTTAAATGTCACTTACCTTCCTATAAAACATTAACTTCCAACCCGCAATCAATTCCCCTAATCGTAAACTTTTCCTTAACTTGAAATAATCTGCTACACACACACACACACAAAAACGACATCTATCTCGTTTACAATTCTCCCAGCATCTCTTAAGACTTTTAATTTCATTTGATGACAGCTATGCATTACAAACTTCAACGGTTGTTTAGGGACCATGTAAGTGAAACTTTTCAAATATTTCCTAAAGGCTTTTATCACATATGTACCCGTGCACACCCCCACTTCACCACCTCCCCGCTTCCCCCGCACACTCCTACGGCATGTAATGCAATTGTTGCAGCGATTTTCTTTCATCTATTTTTCATACTTAAATTTTTGTGGGCAAAAACTTTATCTGCAGATTTTATAGTCTTCAGAGATATAGTTTTAAACAGACATTTGTGTGTGTGTGTGTGTGAACCAAGAAAACAGCATGGAAAATCAACAACTGCTAACCAAGAAATTTCCAAATCATAAGAAGAAGTCACAATGCATTTATTTGGAAAAAAACTCGGTCATATTTTGAAGTTTTCCCAAAAAAGGAAAAATAAAACTTTTTGCCAAAAGTTATGAACAAATAAGAAATTTTGGAAAATTCCCTCATAAAGGATAACCAAGAAGATGGATTCACTTAATGCATATTGCATTCGGTGATAAGGATAAATTTTGCAGCTAAATTTATTTTATGCCAAATTATGAACGAAATGTTGTTAAATTTAGTCCTTCCTTTCAATCTTACATTTCAATGCCATTTATTCTGATCCCCCCATCCCACCTGTGCTAATATTTATTTTATTAAAATTTAATGCCTCAACGTCACCAAATAAACTGCAGTGTGCCGGGATTAAATGCTCCGAAGTTTCCAAAGTGTAAATGTTTTCAAACACGCACATTGCACACACACACCTACATCTTAAACCCATTCAAATAAAATTCATTGAGAATTGCTATACAAATGGCTGAATAGAAAGTATAAAGGAATAAGTATGTGTACATAGAGCAAGGTGGATGTTGTGGTTGGGGTGTGTCGGAAGACAACATGTGATCTTCTTTTTTTCTTCTTCTTTATTATCAGGGAATTTCAATGCATAGATGAATGAGAGATGTGTTGGCAATGCATGATATGTGAAAGTTCAAATCTTTTCTGTTTGGATTAAATGACTTATTTAATTGCTTCAACTGACATTCCTTATTAAGATTTGGCGATTTTGTTTCTAAAATATCCACGCTCTCTTTACAGGACTAAAAATATTCACGATTTTGCCAATTTATAACTCTACCTTAATAATAAAATTCATCATTTATTACGCGCTTTGTAAAGATTAACGATCCGATTATCAGCGAATTCAATATGATTCGACCTTGAGCCAAACAAATAACTTTGCTATACTTTGCTTTACTTTAACAAAAACATGGACAGATATGCATAAATCGACTTCAAACTATATTCCGAGTCTATTGGTCTTTAATTGTGACCTGTAGAGCGACGAAAGAATTAGGAAATTTTTAATATTTTTAAACCAATTTGAACCCCTAAATGTAGATTTTAAGAAATTGATGAATTGGAGAAAATTGTGAAGATCAGCCTAACCGTTCTTGAGTTTTATGTGTAAAACCTACCATACTTTTCATTTATATACAGGGTGATATGAAAAAAAAACTGTAACCAACTTCAGACGGCTGTCATATCTAAGTCACTCGTCCGACAGCTGCCGAATTTTTCCGAAAATTCAATATTTAAGGAGTTATGGCTATTTTAAAGTTTTCGATAATTCAGGCATAAAAAAGTGATCACAAATAATAGCTAAAAACGCCGAAAACTCATTATTTAAGGAGTTATGGCCATTTCAAAGTTTTCGATAATTCATGCATAAAAAACTGTATTAAGGCCTTGGGCACGCAAACATTTTGGCCGCAGACCGTGGACATTCCAACAGGAATCAGCACCATCGCACTCACACAGGCGCCACCCAAGAATGGTTACATAATGAGGTTCCTCGCTTCATTTCCAGCACACAATGGCCACCAAAATCTCCAGATACCAATTGTCTGGAGTATTTTGGAAATCAAGGTTGGCACTAAAAAATACCAAAGTGTCGATCACCCCAAGTAAGCGCTTCGTCAGGAATGGGCCAAAATACTGCAAAACAACGTTCGGGCATTGTGTGACGGTTTCATTGGCCGTTTGAAGGCCATAATTCGTGCCAAGGGTGACCAATTCGAAAAAATCTAAACTTATTCTAAAATTTGATGCCGTTTCCGATATTTTTTGCTTTCATTCAATTAAATTTAAAAATTATGGCGTTTGGCTTTGTTGCAGTTTTTTATCTCACCCTGTATATATGTCTCATCCGATTTGGTTGTGAAGGCCCTCATATGTGTAATATGCACTCCACAACAATGGACATCAAATACTGCTCGGAAATACCTCTGCCAAATTTTATCGAGATTGGTTAAATTTTTATATTTTTAGATTTTTGTACCCTACAGCACTATGTGTTGGGTGTGTTATAAATTTGATTGAGGCAAAAATTGTATAATATTAATTCGAAATATTGATTTCCCACATAGGAAAGTATACATGGATCTTCCTATCTAGCCGAGCTGAGTCGATCTAGCTATGTATGTCCGTCCGTAATTTGTAATCGCGCTACAGGTCGCTATTGTGGGCCGATCCTCACGAAATGGACAAAAAACTGAAAAATTTCCTAATTTTGCAGTTTCTTTACAGGTTATGGACCATTCGACGCGGAAGTTAGCATGGGGCTAGAACTTAGGGCTGGGCAGACGCCATTCCAATTTTGATGGTCATCGGGAAATTTTTAGTGGGTGAAATAGAACATTCATTTCAGTTAAATAAAAGTCAAATTTTTCATTAAATTGCGAATAATTTTAATCCCAGCGAAATCACAAATCGACGAACAGGTTGATTCTGACCGTTACGTAGATGCCGATATTAAATATATCGGATATATATTTCTAGGTATATGCCATGTTTATATACAAAGGAAGGGGATGTTAGGTAGACCGCTTATATCTCAAGAATATTTGGAACGATTTTGGCAAATTTTGTTAATTCAGAATGCCCTCTTGACGTAAAAGTATATAATCGAAAAAAATCCCATTAAGAGATGCCATTAATGATGTTAATATAGATTTTGTAGTATTTTGTGAAATTTTTTTATTTTTTCACATTTGTTATCGCATGCGATTTTTCAATTTGACTTATAATATTAAAGTGAATAATTATAATATTTTTTCACCTTACAACGCAAGTTGGGGTATACAGATTGCCATTATTGTTCGGTTCTCAATAAAATTTTCACAAGGGTAGGGTTAGGCTCAGAAGGTCTGGGCCTATTGTTTTCAAAGATGTCCACAATATATTTAGGGGTTTAAATGGACCAACAACTAAAAATGTTCCTGATTTTGCAGCAGCCACAAATAGAAACAAAAGGACACGAAATTTCTCATGAAGTTAGAGGGTAGAATGGATCACTTCTTTTCTGTGAAAAAAAAAATACAAACATTACTTACAGGCGATATCCGAGATACACAAAAAGCGAACATATGGCTTTTTATGCTGATTTCGTTGACGAATATAGTCCAATATCGTAGTCAAGCAAATCATATAGATGAGTCTAAATTTGGAGATAGAGGGGGGCCTCTCGGCCCCGCATGACTATAGCCTTGGCTTACATGTTTCAAAATTTTTTTGCAAAGAATATCAGGCCAATATGAGTGGATTTTATTAAAAATTTTTTCTGAAGACTATTAGGCCAATAGGCGTGGATTTTTTCAAATATTTTTTCCAAAGACGATCAGGCCAAGGCGTAGATTTTTTCAATTTTTTTTAAAAGACTATCAGGCCAATAGGCGTGGATTTTTTCAAATATTTTTTCCAAAGACTATCAGACCAATAGGCGTGGATTTTTTCAAATATTTTTTCCAAAGACTATCAGGGCAATAGGCGTGAATTTTTTCAAATATTTTTTCCAAATACTATCAGGCCAATAGGCGTGAATTTTTTCCAAATACTATCAGGCCAATAGGCGTGAATTTTTTCAAATATTTTTTCCAAATACTATCAGGCCAATAGGCGTGAATTTTTTCAAATATTTTTTCCAAATACTATCAGGCCAATAGGCATGGATTTTTTCAAATATTTTTTCCAAAGACAATCAGGCCAATAGGCGTGAATTTTTTCAAATATTTTTTCCAAAGACTATCATGCCAATAGGCGTGGATTTTTTCAAATATTTTTTCCAAAGACTATCAGGCCAATAGGCATGGATTTTTTCAAATATTTTTTCCAAAGACTATCAGGCCAATAGGCATGGATTTTTTCAAATATTTTTTCCAAAGACCATCAGGCCAATAGGCGTGGATTTTTTTTAAATATTTTTTCCAAAGTCTATCAGGGCAATAGGAGTGGATTTTTCAAATATTTTTTCCAAAGACATAAACAAACAAACATAATTTCAAAACGAAATTTTCCAAAATGGATTTGGACATAAGGGCGCTTCTAACATATTGTTGGGTTTAGGGTATCACGTGGTAGGCCCCGCACAACAAGAGCCGTTGCTTACTTGTTTTACTCTATTTTTTCCATCGCTTGTGTCCATTCTCCTCAGTTTTCATAACATTTGCTACCGAAAAAATAGCTTTTCACTTTTGTATTGCTCTCATGTTTTGGTGGCGCTCTCCAAATGTTATTCATTTAGTAAATCTGTGCAAAGTAATAACAAAAGCCCCACCGAGTAGTTGCAGGTTTTTATAAAAATGAAAGTAGTGTAACGAAATTGTAATTTATGGCCACTGCAGTGAAATGTATGAATGAAAGAATGAATGAATCAACGATCTGTCATTTAAATGAATGTTTTATTTTAACAGAATATGTAGAACAGACACACACGGACACACACACACACATCTGACATCAGAATGACCAACGAAAATCATTGAAACAAAATTCTCGTTTTTGACCTGAACGTGGTTGTGGTACAAAATTAAATAACTAATGATTTATGTGTTACTGGCAGGATAGCGCTGACGTTGCAGATTTTGGAATTCCCATGGAATTTAATGTTTAAGTTTAATAATATTTTGTGTACTTTTGAAATTTTAATTATTTTAATAATTATTTTGAAAATAATAAATTATTTTATTGTCCTGGAAAGTTTTAAGTAATTCAGAAAATAGTCGGCATAGTGAGCAAATATTAATATTCATTATTATAAATAATATAATCATTATTATAAATATAATAATTTCTCTCCCTCCTCTCAAAATTTAATATTCCTACCACTTCTGTGGCACTTCTTACACTTCATCCAGGCATATTCTTATAACAAACACTTGCAATTTGTCACAGTGTCAATAAATTCTTAGAAAATTTCCATAGGACACGCACATATATATATATTCATTCGTATAATTAAATCTGATTAAATAACCACCTTTTTGGGGGGCAATAAAAATCAGGTCAAATGAAATTTCCATAGAAATAAACAAATTATTTGGCACGCAACGCACAAAAGTGTTAATTTTATGGGAGCAACACGAAATGTGTTAATAATAAATGCCAAGTTAAATAAATTGGTATTAAGGAATTAAATATAAATTGCTATGTGAGCAGCAAATTACTTCGATGGGTTAGCCAGGGGGCGGGGAGGGGATGTAAGTGGCGTTGCCATGCTGTTAATTGATTAATGAAGAGCTCAGTGCGGTGTAAGTGCGGTGAAATTCGAAACTTATATTTAAATATACACCGGATGGTACAAACTGAAATAATTATTAAAATTAAGGGAAAATGTCAGTAGAATTATTGGAGCCATAACGAGGTAATTTATCAAGAACAGAATTATGATTTTGGATTTTGAATGAATATTTTTCATGGAATAGCATAGCAGTAATTGTGAATTTTTAATAAATGTCTTTCAAAGAATTTCTCTGCCATAATCGTGCGGGGCCGACCATGTGATACCCTACAACACTACAATATATTAGAAGCTCCATTATGTCCAAATCCATTTTGGAAGATTTCGCTTTTGAAATTATGTCAAAAGAAATTATGTTTAAAAATATTCTTTAAAAAATCCACGTTCTGTTAATCTTTTAAAAAATATTCTTTAAAAAATCCACGTTTCTGTTGGTCCTTTTCAAAAATATTCTTTAAAAAATCCACGCCTTTGTGGCTCCTTGAAAAAATATTCTTTAAAAAATCCACGCCTTTGTGGCTCCTTGAAAAAATATTCTTTAAAAAATCCACGCCTTTGTGGCTCCTTGAAAAAATATTCTTTAAAAAATCCACGCCTTTGTGGCTCCTTGAAAAAATATTCTTTAAAAAATCCACGCCTTTGTGGCTCCTTGAAAAAATATTCTTTAAAAAATCCACGCCTTTGTGGCTCCTTGAAAAAATATTCTTTAAAAATCCACGCCTTTGTGGCTCCTTGAAAAAATATTCTTTAAAAAATCCACGCCTTTGTGGCTCCTTGAAAAAATATTCTTTAAAAAATCCACGCCTTTGTGGCTCCTTGAAAAAATATTCTTTAAAAAATCCACGCCTTTGTGGCTCCTTGAAAAAATATTCTTTAAAAAAATCTACGCTTCTGTTGGTCCTTTTCAAAAATATTCTTTAAAAAATCCACGTCCAGGTAATCTTTTAAAAAATATTCTTTAAAAAATCCACGCCCTGTTCATCTTTTAAAAAATATTCTTTAAAAAATCCACGCCCTGTTCATCTTTTAAAAAATATTCTTTAAAAAATCCACGTCCTGTTCATCTTTTAAAAAATATTCTTTAAAAAATCCACGTTCTGTTCATCTTTTAAAAAATATTCTTTAAAAAATCCACGTTCTGTTCATCTTTGAAAAAATATTCTTTAAAAAATCCACGTCCTGTTCATCTTTGAAAAAATATTCTTTAAAAAATCCACGTTCTGTTCTTCTTTTAAAAAGTATTCTTTAAAAAAATCCACGTTCTGTTAATCTTTTAAAAAATATTCTTGAAAAAATCCACGTTCTGTTAATCTTTTAAAAAATATTCTTGAAAAAATCCACGTTCTGTTCATCTTTTAAAAAATATTCTTTAAAAAATCCACGTCCTGTTCATCTTTTAAAAAATATTTTTAAAAAAATCCACGTCCTGTTCATCTTTGAAAAAATATTCTTTAAAAAATCCACGTTCTGTTCTTCTTTTAAAAAGTATTCTTTAAAAAAATCCACGTTCTGTTAATCTTTTAAAAAATATTCTTGAAAAAATCCACGTTCTGTTAATCTTTTAAAAAATATTCTTGAAAAAATCCACGTTCTGTTAATCTTTTAAAGAATATTCTTTAAAAAATCCACGTCCTATTCATCTTTAAAAAAATATTCTTTAAAAAATCCACGTCCTATTCATCTTTAAAAAAATATTCTTTAAAAAATCCACGTCCTATTCATCTTTGAAAAAATATTCTTTAAAAAATCCATGTCCTGTTCATCTTTTAAAAAAATTTCTTTAAAAAATCAACGTCCTGTTCATCTTTTAAAAAATATTCTTTAAAAAATCCACATTCTGTTCATCTTTTAAAAAATATTCTTTAAAAAATCCACGTCCTGTTCATCTTTTAAAAAAATTTCTTTAAAAAATCAAAATCCACGTTCTGTTCATCTTTGAAAAAATCCACGTCCTGTTCATCTTTTAAAAAAATTTCTTTAAAAAATCAAAATCCACGTTCTGTTCATCTTTGAAAAAATATTCTTTAAAAAATCCACGTCCTGTACATATTTGAAAAAATATTCTTTAAAAAATCCACGTCCTGTTCATCTTTTAAAAAATATTCTTTAAAAAATCGACGTTCTGTTAATCTTTTAAAAAATATTCTTTAAAAAATCCACGTTCTGTTAATCTTTTAAAAAATATTCTTTAAAAAATCCACGTTCTGTTCATCTTTTGAAAAAATATTCTTTAAAAAATCCACGTTTGGTCCTTGCGAAAATATTCTTTAAAAACTCCACGCTTCTATTGGTTCTTGAAAAAATATTCTTTGAAAATCCACTTTTGTCTTGAAAAGTATCCTTTGGAAAATCCATGTTCTGCTCGTCCTTGAAAAAGAATTCTTCAAAGAAAAATCCATGTTCAACTGCTCTTTGAATAAATATTCTTTAAAAAAACCACCTTGGTCCTCGAAAAATGTTCTTTAAAAAATCCACCTTCAACTGGTCCTTGAAAAAATATTCTTTAAAAAAAAATATTTTTTAAAAAATGCACGCTTCTGTTGGTCCTGGAAAAAACATACTTTAAAAAATCCTCGTTCTGTTGGCCCTTAAAAATATTCTTTAAAATCCATATTCTATTGGTCCTTAAAAAAATATTCTTTTGGAAATCAGCATTCTATTGGTCCTTGACAAAAAAAATGTTCTTTTTACTCAGAAATTCCTTGAAAGATATATTCAAAAAATGCAGTTTTGTCGTCCATTGTTCCTTGTCTATTGGAATAGTTTCTGAAAAAATATTTTAAAAATCCTGCAGCTGTATGTTCAGCCGTGGTTAACTCATCTGTAGATCCCAATGGACACTAAAGTTGCTACAAAAGTTTAAATATCCGAAACAGTGAAATCCAAAACTGCAATGAATTGTATGAAGCAATCATAGCCTTACCTAGCAGCATGCCAAAGAAGCTTTCAACTAAAACTACTTTTATTACATGACTTTATGTAAAAAAGAAAAATTAATTTTCCTAAGGCAACAGCATTACACTTCATTTTATCTTTAATGAAAAAGAGGACTTTTTCTCTCCACCCTCCCCCAGGAGGAAGACAATCTCCGTTACGTGTTTTGCGTTTCACTCACTTAACTTGGTGGTATTCTTAATATACTTTTCCCATTTAGGTTAAACCTACTCATATAACAATGCTTTGCCTTTGGGCTGGCAAACAAGGAACTACCAACTTCTGTTTTGTTTCTATTTTTTTTTTCTTTTTCCTCTGCCCTGAATAGGTTCTGGTGTTTGTTTTCTTTGGCTATGACTTAAGTATTGGCACTACCATAACACACTGCATATAAACACTAATATAAGGTCCTTTTGCTAAATGTAATATTAGTTTATTATTATAGAGAGAGAGAGAGATGGGCAAAGACAAAGAAAGAAGTTCTTCTAAGAGCTGAAGAGGGGGAGGAGGGGAGGGGTATGCCTGAGTAACTTTATATGCCATGATAACTGATACATTTAACTTGCCTCCCCACCCGGACTCACATTCATTAATGAAGCACTTTTATCATAGTTTACTCTTCCGTAAATGCTTTGCAAATGAAAAATAAAAAAGACATCACAAGCTTAGTACGAAGCTCTGCAATAAAAATGAAAGAAAACAAAACAGAAGCAGAAGTAGAAACAACTTTTTCAAGTAAGTTGTTGTCGATGTATCTACGTGAATGAATTTATGCCTGCCGCTTTATGTGTACCTTAATAATAATCATAAGTTTAGTAAACATCAGTTTGTTTATCCGGGACACAAATGTGTCCTTTTTTCAAAGAGGCAAAAAAAAAAAAACAGCATCCTCCGCTCATTCATGACGACAACTTTGTGCAAAATACTCAACCACTTTAAGCGACGAGGCTAAAGTGTTTTCCCTTTAACCAAGTGGAATAGTCGGCCGCCGTGGGAGGTGGGTGAGTTAGTCACGTTGTCGACTGCCGTTGACTGGAATGAATACAATTAATCGCATTGCCTTTATAAGGGGTTGGTTGGCTGGTTGGTTGCTTGGCTGGCTGGTGGTGTCTCCATTAACAAGTGGCCTTTGACTTTTAGTAATTTATTTAATAGCGCTGCTAAAGTTTTTAGTTTCACAAAGAAACAAACAATGCCGTGGCCATTGGAGAGACCTGGATGCAACACAACAAAGGCCCGGATGATAAGTTTAAATGTCAAGCCGATATAATATTTCATAAAATGACAGAAATATAGAATTTAACACTTAAAAATGTGTTATTTGTTTTGAATAAAAATGCGTTAGCAAAAACTATTAGAGAAAAAACATTTGTGAATTGCCCTTTCAAACATTCCAATACAAGAAAGGCTTCAATGGTATTTTAGAGGAATAAAACATTTTAATCAAAAACCAGAAAAATCGGGCGGGGCCGTCTATATGATACACTACACCATTATGCGTATTTCGTAGAAATCACGCAACAAAAAAATTTATATTGCGAACTTAGGAGAAGTGGATCATACCAAAAATGAACCTAATAACATTGCTGTATAGTGCATGATTTGACTTCGGTAAGGATTATATTAAAAACAATCTGGGAGCAATACCAGACCGAGTTTCACCAAATGGTAAAATTCGGTTGAGTATGAAACAAGCAAAAAAAAAAAAAAAAAAAAAAAAAACATTAAGTTCGGCCGGGCCAAACTTTTAATACCGTTCACCTTAGGGTAAAGGAAACATTAGAAGAAATGTGGCAAAAACTATTAAAATGCCGAATATCGGGAGGTATCGTTATATGGGGGCTAAACCAAAACGTGGACTTATAATTACAATGACTCGCAACACGAACTCGGACCCATTATGATCTACAACTACCAATTTTCAGAGAAATTCGTGAAAAAATGTGTCAAGAATCATCAAAATACCGAATATTTTTTTATATACCGTTATATGGGGACTATACCAAAACGTGGACCTATACATACAATGTTTCGCCACACAAACTAGGACCCATTATGACCCACAAATACCAATTTTCAGACAAATCCGTGAAAAAATGTGGCATAAATAATCAAAATACCGAATATCGGGAGGTACCGTTATATGGAGACTATACCAAATTGTGGACCCATACATGAAATGTTTCGCTACCGGAGCTGGAACCCATTATGACCAACAAATACCAATTTTTAGACAAATCCGTGAAAAAATGTGGCATAAATAATTAAAATTCCGAATATCGGGAGGTACCGTTATATGGGGACTATACCAGAACGTGGACCGATATATCTCATTTTCAATACCAACCATCCTAGACACTATACTAATTGCTCTGCTAAATTTTGGCGCTCCACGTCATGTGGGCTTTATCGTGATTTCAACAGCCAGACAGACAGATGGACATCGTTTGCTGATTATAAATATATATACTTTATGGGGTGAATATTTAAGGATGTTACAAACGGAATGACAAAGTTAATATACCCTCCTTTCCAAGGTGGAGGGTATAAAAAATTTATTTAATTTGGGCTGATATTACATATACAGGGTGAGATAAAAAAAACTGTAACAAAATAAAATGACATATTTTTTATATTTTTTTCTTTAATTTTATTGAATGAAAGCAGAAATTTCGAAAATAGCATCAAATTTTAGAATAAGTTTAGATTTGTTCGAATTGGTCATCTTTGGTACGACTTATGGCCTTAAACTGAAACCTATTAAACCGTTACACGCTGCCCAAATGTCTGCGGTATTTTGGCCTATTCCCGGCGAAGCGCTTGCTTGATGTGCTCGACACTTTGACATTTTTTAGTGCCAACCTTGCTTTCCAAAATACTCCAGACGTGCTGAGTGCGATGGTGCTGCGTCCTGTTGGAATGTCCAAGGTCTGCGGCCAAAATGTTTGCATGCCCAAGGCTTTAATACACCCACAGAATATTTTCGCGATGATATTCGGCATTTATTCTGATGCCACGGTCGATTAATATGAATATGTGCGGAGAGCAACCATCGACTATTATGGCGGCCCACACCATCACCTGGCCGGCGCTTGAGTTCTGGTGGCCAACCGAAGGTGCACATTTTCAGCTGACCTCTTTGGCAAGTAAGCACGATCATTTTGTTTGTTCACAAACTGCTGGACAACGAATGTTTTCTCATCGGAGAAAACCAAATTCGGCAGCTCACCACTCTCGGCCAAGCGAAGCAACTCTTTAGCTCTTTTGAGTCTATTTTCTGTCTGTTGCGGTGTAAGTTCTTGCACTGTTTGGAATTTTAATGGCTTTGTCCCGAGCTCATTTTTTAATGTTTGCCGAATGGAGTATTGCGATATGTTCAGCTCACTAGCCTTTTTTCGGCCACTGCAACGGGGGTTTCAATCGAGTCCCTTCTTTACTTTTCGAACCATTTCAACTGATGTTGCTGTTTTCTTCCGTCCACTTCGTTGACGTCGGGCTTCACTACCAGATCAAACGATAGCCACTTGTGGTTTTCCAGCCAAATATAAAGAAATCACACTATCACGCTTGAATTCCATCACGAATAACTTTTTTTCTGGAAAATTCTCACCAAAATTATTTTGTACGCTTGTAAATAATATCATAAGCTGTCACTGGAATAATTTTAACAGCTGTCGGACGAGTGACTTAGAAATGACAGTAGTCTGAAGTTGGTTGCAGTTTTTTTTCATCTCACCCTTTATATTCTTGATCAGCATAAAATTCTAAGACGATTAAGTTCTGTCCGTCTGTTGCAATCACGCTACAGACAGGTCAAATTTGATGATGAGCTTCATCGGTCCATGATATCGTATAGCACTTATATAACGGTACCCCCGGTATTCGATATTTTGATGATTTTAGCCACATTTTTCAATGAATTTTTCTGAAAATTCACACAAAAAATTCCTTCTGGGTACTTTAGCCCTTAGAAGAGAATTTTCTAAATAGGTCCTCGCCCATATAACTGTACTTACCCCACCGGAGTTGTTTCACGTTTCGTATATAAAATTCGGGACACTTACTACAGCCTATGAAACAAATTTCTCATGCGCGTCTTCGTATGGCTCCCATATAACTTTTTTTTTTTTAATTTTTTAAGTTCCTTTCAAATGGTGGAGGGTAAAAAAGTTCGGCCCGACCGAACTTAGATTCTTTTTTACTTTTTTTCCTTAGACACTACCAAGTGCATAGTGTAGGGAGCATTTCCTTAACACTGTCATCTCTACACTTTGCCTTTGCGGTTTAATTAATTGCCCCTATTGCATGTTTTTCTATTCTCTCTCTCCCCATATTTGACTTTTAACAGTTATCTGTTTATTTCACAGTCGATTTATCTTAATTTCGGTTTTATTCGATGACATTCAACATTTTCGTTTAGTTCTCTGCTGTTGTCTATTTTAATGCGGAGCAAAACAGTTTTGGCTCTATAATTGTGAATTCCGTTAACAATAATTTATGATTTATGGTCCTGTGTTAAGGTCAATGCATTTTATTCGACTAAAGAAGATGAAGAAGAAGAAAAAGAGGAGAGCAGCAGCAAACTGGAATATAAATAAAAATATAAATTATACGTCTCTGTGTCTCTCTGTATGTCTCTGTGTGTGTTCGTCTTCTTGGCCAAATTGAATTTTAATGTGGATCTACTTCATCACATTTAACATTTTGTGACATTAATTAAATTATTTATTCACGTTTTTTTGTTCAATTTTGTTTTGTTGAAATTAGATAAATATTATTAAGTTAGTTTATGGTTGAATGACTCTGGCAAAATGATTTTATTAATGTTGACCGCGGAGTTTATTTTTAAAATGAAAATTGTGTGGTTTTTTATCGAACCACAGAATTTCTCCAAGCATTTAATTATTCCGACAAAACAAATAGTGTTTAGAGAAAATGCAAATGAAATTTAATTTATTGATGTTGAAGGATAATTGAGATTGAGTTTTTAGAAATATTTTGTTGAAAAACTATTTTGATTAAAATATTTCTTTGGGTATTGAAGTGAAATATATTTAAATAGAAACATTTTCAATTAACAATTCAATTAATTGCATTTTATTCTCTCCACAGATAATTCCCTTTGGAATTTATTGTGGGGTTTACATTCAATTAACTGCAAAGTGCCACAGAGCCAGACAGGCAAGTGCTCCTTTGGGCCTAGGCACAATATGTGTGTGTAAGTTAAACAAAGGATAACAACAATGGGCTTAACTTGTAAAGCGCATGCATCACAGGAGTTTTCTTGAATGCTTGAACATAATAAAAGGAAAAAGGAAACTTATTATAAAGGATGGGGTTACCAGGGTACAAACTGCAAAACAATGCGGTAAAATATTTAACTGATTTTAAGGGAATATTCTTTACATAAAAATCTAAATCAATAGGAAAGACGGAGAAACATAATTTATCTTTGAGAGCGTATAAATACAGGAAAAAGTTAATGTGGATAGAAGTGAGGAAATTCAAATATGTGCATCGGGAATAAATAGCAGCATCGGCTGAGAATATGGCCGAAGTCCCCAGATACTGTAATTTTTATATTTTGCAAAGATCTTGAATATTTATATTTTTATTCGATTTATTAAATAAACAATATACACTTTTAAACAAACAAGTAAGCAATGGCTATGGACGTGCAGGGCCGCCCAAATATTACCCTACAACACTACACTATGTTGAAAGACCCCTTATGTCCAAATCCATTTTGGAAGATTTCGTTCTTGATATGATATCATAGAGCCCTACTCTTAGCTTTTCCGCCGGGGACATTTCCAGAATATTTACGCACTCCGTCGTATTGTTAGGTCTTCAAGACAATTACATACGAAAGTTATGGTCCATTTTACAGTTAAATGTAATCCCATGGTCATCCAAAATGCTACACTTCTTCCCTGTACTTTACTCTCCTCTCATTCAAAATTCCGTGTCGATTGGTTTTTAATTGTGATCTGTAGGGCGACTGCAAAATCTAGAAAATGTTAATTTTTTGGTCCCTTTTGAACCTCTCCAATATATATCTTCAAACACACCAGGCTTTAATTCTGACTCTAACCCCATAAAATGTTTCGTAAGCATAGCACGATAATAGTGACCTGTATATAATACCCTCAACACATAGTGTTGCAGGGTGTAGAAAAACTTTAGAAAATATAAAATTAAAAATTGTAAGTCATATTGAAAAAAAATCGCATGCGATAGAAAAATATGACAAAAATTGAAAAAAAAGTAACAGATAATTTTCACAATTTTATTTTTATACTTTTACGCGATTTTCTTAGATATTATACTCTTCTGGAAAGATGCCTTTCCGATTTGCTGTGAGTTGTGAAAATCTGTCCAGCCGTTTTTGATTTATAAGCAGAATAACTAAGATCTATTGTTTTGACATATATATTGTACCTATTTTGCTACATATACGATATCTTGGCTACTAGCATAATTTTAATGGTGAGAAGTAACTTTTTAATGTATTTGTGATTTGCCGGGATCAAAAATATTCGCGGTTTAGTGGAAATTTTCGTATTTTTTGACGTAAAAGTTGTCCGATTACCATCCAAAGTGGTTAAATTCTGCCTAGCAATAAACTCTAACTCCATGAAAATTTCCGCGTAAATTGGCTCATAATTGTGGCCTATAGAGCAAGTGCTAAATCAGGATAATTTTCTGTTTTTGTCCATTTCAACCCCTAAATATTTTGGAATCATCTCCGAAACCAATAGTTATATTTTGACCCTAACCCCACCTCCATTTTCCATTTCGTGAGGATCGGGCCATAATTGCGACCTGTTGCGTGATTACATATTAGTAGGACAGACGGACGGACGGATATACATAGCTAGATCGACTCAGCTCGGCGAGATGAGAGAATCCATAACATATTTTTTTCAAAACGTGGGTTCTCTTTTTTGGCATAAGCTCCCTTACAAAAACTCTTCAAATCAACGATTTTCTGCCATTAGGCCCTTGAATTTAATTTGGTAAAATACCACGAATTTTTTGAAAAAAGTCCTTCAAAAAATTAAAAATCAAATAATTTGGGAGTAACATTCTTAAAATAATCCTAAAAACTCACTGATTCGAGCAGAAAGTCCATGAAAATTCGAAGATTTTTGAGCGAAGAGTACTTGAAACGATTTTGGTTGAAAAACTCTGTAACCCACCCCTTTTTTGTAATATAAGTATTGATTTTCTTTTTGGCATACAGTACTTGAAAATCTTAAAAAAATATATAATAAAAACAAGTAAGACAGCTTTAAGCTCGGCCGGCTGAACTTCAAATACCCTCCACTATTTGAAACGAATTTGGCAATTCTCAAAAGAATAAAATCCGTTAAAAATTCTGTTAAAATCTTAAAAATACCAAATGTAGCTGTTATTTTAGGGTCCATATGACTTTTGACATAAGCTATTACAATATTCAAATGCGAAACTTGGAAAAAACTATTTTGTTTATAATGAAGCTAAAATCATCGAAATACCGAATATAGGGAGGTCCCATTGGGTTATAGCAAAAGGTGGACCTACACAGACAATTTTCTATCATAGGCTGTGGTATCCATTACGAACTTCAAATATCAAATTTGAAACAAATCGAATAGCGGGAGGTACCGTTATATGGGGGCTATACGAAGACGTGACCTGCACAGATAATTTTCTGTCTTAGGCTGTGGCATCCAATATGAACTTCAAATACTAAGTTTGAAATAAATCCGGTGAATAATGTCGCTAAAATCATCAAAATACCGAATATCGTGAGGTACCGTTATAGAGGGTGGGCTATACGAAGACGTGGACCTACATGGCCCATTTTCAATAGCAAAAGTTCTGCAGACATAATATATATTTGAGTAAATTTTTTTTAACCTACTTCATTTTGTTCGGAAGCTAGATTGATTTCCACGGACAGACGGGCAGATGAACAGACGAACGGACATCGCTAAATTGACATAGAATTGTATGCTAATCAAGAATATATATACTTTGTGGGGCCTAGAATATATATTTCAAGGTGTTACAAACAGAATGACAAATTTAATATATGAAGGGTATATTAAATTTGTTATTCCTATGGTGGAGCGTATAAAATTCAGCGGTACAGTATAAAATATTATTACGACTTGTTGAAATGAGAATTTCTAAAAAAAACAGCGTTCCACTCTACCGTGCTTGTTAAATTCCACTACTGTCCACTATAGCACACCACAAATACGAAAAATACAGTAAGTTTTTCGTAAGTAGTTGGAATTTCAAAAATTTCCCTCTACACCAGTGTTCTTCTTTTCAAATGCCAAAACCAGCTCATTCTCTCAACTACACAAACCATTCCAAAACCACCTCGGTATATTAATCACAGGCATCAACCGCGAAATCTTTATCAAATTTCAGGAATTCAGCTCTATTTCTTCAACCAAAGCTAAATTTAGTACTAATAAATATGTATCCTACAATTATGGTACTCATTTCCATATCTGAACTTCAGATACCAACAGAGACCACAATATCAAATTATAAGCTTCTATCCCTATCCTTTCACCCAATACCAAATGTGCCTCCATTTAGTACTTTTCGTACAAATATGGGACGCATTTCCAAACCACCGCCAAAGCCAAAACACAGATACCATCAGTAATCTAAATATCAAATTTCAGAATTATATCTCTATCCTTTCACCCAACAACAAATATAGTAATTTTCGTACAATTATAGTACACACTTCCACAACCACCTTCATATGTATGTCCTGGCTACAAATAAACAGCCACCCTTATACCAAATTTAAGATTCCAAACACCGTTTGCCCTTAATTTAATTTATTTAATTAATTATACCCTACAACACTATGTGTTGGGGGTATTATAAGCTTGATTGGGTGAAAAATTATGTAACACCACGAAATATTGGTTTCCCACATAGGAAAGTATATATGGATCTTCCTAGCTCGCCGAGCTGAGTCGATTTAGATATGTATGTCCGTCCGTCCGTCTGTCCGTCTGTCCATGCTAATTTGTAATCACTCTACAGGTCGCAATTATGGCCCGATCCTCATGAAATTGAAAGTGGAGGTGGGGTTGAGGCCAGAATAGAACCCTATTTCGTTTGGAGATGATCGCATAATATTTAGGGGTTGAAATGGACTAAAAAATGAAAATTTACCTCATTTTGCAGTTGCTCTACAGGTCACAATTATAGACCAATCGACGCGGCAATTAGCTTGGAGCTAGAGCATAGGGCTGGGAAGAAGCCTTCCAATTTTGATGGTCATCGGGTAATATATAGTGGGTGAAAAAGGCCATAAGATTTGTGTTAAATAAAAGTCAAATTTTCCATTAAACAGCGAATATTTTTAATCCCGGCGAAATCACAAATAGACGAACAGGTCAATTCTGACCGTAACGTAGATGCCGATAGTAAATATATTGGATCTGTATAGCGAAATATATACAATGTGTATAAACAAAGGAAGGGGATTTTACCTAGAATGCTTATATATCAAGAATGGCTGGACCGATTTTTACAAATTTTGTCAATTCTGAATGCCCTCTTGGCATAAAATAATAGAATCTAAAAAAATCGCATAAAAAGATGACAATAATGATGTTAATATAGATATTGTAGTATTTTGTGACATTTTTTTTTAATTTTTTCATATTTTTTATCGCATGCGATTTTTTCAATTTGACTTATAATATTAAGGTATACATTTTGTAATATTTTTCTACCTTACAACACAGGTTTGGGATATTATATACAGATTGCAATTATCGTCCAATCCTCACAAAAAGGGTAGGGTTAGGCGCAGAAGGGCTAGGCCTATTGTTTTCAAAGATGTCCGCAATATATTTAGGGTTAAAAATGGACCAACAACTAAAATTTTCCTGATTTTGCAGCCGTTTTAAAGGTCACAAATAAAAACTAATGGACACGAAATCTCGCATGAAGTTAGAGTTTAGGACAGCGGGTAGAATGAACCACTACTTTTGTCTGAAAAATACCAACATTACTTACAGGCGATAGCCGAAATACACAAAATGCGAACTTCTGCCATTTTTTGCTGATTTCGTTAACGAATATAGCCAAATGTCCTAGACAATCAAATCATATAGATGAGTCTAAGTTTAGAAATACAGAGGGACCTCTTGCTTTTGGAGATGATCGCACAATATTCAAAAACAGGGAAAATTTCCTGTTCACACAATTCAAGCCAATCGACACGCCTGAGATGAAAGGGAAGTCTAGCATTATGTATGGCCATTGGATTATATTTAGCTGTAAAATGGACCACTACAACTAACAGCACGACGAAGTTCGTAAATATTGGATAAATGTCCCCGGTCAAAATGCTAGTAATATCCGGGCAGTGCTCCGTGACATAATTTTAAAAGCGAAATCTTCCAAAATGGATTTGGGCATAAGGGGGCTTCTAACATATTGTAGTGTTGTAGGGTATCACATGGTCGGCCCCGCACGACTATAGCCTTTGCTTACTTGTTTTATCTGTATTAGATGAAATATGCAAATGGAACACTTCGTTCCACTATATCTGGCATCTCAGGCACATTTTAAGATTTTCTAAAAATTATCACATATAAAGTGATGAAAGTTATCGATTTAGTCCGAACCAGGAACGTCTCAATATTTATGTCATATATATTTAGTTCCGATACGAAATAGACAATATTTGCCCATTCCTTTGGAACCTACTCCATGAAGGGCCAAAAATTTGAGTAATCATAACAAAAGTCATAATAAAATTAAACAACAACATTGGGCGAGGCATACATTTGTCGACAGAACCGACTAATACTTTTAAACCTGTTTTTTCTAGACAATTGGTGAGTTCTCTTCAAAATTTGAAAGATTTTGTTATTACCGGTCGCTAAGTAAAAAACCTTAACATTTTGTACCTTTCAGCACTTTTTGTGCCTCTTTCATAAGCATTTTTCAAAAACCATACCTTTTCCCAATTTTAAAGATTTCATTTTCAGCCGCTTCTGCTGTGTTTCCATGACTCTTTTGTCAATGTAAATGTTAAATATTTCGAATCATCCGCCATTGCATTGATTTTTACCAAAATTAAATTCATTTCAAACCCACAATGCCCCTTATAAAAAAAGATAAATTATCTGAATGAAATATTCAGTGCATTCCATTTCAGTGCCTCTTTGAACTAAATATGTTCATTTCAGCCATATTGATTACAATGTTACATTACTGTACGTGTCATTAATGTTTACCGAACCCTATCGATATAACTACATTAATAATGAATACTACTATTCCATTGAATTGTTAGTAGGTCAGTAGTGAATAAATTGTTGTGAAGTAGTTGTTATTATTTTTTTTATTTTGCCATTGTAAAAATAATCAAATTATTCACAGTTTGAAATGCCTCTGTGTTTGCCAATTTACGGTCACTGCAATGCATGAATTTATCGAAATCGAAAAATCAATCGGCATAAATAATAATTTCAATTGTGTGATAATGTGGCTTTGTGTGAGTGCGTGTGTGTGTGTATGTGTGTGCATGTATTATTGCATAAGTGTGAATATGAAATATACACAGTCTCATTTGTAATTATGAATTGCAGCAATGTATTGTAAAAACAAAGGCATGCATTGTTTAAACTCTAATTAGAATGGAGTAAAATGTGTAGAGACATTGGGGTGGAGAGAAAAAATATAATTTTCCAAATTTCCATAAAATTGCCTTGAAATATATTTCTGTGACTGCAATTGAAGCCGCACACATCCTCAATTAAATTGATTGTCAAATTTATTTATTTTTTTATCTCTCCACCCCAATGTATCATGTAATTACCGTTTTGTTTTGCAACACATACACCCATATCTATGCTAGCTGTATAGTATTTTACCCATAATGCCACAAGTAGATTTCATAAATTATTCATTCGTCTGCAAATTACACAAGGCTGCAAACAACAGCAGCAACGGCAACCCAATATTGAACAAGCAAAAATAATAGTTTATAATTTGCCAGAAAAATAATTACATATGCAATTCAAATTGTGTGTGTTTGTATGTGTGTGTGGAAACAAATATTATTGCCAGCTGCAATATTTTTAGAATTCCTCTAAGGTTAAAATCGTGTTGTAATTATACCATGTGTTTGTTTGACATTTTTGCATACGTAAATCTTTGCTCGAAATTTGTTATTTGTGAATATTTAAAAAAATTTTAATCATATACATAGTTTAATTTCTTTATTGTTTGGAATAAAAATATAATAAAAACAAGTAAGCAAAGGCTATAGGTGTGGGGTTGACCATGTGATACCCTACAACACTACAATATGTTAGAAGCCCCTTATGTCCAAATCCATTTTGAAAGATTTCGCTTTTGAATTTATGTCACGGAGCACTGCCCAGATATTCCCCTTAGCTTTTTGGCCAGGAACATTTGCCCAATATTTACGCATTCCGTCGTGCTGTAAGTTGTTGTGGTCCATTTTACAGATAAATATAATCCAATGGTCATCCAAAATGCTGGAATTCCTCCCTGTCCTTGACTCTCTTCACAGGCGTTTCGATTGACCTCAATTGCGTGATCGGAGAAACATTTCTGTTTTTGGTTAATTTGAACCCCAAAATATTTTGCAATCATCTTAAAAAGCAAGAAGCCCCTCTGTATTTTCAAATTTAGACTCATCTATATGATTTGCTTGTCTACGATATTTGGCTATATTCGTCAACGAAATCAGCATAAAAAAGCCAGAAATTCGCCGTTTGTGTTTTTCGGTTATCGCCTGCAAGTAATGCTGGCATTTTTCACACAAAATTAGTGGTCCATTGTACCCGCTGTCCTAACTCTAACTATATGTGAGATATTGTGTCCTTTGGTTTTTATTTGTGATCTTTATAACGGCTGCAAAATCAGGAAAACTTTATATTGCGGACATCTTTGAAAACAATAGGCCTAGCCCTTCTGAGCTCAACCCTACCCTTGTGAGAATTTTCGTGAGGATCGGACAATATTTGCAATACTTATATAATATCCCCAACCTGTGTTGTAAGGTAAAAAAAATATTACAAAATATTATAAGTCAAATTGAAAAAATCGCATGCGATAAAAAATATGAAAAAATAAAAAATGTCACAAAATACTACAAAATCTAAATGAACATCATTATTGGCATATTTTTCTGCGATTTTTTTATATTTTATACTTTTATGTCAAGAGGGCAATTTGTCAAAATCGGACCAGCCATTCTTGAGTTATAAGCATTCTAACTAACATCCCCTTCCTTTGTGTATACACATTGTATATATTTCGCTATATATAACCGATATATTTACTATCGGCATCTACGTAACGGTCAGAATTGACCTGTTCGTCTATTTGTGATTTCGCCGGGATTAAAAATATTTGCGGTTTAATTGAAAATTTGACTTTTATTTAACACAAATATTGTGGCCTATTTACCCACTAAATATTACACGATGACCAGCAAAAGTGGGAGGCTTCTGCCCATGCTAACTTCCGCTTTGATTGGTCTATAATTGCGACCTGTAGAGCAACTGCAAAATCATTAATTTTTTCAGTTTTTGGTCCATTTCAACCCCTAAATATTATGCGATCATCTCCAAAAGAAATAGGGTTCTATTCTGACCCTAGCCCCACCACCATTCTAAATTTCGTGAAGATCGAGTGATTACAAACTAACATGGACAGACGGACGGACGGACATACATAGCTAGATCGACTCAGCTCGGCGAGATTGGAAGATCCATATATACTTTCCTATGTGGGAAATCAATACTTCGTGGTGTTACATAATTGTTGGTCCAATCAAACTTATAATACCCCCAACACATAGTGTTGTAGGGTATAAAACAAGCTTGGTACAAAAAATAACTTCAGAGTGTGGGCGAAAATGAATTCCTTGTAATTTTCGTCGTCACAGACTATATCGACTACTTCCTATAGATTATGTAAGATATGTGCAATTTTTTGGAAAATGGTGGAATATTCGTGAGGTAACAGATATATTGGACCGATGTGATCCGTTTTCATGATTCATCCAATACAGATAAAAGTATTGGTATGTGCAAAATTTGAAGAAAATCAAACATTTATATCCAATTTTATGCGAAATCATAAATTTCGATAAATAACATATTCATATCAGCTTTCTGGTTGTTTCGCAAGTTATGACAGATATAAGTTTTGGAAAATGTGACCCTTCTGCGAACTTCTGGTTCGCATAATACTATGGAGGGTATATTAACTTTGTCATTCCGGAGGAGTTACAAATCCTCGAAATACTCATGTCAGACTCAACAAAGTAAATATATTCTTGATCAGCCTAAAATTCTAAGGCGATTTAGCGTCGTCCGTCTGTCTGTTTGTCCGTCTATATGTCTGTCTGTTGTAATCACTCTATCTCTCGAACGAATTGAGACAGAAGGCTTAAATTTTGCACACATGTTTATTTTGCGAATCAGCAGGCTAAGTTCGTAAATGGGCCATGTGGGCCCACTTTTTCATATAGCCCCCATGTAACGGTACCTCCCTATATTCGGTATTTTGATGATTTTAGCGACATTATTCACCGGAATTGTTTCAAATTAGATATTTGAAGGTCGTAATGGATACTATAGCCTAAGACAGAAAATTGTCTGTGCAGGTCCACGTCTTCGTATAGCCCCCATATAACGATACCTCCAAATATTCGGTATTTTGATGATTTTAGCGCCATTATTCACCGGATTAGTTTCGAATTACGTACTTAGAGTACGTAACGGGAACTACAGTCTGTGACAGAAAATTGTGTATACAGGTCCAGGTCTTCGCATAAGCCCCATATATGAGTTCCGCCCTATATTAGGTATTTTGACGAGTTTAGGTACAATACTTACCGAAATTGTTTGAAATGTCGTATTTGAAGTTCGTAATGATTGCTACAGCCTGTGACAGAAAATTGTCTATGCTGGTCCAGTATAGCTCCGATATAACGATACCTCCCTATATACGGTATTTTGATGATTTTAGCTACATTATTCACGGTTTCTTTCAAGTTTCGAATTTGAATATGGTAATGACTTATGACAAACAAAGCCTATGTAGGTTCACGTCGTAGAGACCCCAATAGATAACGAGATAACGACTATAAACGGTATTTTAAAGATTTTAACAGAATTTTTAACGAATTTTATTTTTTGAAAATTTCCAAATTCGTCCCAAATGGTGGAGGGTATTCAAAGTTCAGCCCGACCGAACTTACTGCCTTTTAACTTGTTTATGCCGATTTCGTTGACGAATATAGCCAAATATCGTAGACAACCAAATCATATAGATGAGTCTAAATTTAGATGCAGAGGGGCCTCTTGCTTTTAGAGATGATCGCAATATATTTAGAGAAACAGAAAAAAATTCCTGATCACAAAATTGAAACCAATCGACACGGAATTTGGCATGAGAAAAGAGTTAAGGACAGGGAAGAATTCAAGCATTTTAGATGACCATTGGATTTTATTTAGCTGTAAAATGGACCACAACAATATCTGGGCAGTGCTCCGTGACATAATTTCGAAAGCGAAATCTTCCAAAATGGATTTGGAAATAAGGAGGCTTCTAACATATTGTGAGAGATTAGCCTTAAAGCTAATACAACAAATTTGAAGAAAATCGGTTCAGAAACAGCTATAGCTCCCATATATATGTTTTATCCGATTTGGTGTTTAAGTCTCTCACATTCGTAATATGCACTCCACAAGAATGATATTTGGTACCAGATATAAGATACAGCCCAGAAATAGCTGTTTGTAATTTTATCGAAATCGGTTCAGATTTGGATATAGCTCCTATATATATCTTCATCCGATTACGGGTTAATTGTGGACCAAATGACCGATAAAAGTCCAAATGGACTGAATTTTAGTACATCGGACCAAATTCAGCCTAGAAGCAAGTATATCAAATTTAGTGAAAATCGGTTCAGATATAGATATAGCAACCATATATATGTTTCATCCGATGTAGTGTTTTAGTCCCTTACATTCGTAATATTCACTCCACAACCGTGATATTTGGTACCAGGTATTAGATGGAGCACAGGAATAGCTGTTTTAAATTTTATCGAAATCGGTGCAGATTTGTATATAGCTCCCATATATATCTTCATCCGATTTCGGGTGATTGACCACCAAATGGCCGTAATAGCATCAATTTTGGCAAATCCGACTGAAACCAGCTTAGAAGCAAGTACACCAATTTTAGTAAAAATCAGTGCAGATATAGCTATAGCTCCCATATATGTCCGATTTGTTCTTTAAGTCCCTCACATTCGTAATATGCACTCCACAGGAATGATATTTTGTACCAGATATCAGATAAAGCCCAAAAATAGTTGATTTTAATTCTATTAAAATCTGTTCCGATTTGGATATGCCTTCCATATATATCTTCATCCGATTTCGTGTTAATTGTGCATCAAATGGCCAATATCAGCCCAAATGGCATGAATTTTGGCAAATTTAACCGAAACCAGCCTATAAGCAAATACACCAATTTTAGTTAAAATCGGTTCAGATATAGCTATAGCTCCCATATATATGTTTCATCCGATTTCGTCTTTAAATCCCTCACATTCGTAATATGCACTCCACAGGAATGATATTTGGTACCAGATATCAGATAAAGCCCAAAAGTAGTCGATTTTAATTTTATCAAAATCTGTTCAGATTTGGATATAGCACCCACATGTATCTTCATCCGATTTCGTGTTAATTGTGCAACAAATGGCCAATATCAGCCCAAATCACATTAATTTTCGTACATAAGAATTCAGTCTAGAAGCTAATACGTCAAATTTGGAGAAACCCGGTTCAGAGATAGCTATAGTGTATAAACCTTTTTACGAGAGCTCAACTATATATGCATAGTGGTGTAGGGTATCATATAGTCGGCCCCGCCCGACTTTTGAGCTTTCCTTACTGGTTTTAATATTTCAATATTCCATAGCAAATAACACATTCCGTATTACCATCCCATCCGTTTAACAATAAAACACACATTGTAATAAATTTAAATTATTTTTGCAAATATTTATTGATTTGTTTTTTTTTTTTTTTGTTTTACTTCTCTCTGTATATCACACTCTTGAATGGTTTTATTTATTTGTTATTTTGTTGTTGTTGTTGTTGTGGTTCGAAGAGATTTCTCTGTATTTACAAAACTAAAATATTCTTGACGAGTACGGGGGGCGTGTATGGAGGTAAGTAGTTTGTGGATACATTGGCGCAAAAGGTTGTGACCAGAATTTAATTAACTATTTCATGGAAATAATACAAGCCGTATATATCAGTTGTAAATGAGTGGTTAATTGTTTTTTTTTGCGTTTGTGTGTGGGTAAGTGGGTATGCATTTTATTTTCCCTCAATGACGATGATGATGGTGATGGCTTGCTGTTTTGGGGGGTGATGTATGAAAATGGTGATTTGTAATTATTGGGTGTGTTTGAATTTTAATTTGTCAAAAAGCTACTAAACGAAATGGGTTTAAATCTAATTTCTAATTTGGTTTAACAAATTTTGTACAATACTCTTTTATATAATGTGAGTTATTTAAAATTATTTATGGTAATTAACAAATTATGATATCATTTAAAATAAATATTTTTTATATAAAGAATATATAAATTCCAGGGAAATTCATCTCAGCTAAGCTTTGTTTTCCAATTTTGTCATATAATTTAAAATTCTTGTTGAGATATTTCCCACATCCCAAACGGAAAGTAGGATTACAATTTTCCTTAATTTGTTCACATAATTATTATAAAACAGCATCAGAATATTCCGGAATTCATTACCATTTTCAATAAAATAAAATAATAAATTATATTTATTTTTAACAAATTATTTAATTTTTCATTAAAATTTTAATTAAACGATTTTTAACATAATAATATTTAATTTTATAATTCATAACAATATGGTAGTGTTTTAACAAAGATTTTCTTTTTGGTAAGCAAATTTCAGCATATTGGAAATTTTTCAAATGAAACTTAATTGGTAATGGTTTATTAGCATGCTAACTGCATTCTACTTAAATGGTTTTTGTTTTTCATATTTTTTTCTTTGAAGTCCTTATCTGATATTATGCATATATGTATAAATATGTATTATATAGTTATATGCATGTTTACATTAATTGTAAATTATTCGAAGCTTGGCAAGAGTTGTGGAAAGTATATGTTAAAAATATAATTTAATAAATTACCGGTATAAAATAATTTTAGGAAGATATTATATTGAGGATTAACTTAAATTATAACACATAAATACAGTTGTGTCAATCTAGTTTATAGTTCAGTACACCAGTTCATAAATGTATGAGTGATTTCATGAATATCGTATATTTCATATTACTCATTCGCAAAGTTTTCATACAAACGACCGGAGTCCATCCAAGTCCATCCAACTAGACAAAGAACTCGTTCGTTCGATCGAACTAGATTGGCACAACTCCACAAATAAAGACGTGATATCTTTCCTGGGTATACCGAAAAAGTCGAGATAATGGGGTCAAATGTAATAGAATTTTTAAAGAATTTTTGACGTTGAAGTATGTTGTTATAAGGATCTTAAAATACCGTAATACTGCCCGCGATTATCGAATTGATATTAACAATATATGAAACGAAAGAATTTTTTTTTGGAGGTCCATGAATAATATTGTAACAATTAAATTTTTATTTTTTTTTTTCAGAATGTTCTTATAAGATATCCGTTTTTCGCCAGGAGGTCCTTGAAACTTATTGAATTTATTAGAAACCCACCATAATAATATTGTTAAAAAATTAAATATTTGATGTTACGATACATTTGAATGTTTATTTTCATAAGTTGAATAATTTTTTGAGCAAGTTAAAAAGAATCAGTCGGTATTGTCGACAGTTGAATACCCTCAGCCAATGTCAGACTTATACCATATCGACCACTTCATAAACTTTATATGATGATATTTTATAATTTTTCAAAAAGTTTGAAATGTGTGTGATGAATTGCGTATAGTGAACCGAAGTTAGCTGCTTCATCTAATGTTAATAGAAATATTAAGATGTCCAAATTAAAAGAGAATTTAACATTTATTTTCAATTTTATTTCAAATATTATAGGAGTTATAATTATTTAAAATTTTAACGCTTTGTGGGGCAGGTACCAGAAGGAGTTGACTGATATAGCCCATCTTTACACCAGATTTTGTGCTGGTAAAAATATCAGAATGTGTGTAATTTGGAAACAATCGGACTTTTATTTCGCATTTTATTAGAGTTGTAATTATTCAAAATGTTGACCCTTTGTGGAGGAGGTACTTGATGGAGTAGGCCAATATCACCCATCTCCGAGCTCATTTTAAGTTTAGTAATAATTCTACGATGTAAAAAGTTTAGACCAAATCGGATACTGCCTTCGAGAGTTAACGTGCGCACCAGCCAGCAAGCCAGACGGGCTGACACCCTTAAATCGACTCCAAATGTCCTAAAACAAATTTCGGGGGTTCTTTGAAATTTCTTGGCAGGTGACGTTAGAGAAAATTATTGAAAATCGAAATTGTTTTAAAGAAAATGTAGAGTATATTGTAAAACTTTCGAGTTCATTAAGATCTATTAAAAATACAACTCCCATCGGAGATTCTTTGAAAAGTATTTTCGATTTCTTCAATAGGAAGTCCTTGAGAAGTATTCTAAAAAAAAATTAATCCCTCAATGCTTTTCAACATATTTTTAAATTTAGTTCAATATATTTCGCCACGAATTCCATAAAAATATTTTTAAGACAAGATTCCTGCTCGTTATTTCTGATCTTCTATTTTTATCCAGGATACAAATTTTAAAAGTCCAGGACTCCACCAAGAAAATGGTTTTTAATGATCCACGATAACCCAAAAAAGAGTCTTCAAAAGGGACTATTTCAACCTCTAAACACACCCGGTCCCTTTTCCCCCGCAATTGTTTGCTTCGATTGGTCTTTAATTGGCGACTGCAAAACCAAGAAATGTTTCTGTTTTTATATTGCCGAGAATACCCGTAAAAATATTAATAAATTTCACGTATCCTGTCATTCCAAAATATAAAAAAAATTTGCAATATCTATGGTTCGACCCAAGGTAGTTCAATTAAAATATATTTTTAAAAAAATCCCCAATTCCCTTACATTTTTCGCTCAAAAAGTTTCCTTTGAAGTGTTTTAAAAAGCCCACAAAATACGAGGAGAAAATCGTTGAAAGCATTTTTTAAACTAGCAATTCCTGATTAGGAGGATCTTAAAATGTTTTTTTTTTAACTCCAAAACTTCCACCCACGTAGTCCTTAAAAAGTGTTTTCGAAAAAATTAACGATTATAGTTCTTGAATATATATATCTTTTTAAATCCACTATTCCTGTAAAACTTCTTCGCAGAAATGTTAAATTTTTTCGGAGTTGCACTCATATAAAAGTATCTTCTGATTTTACTTATTTCGAAGGCCTTGACTACATTTTCCCTATCGATTTTCTAAAAATGTGTATTTAAAATTTGTTAAATTAAAAAAAAAAAAACACGAATCCCAAAAAGGAAGTCATTGAAAACTATTTTTTAAAAATCCACGAATGCCACAGAGGAAGTCATTGAAAACTATTTTTTAAAAATCCACGAATGCCACAGAGGAAGTCATTGAAAACTATTTTTTAAAAATCCACGAATGCCTCAGAGGAAGTCATTGAAAACTATTTTTTAAAAATCCACGAATGCCACAGAGGAAGTCATTGAAAAATATATTTAAAAAATCCACTAATCCCATAAAGTCCTTGAAACATATTTCTAAATATATCCATGATTCCTGGAAGTAAATCCTAGAAAAAACCTTTAGAATTTGAAAAAGATTCACAATTCCTCAAAAAATACTTAAAAAATTAATAGAAAAGTCCATGTTTTTTGAAAAACAAATTTTTGACACCTGCTTTTAAAAAAATTACGACAAAAAAATGGACTAAGGAATTTGTGTTTTTTTATATCCACGATCTACTTTCAGGAGGTCCGGAAAAACCCTCAATCAAAGAAATTTAAGAATTTTTAAAAATTTCATTTTTGTCCCTTTTGCACTTTTTTATATTTTGGATAATATATAAGGCTAACCTATATAATTAATTTTTAATTTTTTGTGAAAAAAGGCGCCTGTATTTTAGAAAAATAATACCATTATATTCAATTAATGTATTTCAAATATTTAAAAACCTCCAAAACGTATTTTTTTTTTTAAATACACATATCTTAAATCTGATACACATCCTTCAATTTTGTAAATAAAATCTCCCAAAAATATTCTTTCCCACAACTGTCGGCTTGCCAAGATTCGATTGCAATTTTCATACATACATCCATATACATGGTAGTTCCGTTTTTTAATTTTCTCCTTACCATCATTATTATTATTATAATTATTTTCCTCTTATTAATTACTAACAATAATAACAATAAAATGTATCTCTTCTTCTCTCATATGTGGGGGGACGTTTTTATTGTTGGTTATTTTGTTTTCTTGTTTTTTTCTCCTTCTTATTTGGTTTCTTTAAATAGATAAAACTAATAATTAGGTATTACAGTTATAATATAGTAATAATAAATTTTCTGTTATTGTTTATTCTAAATTAGGTGACTTATTTATAATTATTTATATTTATAATTATTTATTTACAAATGATACTGGAACAATACAATCTGATTTAAGTTGTTCTTTTTCTAAAATGCAGAATTTATTGGCATTCCAAAAAATGCTTTGTGATGCCTCTCTACGCTGCTCTTCTCTCGTTTGTTGTCCGATGAAATCTGATATTTAATTGGTTGTAGAATTTCAGTTTGTCTATTTTTGTAAATCTTATTATACGTTTTTTTCTATATATATTTACTTATTATAAGTGCTGATGTTGTTGCTGTTGTTTTTGCTGCTGCTGATGTTGTTGTATACTATCCTGAGCATCCACTGCCGACCGAGACCGAGTCGAGTCAATGCTACAGCTGATGCCGATAATGTTTACCAAGTTGCACTACGATGTGCCAACTAGCCAGGATAAAGTATACAACAACACCAGCAGCTCATAAGCTACTCCCGCTGGCTGTTCCGCCCTTTTGCATGGCAGCAGGATTTTCATCTGAAAAAAAAAAAAAAATAGGAGAAGAGAACGAAAACAAGAGGAATTCAATAAAAGTTCAATCATTAGGAGCATAAAAAGTGAGCAATCAGTAGCACAGAAAGTAATATTTTTTTACAATGAAATCATAAAATTGTTCGGAAAAATAACAAGTAATTCTATGCAGTGTTATTTATTTGCTTTAATAACATAAAAATAATAACATCGAGGTGCAAAACACAAACTTGTATAGATTTTGTCATGAATGAAAATCAAAAGTTTTAAGAAATATATATGCCAACTTGGAGAAGTAGGATAATCATTAAAATGTCATAAATCTGAAAAAATCTAACAAAATTTCTTAAAAAAAAAAAATAATGAATGTTTGTCAATATCTCAAAAAAAAAAATAAAAAATAAAATAAATAAATAAATAAAATAAAAAAAATTAAAAAAATGGACTTCTTGTCCCGATAAACCTTTTCTAATATTCTCTAATATTTCTATGTTAAAAAAAGAATCGAGGAGAGGCCAAATTCGATCGAATTTTTAAAAATCCATTCAATTTCCGCTTTTATTAACCATTCTATGCACAATAAACTTGAAATCAGATGAAGATATATATGAAGACATATCCAAATCTGATCCCATTTCGATAAAATTTAGCAAAGCTAGACTTAAGCTGTATTTGATATCATTCCCCGAATATCATTGTTATAAAATGTGTAATATGGCTGTAGGGGACAAAAATAATGAATCAGATGAAGAATTTATACAGGAGCTATGATTTGACATATCAGATTCTTCGCTAAATTTGATGGTATGTATCAAATTTGTTTTCGTAGTTGGGCGAATATTACACACTTTGTGCATAATTAAGGGCAAATCGAACGAAGGTATAGATAGATACAAAGGGTGAGATAAAAAAAAACTGCAACAAAGTCAAACGCCATCATTATACCCTACAACACTATGTGTTGGGGATTTTATAAGTTTGACTGGGCCAAAAATAATATAACACCTCGAAATATTGGTTTCCCACATAGGAAAGTATATATGGATCTTCCTATCTCGCCGAGCTGAGTCGATTTAGCTATGTAATTTGTAATCACTCTACAGGTCGCAATTATGGCCCGATTTTTACGAAATTTGGAATGGAGGTGGGGTTATGAACACAATAGAACCCTATTGCTTTTGGAGATGATCGAATAATATTTAGGGGTTGAAATAAACCAAAAACTGAAAAAAATCCTGATTTTGCAGTTGCTCTACAGGACCAATCGCAGCGGAAGTTAGCATGTAGCTAGAGTTTAGGGGTGGCTAGAAGTCTTCAAATTTTGATGGTAAACGGGTAATATTAAGCGGGTGAAATAGAACATAACTTTTGTGTAAAATTAAAGTCAAATTTTCCATTAAACCGCGAATATTTTTAACGACGGCGAAATCACAAATAGACGAACAGGTCAATTCTGACCGTTACGTAGATGCCGATAGTAAATATATCGGATATATATAGCGAAATATACGAAATGTGTAGATACAAAGGAAGGGGATGTTAGTAAGAATGCTTATATCTCAAGAATGTGTGGACCGATTTTGACAAATTTTGTCAATTCAGAATGCCCTCTTGACATAAAAGTATATAATCCAAAAAAATCGCAGAAAAATATGCCAATAATGATGTTAATTCAGATTTTGTAGTATTTTGTGACATTTTTTATATTTTCACATTTTTTATCTCATTTTTTTCACCTTACAACACAGGTTGGGGATTTCATATAAGTATTGCAGCTATCGTCCGATCCTCACGAAAATTTTCACAAGGTAGGGTTACGTAGATGCCGTCAGTGAATATATCGGATTTATATAGCGAAATATATACAATGTTTATATACAAAGGAAGAGGATGTTAGCTAGAATGCCTATAGCTCATGAATGGCTGGACCGATTTTGACAAATTTTGTCAATTTAAAATGCCCTTTAGGCATAAAAGAATAAAATCTAAAAAAAATCGCATAAAAAGGTGTCAATTATGATGTTAATATAGATTTTGTAGTATTTTGTGACATTATTTTATTTTTTCATAATTTTTATCGCATGCGATTTTTTCATTTTGACTTATAATATTGAAGAGTACATTTTGTAATAGTTTTTCACCTTACAACACAGGTTGGGGTTATTCTATACAGATTGCAATTATCGTCCGATCCTCACGAAAATTTTCACAAGGGTAGGGTTGGGCTCAGAGGGGCTAGGCCTATTGTTTTCAAAGATGTCCGCAATATATTAGGGTTTGAAATGGACCAACAACTAAAAATTTTCCTGATTTTGCAGCCGTTATAAAGATCACAAATAGAAACCAAAGGACACGAAATCTCGCATAAAGTTAGAGTTTAGGACAGCGGGTACAATGGACCACTAATTTTTTGTGAAAAAAAAAAATACCAGCATTACTTACAGGCGATATCCGAAATATACAAAAGGCGAACTTCTGGTTTTTTTATGCTGATTTCGTTGACGAATATCGCCCAATATCGCAGAAAAGCAAATCATATAGATGAGTTTAAATTTAGAGATACCGAGGGGCTCCTTGCTTTTGGAGATGATCGAAAAATATTAGGGGTTCAAATGAACTATAAACAGAAAAAATTTCCTGATCACACAATTGAAGCCATTCGACACACCTGAGAAGAGCGTTAAGGACAGGGAAGAATTCTAGCATGACCTAGGATGACCATTGGATTATATTTAGCTATAAAATGGACTATAACAACTAACAGCCCAACGTAGTGCAGAAATGACAAATGTCAAAATCCTAATTTCAAAAGCGAAATCTTCCAATATGGTTTTGGACATAAGGGGGCTTCTAACAGGGAAATTTAGAACAAAAAATCGAGCTCCGATGTATTAACAGGATTTGTTTGAAAACATTTTTAAGAAATCTCTGATAGTTTTTGAGAAGGCCCTTCAAAAAATTAAATCTTATGAATATATATTGTATTTTATTGCGGTTATTTAGAAACGGTTCTGTGATTTAGCTTAAGTTTAACTGTGATTCTTATTTTATTGATTATTTTTACTTTATATTAATTAAATGTTGTGGAGTCCCGTTTTATTAATATTAATAAGAAATAAATAATGCATAATTATTGATAATTCAATAAAAAACGCTCTTGAAAAAGTTGGAAACAAGCCAACGAAACGTTGAGCAAAATATGAAATAAATTCGTTTATTTTCATTTGATTAACTTGACCATAAAAGCCCAATAAACCCATATTGAATAATCTCAACAATCTTTTAAAAAAGTCCACGTTTATGTGCCCTAAGGTCCTTGCAAAAATCTATTAAAGAAGTCCACGTTTATGTGCATTAAGGTCCTTGCAAAAATCTATTTAAAAACTATACGTTTATAGACCAGATAGTCGTCAAAAACAATTCATTTAAAAAATCCACGTCTATAGACCAGAAGGTCTTCGAAAAAATCTATTAAAAAATCCACGTTTATTGACCAGAAGGTCCTCGAAAAAAAATATTTAAAAAATCCACGTTCAAAGGTCATCCAAAAAAAAAACTGATTAAAAAATCCAATGTCCTTCAAAAAAAAATAAAAATTTTAAATCCAAGTTTATAGACAAGAAGTTCCTTCAAAAAATCTATTTAAAAAAATCACTTGGATTTTTTAAATTAATTTCGAAACTATAAACGTGTATCATTTAAACATATTTTTCAAGGATCTTGAAATGTTGTTAATTTGTAAGACATGGCTAAATTATAGACCAAACTGAAGATGCTTGACATTGAAACCGAACACAAAACCTGTTTGACCTGTTTAAACCAGTGTTACCAAAAGGATAACTGCTGCCCTCCTGCATATTCAGAAAATATAAGCGGTCATATGCTCTACTTACCATTAATAACATGAACCGTCACACTGGCACTGCTTGATGTTGTTGGCTGGCATGTATAATTTCCAGAATCCGATATCTGAGCATTTGAGATCCGTAACCTGAAAAGGAAAATAAAATGTTACAAAATTGTTCACAAGTTTTTAGAAACTCCAACATTAGTTTATAAATGAAAAGGGAACAAAATTCTTAGAATAAATGTTAGAAACAGGAAATGTCAACTGCTTTTCAAAAAATGAAGCTAAAACCCTCACAGTATATTTATGGGCGTATATTAAAAATTGGTTCCATATTTATAAATGTTAAAAAACATTTTCTTAAATTCAATGAAGAATGTCGGCAATTCCTTCAATTTTCCCTTTCTTCTTTTCTCACATAATTACCCATCTCATTTGCGTGCCTCACATTAAATTCCATTTAAATATTCCTTTCTTTCTCTCCCTCACTCTTTCTATACATATATTTTGTCCATTATTCCCCCCCCCCCCCCCCCCCCCCCCCAGCCATACTTACTTTGATTTTATTGTATCGCACAACTTCTGTTCCATGGCAACGCGTTGCCGGAAATCCAATGTTATTTCATTGTTCCCATTCGTAGACATGTGTTCGTCATCATCGACATTATTGTCATATACATCAACATCATCGAGAGCGGCAGCGGCGGCGGAGCCAGGGACAGCGGCATGATCGAATGATGCGGATTTACTTGTCAAGGCAGCAGGTGTGACAAAGTAATTCCTTTGTGGTGCCGTTTCATCTGTAGCCGCAAACGGCATAAGTAAATGTTCGCCGCGATACCAATGGATGGGACCAATATCCTTAATCGACGGTTGGCTTACGAGGCAGGTGAGCGTAATGACACTGCCAACTTTCACATATAAATCACTGGGGCCAGTTATTATGGTTTGGGCGTCCGAAGAAATTTCTGAAAAGTAGAAAAGAAGGGAGGAGAGACAAAGAGAATTAAAAAGGATATTTTTGGTGAAGTATTTAATTATGGGGAATATGAAAAAAACTTAAGATATTGTTATATCGAAACATTTTTAAAGAGCTGTAAAACATACTCAGTACATACTGATAGTACTTGAGAAAATAAGTTTGAAAAGTGCAAGGTTATAGACCTGACGGATATTCAAATACTAAATCTTGAAATGTTTTTCAATAAAAATCCACTATGGTTAAACAATTGGTTCATTGGTAAATATGCTTAGAAGTTCTCTAACTGTTGGTCTATTAGTCCTTCATATATTTCCTTAAAGTTCTAGGCATTTGGTCTGTTGGACCCTGAAACCTTAAAACGTGTACTAAAAAAAAAAATATATTCTGGTCTATTAATCCTAGAAAAAAAAGTACTTTACAAAATATACAAAAAAATCTGAATTATTCGTCTCTATGTACTTTTATTAAAAATTCTTGATGTTTGACCTCTAGTACTTGAAAAAATCGTTCAAAAATCCAAAATTTTTTCATAGGACCAATAGAACAAGGCCTTCAAAAACACATATCCCTTTTCTTGAAAAAATATTCTAAAAAATACTATTTAATTGCTTCTAAAATCTTTCAAAAATTGAAGGATATAGCTCGTTTGGTCCTTGAGAAAAATCTATTTAAAAAATCAACTTTTATAGGTCAGAAGGTCCTAAGGGCTATGGGCCAGAAACTCCTTAGAAGCTCTATTTAAAAATCCAAATTAATAGGCCAAAATGTTCTTTAAAAAAATTATTTTAAAAATCCAAAATTATAGAGGAGAAGGTCCTTGAAGAAAGTTATTTAAAAATAGAAGAATATAGGCGAAAAGGTCCTTCAAAAAATCTATTTCAAAAAATTCACGTTTATAGACAAGCAGGTCCTCGAAAAAAATCTATTTAAAAATTTTTATTTATAGTTTGAAAGTTCCTTGGAAGGTTTTTGAAGAAAACTATTAAGAAAATCAAAATTTTTTAGCACGAAAATATATTCAATAAAAAATCCACGATTATAGCTAAAAATATTCTTAAAGAATTCTCGCTTATAGCTTGGAAGGTCCTTGGAAAAAATCTATTAAAAAGTCCACATTTATGTGCCCTAAGGTCCTTGCAAAAATCTATTTAAAAAATCCACGATTATAGCTTGAATGATCCTTAAAAAAAATCTATTTAAAAAATTCAGGTTTATAGCTTGAATGATCCTTGAAAAAATTATTTAAAAAAATCCACGTTTATAGCTTAAATGATCCTTGAAAAAAAATATTTAAAAAAATCCACGTTTATAGCTTAAATGATCCTTGAAAAAATCTATTTAAAAAATCCACGTTTTTGGTTTGGATGATCCTTGAAAAATCTATTTAAAAAATCCACGTTTATAAGTCAGAAAATCCTTGAAAAAATCTATTTAAAAAATCCACGCTTATAAGTCAGAAAATCCTTGAAAAAATCTATTTAAAAAATCCACGTTTATAGCTTAAATGATCCTTGAAAAAATCTATTTAAAAAATCCACGTTTTTGGTTGGGATGATCCTTGAAAAATCTATTTAAAAAATTCACGTTTATAAGTCAGAAAATCCTTGAAAAAATCTATTTAAAAAATCCACGCTTATAAGTCAGAAAATCCTTGAAAAAATCTATTTAAAAAATCCACGTTTATAGCTTAAATGTTCCTTGAAAAAATCTATTTAAAAAATCCACGTTTTTGGTTGGGATGATCCTTGAAAAATCTATTTAAAAAATTCAGAAAATCCTTGAAAAAATCTATTTAAAAAATCCACGTTTTTGGTTGGGATGATCCTTGAAAAATCTATTTAAAAAATTCAGAAAATCCTTGAAAAAATCTATTTAAAAAATCCACGTTTTTGGTTGGGATGATCCTTGAAAAATCTATTTAAAAAATTCACGTTTATAAGTCAGAAAATCCTTGAAAAAATCTATTTAAAAAATCCACGTTTATAGACCAGAAGGTCCTCGAAAAAAATCTATTTAAAAAATCCTCGTTTATAGACCAGAAGGTCCTCGAAACAAATCTATTTATAAATTCAACATTTACAGCTTGGATGATCCTTGAAAAAATCTATTTAAAAAGCCACGTTTAAAGACCCGAAGTTCCCCGAAACAAATCTATTTAAAAAAGTCTCGTTCATAGACCAGAAGGTCTTCGAAACAAATCTATTTAAAAAATCCATGTTTATAGACCAGAAGGTCCTGGAAACAAATCTATTTAAAAATTCCACCTTTATAGCTTGGAAGATCCATGAAAAAAATCAATTTAAAAAATCCACGTTTACAGCTTGGATGATCCTTGAAAAAATCTTTTTAAAAATTCCACGTTTATAGACCAGAAGGTCCTCGAAAAGATCTATTGAAAAAATCCTCGTTTATAGACCAGAAGGTCCTCGAAAAAAATCTATTTAAAAAATCCTAGTTTATAGACCAGAAGGTCCTCGAAACAAATCTTTTTATAAATTCAACGTTTAAAGCTTGGATGATCCTTGAAAAAATCTATTTAAAAATTCCACGTTTGTAGACCAGATGGTCCTCGAAAAAATCTATTTAAAAAATCCCCGTTTATAGGCCAGAAGGTCCTCGAAACAAATCTATTTAAAAAAGTCTCGTTTATAGACCAGAAGGTCCTCGAAACAAATCTATTTAAAAAATCCATGTTTATAGACCAGAAGGTCCTGGAAACAAATCTATTTAAAAATTCCACCTTTATAGCTTGGAAGATCCATGAAAAAAATCAATTTAAAAAATCCACGTTTACAGCTTGGATGATCCTTGAAAAAATCTATTTAAAAATTCCACGTTTGTAGACCAGATGGTCCTCGAAAAAATCTATTTAAAAAATCCCCGTTTATAGGCCAGAAGGTCCTCGAAATAAATCTACTAAAAACAAGTAAGCAAAGGCTACAGTCGGGCGGGGCCGACCGTTGAATACCCTACAACACTATAATAAACGATACAGTTTATATAGGCGAGATACTCGGAAGAATTCCACAAGATATTGTGACAAATAATAAAAGAAATAATAATATCAACATTAACTAATTTGCTCATTTTCAATTTATTGGTAGATGTTGCTCGTAAATGGCCTTCCTAGATCTGGAACCAATATTTCCCAAAGACCTATAACCTCTCAGAAGTGGCAAAAGATTAACATTTATTAATGGGTTTTGACTGAAACGCATCTATATGAGATACCGACATTTGACTATATTCTTCAACGAAATCAGCGTTAACGAAATAGTCGGAAGTGCGTCTTTCCTGTATGTGAATTCTCCAAAAAGTCACTGGAATTGACATTTTCGTATTTTGTCTATAAAAGTTGGCAAACTCCTTCACACATTGAATATTTTTGGATGGCCATCCAAAACTGCTTGGCTTTTGCAATGTCCGGTAACCCCCATTTAAATGTGCGTGATGATCGGGCGATAATTACGACCTGCTGACAATTTTGTATTTTTTTTTTTGGTCCATTTCAACCCCCTAAATATATTGCGATCATCTCCAAAAAAGAGTAGGCTTCTATTCTGACCCTCATCTTATCCCCATGCAAAATTTCGTAACGATCGGGCCATAAATGCGATCTGTATATGATATCCTGATATCCTAACTACTTAGTTTTGTTAGCTGTAGAAATATGACCAAATGTTTAATTCAAAATGAAAATATGCCAAAAATATGACAAAATTGAAAAAATATGAGAAAATTTTACAAAATCAATATTTTCATCTTAGAGAGATATTTTTATGCGATTTTTTTAGACGTTTTTTCTTTCCTGCCAAGAGGCCATTCTGAATTAATGAGAACTGTCGAAATCAGTTCAGCCGTTCTCGACATATAAGAGATCTTTCAAGCATATCTTCTTTCATAGACATATATATCGCACATATTTTGCTATATATCCGATTTTTTGGATGTTAACATCAATGTAAAGGTCAGAAGTAACCTTGTGATGGCTTTTTGATTTCGCCGGGATTTAAAATATTCGCGGTTTAATGAAAAATTTTGAATTTTTTCAACACAAAAGATATGGTCTATTTTACCCGCTAAATATTATCCGATGACCACCCAAATTGGTAGGCTTCTTCCCCGCCCTAAACTCTAGCTACATGCGAAATTCCGCGTCGATTGGTCTATAATTGCGACCTGTATAGCTACTGCAAAATCCGACATTTTTTCAGTATTTGGTCCATTTCAACCCCTAAACATTTGGCGATCATCTCTAAAAGCAATAGGGTTCTATTCTGGTCCAAGCCCCACCTACATTCTAAATTTCGTGAAGATCGGGCCATAATTGCGACCTGTAGAGTGATTACAAATTAACATGGACAGACGGACAGACGGACAGACGGACATACATAGCTTGATCGACTCAGCTCGGCGAGCTAGGAAGATCCATATATACTTTCCTATGTGGGAAACCAATATTTCGAGGTGTTACATAATTTTTGGCCCAATCAAACTTATAATACCCCCAACACATAGTGTTGTAGGGTATAAAAATACGTTTAAAGACCCGAAGGTCCTCGAAACAAATCTATTTTAAAAAAAATCCACGTTTATGGACCAGAAGGTCCTTTAAAGATCCATGAAAAAAAATCAATTTAAAAAATCCACGTTTACAACTTGGATGATCCTTGAAAAAATCTATTTAAAAATTCCACGTTTATAGACCAGAAGGTCTTCGAAAAAATTTATTTAAAAAATCCTCATTTATAGACCATGAGGTCCTCGAAAAATTTATTTAAAAAATCCACGTTTATAGACCAGAAGGTCCTCGAAACATATTTATTTATAAATTCCACGTTTACACCTTGGATGATCCTTGAAAAAATCTATTTAAAAATTCCAAGTTTATAGACCAGAAGTCCTCGAAAAAAATCTATTTAAAAAATCCTCGTTTATAGACCAGAAGGTCCCCGAAACAAATCTATTTATAAATTCAACATTTACAGCTTGGATGATCCTCGAAACAAATCTATTTAAAAAATCCACGTTTATAGACCAGAAGGTCCTCGAAACAAATCTATTTAAAAAGCCACGTTTAAATACCAGAAGGTCCCCGAAACAAATCTATTTAAAAAAGTCTCGTTTATAGACCAGAAGGTCCTCGAAACAAATCTATTTAAAAAATCCATGTTTATAGACCAGAAGGTCCTGGAAACAAATCTATTTAAAAATTCCACCTTTATAGCTTGGAAGATCCATGAAAAAAATCAATTTAAAAAATCCACGTTTACAGCTTGGATGATCCTTGAAAAAATCTATTTAAAAATTCCACGTTTGTAGACCAGATGGTCCTCGAAAAAATCTATTTAAAAAATCCCCGTTTATAGGCCAGAAGGTCCTCGAAACAAATCTATTTAAAAAGCCACGTTTAAAGACCGGAAGGTCCCCGAAACAAATCTATTTAAAAAAGTCTCGTTTATAGACCAGAAGGTCGTCGAAACAAATCTATTTAAAAAATCCTAGTTTATAGACCAGAAGGTCCTCGAAACAAATCTTTTTATAAATTCAACGTTTTTATAAATTCAACGTTGATCCTCGAAACAAATCTATTAAAAAAAAAAACACGTTTAAAGACCCGAAGGTCCTCGAAACAAATCTATTTAAAAAACCCACGTTTATGGACCAGAAGGTCCTTGAAACAAATCTATTTAAAAAAAACCACGTTTATGGACCAGAAGTTCCTCGAAACAAATCTATTTAAAAAAACCCACGTTTATGGACCAGAAGGTCCTCGAAACAAATCTATTTAAAAAAACCCACGTTTATGGACCAGAAGGTCCTTTAAAGATCCATGAAAAAAATCAATTTAAAAAATCCACGTTTACAGCTAGGATGATCCTTGAAAAAATGTATTTAAAAATTCCACGTTTATAGACCAGAAGGTGCTCGAAAAAAAATCTAATTAAAAAATCCTAGCTTATAGACCAGAAGGTCGTCGAAAAAATTTACTTAAAAAATCCTCGTTTATAGACCAGAAGGTGCTCGAAAAAAAATCTAATTAAAAAATCCTAATTTATAGACCAGAAGGTCCTCGAAACAAATCTATTTATAAATTCAACGTTTACAGCTTGAATGATCCTCGAAACAAATCTATTTAAAAAAACACGTTTAAAGACCCGAAGGTCCTCGAAACAAATCTATTTAAACAACCCACGTTTATGGACCAGAAGGTCCTCGAAACAAATCTATTTAAAAAATCCACGTTTATAGACTAGAAGGTTCTCAAAACAAATCTATTTAAAAAATCCACGTTTATAGACCAGAAGGTCCTTTAAAGATCCATGAAAAAAATCAATTTAAAAAGTCCACGTTTACATCTTGAATTATCATTAAAAAAATCTATTTAAAAAATCCACGTTTATAGCTTGGATGATCCTTGAAAAAATCTATTTAAAAAATCCACGTTTATAGCTTGGATGATCCTTGAAAAAATCTATTTAGAAAATCCACGTTTATAGGCCAGAAGGACCTTGAAAAAAAAATCATTAAAAAAATCCACAAAGGTCCTTCATATTTAAAAAAATCCATGTCTAGTGGTCTTGTGTTTCTCATTTCGAAGGAAACTTTTTTCTTTCCGAATATATTGTGTTCCCCTTTCCAAATCCGAAATATAATTTTCAACACCCTCCTGATGCTTGGTTGCCCGACGTTGTGTCCGATCACCACTTTATGACTTTTTTTATTTTATTATTATTTTTTGTGATTGATACGATTTCAATTTATTCGTGGACCAATTTTACTGCCAGCAATGCTGCATCCTTTTGAAATAGGTTATTGATGTAGATTTTATTGTAGGAACTCAAAAATAAATAAAAATATATAATAAATATTTTGCTGGCGATACCTCCCCGTCCTCAGTTCTGATGAATTTCATATGCAAATTGTGTGAAAGTCTCAAATTTACTTACCAATAATATTCAGCTGAAATGCCATCGACATTTTCGGTTCGGTATTCACTTGGCATTCGTAAATTCCACTGTCACGTACTTGGGGGGATTTTACATGGAGCGTCCATTCACGTGAATCCTTGGATTCTGTCACCTAGGGTAAAAAAACAACAGAAAACAATCAACGTTAGTTGGCAGCATTCACACACAGACTCAGTCATTTAAAATTTAAATCATCCTGTGTAGATATGTGTATATATAAATATATTTACACTTTTTTACAATCATAAAAATAATCATAAAATGTTATGGTTTTAAAAAAGCAAAAATAAGACAACAACTGACGTCTGCGAATCAAAATCAGAATTAAAGTAGGCCCCTTTGTGAGGGTATGATTATTTTTATTTTGCCATAAAATTTCATTCGCTTTTTGACTTTGTTGTTAATTTGCGCGTAGAGCCGCCGACTGAACAGCCACACACAGGCACTTGTACTTGCTGCTCCATGACCATATAGCCATTGGGTCCTCGAATAATTGTCGTCGTCATCATCAGTGGCAATGTCATTGACGATTGTAGCTGCATTTGTGACACACAATAATTGCCAATAACGTTGGAATTATCAAAGTTATTCCTCGACTGCGTTGTAAGCGTTTTGCTTGGTTACGCATCTGCTTTTAATGGTAAACAATTCTGGGAATAAATATTGAAAGTTTAAAGTGGCTCTCAAATTGTAACGGGATGCAGGTGTTGCATAACCAATGACATATAAATTACCCTCATTAATGAGAGAATAATAAAAAACAACGGCATTCGCCAATCGGAGTGCAAATATAAACATCGCGAGACGGCAAAAAACATTTGATCTGTCAGCCTTTTGAGATAAATATGACATTTTAAAGTAATTGGAATACTAAAGCAATTGGAATATGTTTAAAAAATCCACGTTCGTAGGTCTGAAAGTTCTTGAAAAAATATATTTACAAAATCCACGTTTATGGGCCAGAGATCCTTGAAAATAATATATAAAAAATCCACATATATATAGGTCAGAAGGTCCTTGAAAAAATATGTTTAAAAAATCCAAGGTGATAGGTCAGAAGGTCCTTGAAAAAATATGTTTAAAAAATCCAAGGTGATAGGTCAGAAGGTCCTTGAAAAAAATATGTTTAAAAAATCCATGTTCATGAAAGTCCTTGAAAAAATATTTTTAAAAATCCACGTTCATAGGTCTGAAAGTCCTTGAAAAAATATATTAAAAAAAATCCACTTTCATAGGTCAGAAGGTCCTTGAAAAAATATGTTTAAAAAATAAGCGCTCATTGGTCACAAGGTCCTTAAAAAATATGTTCAAAAAAACCAAGTTCATATGTCAGAAGGTCGTTAAAAAAATATGTTTAAAAACTTCACGTTCATAGGCCCTTGAAAAAATATGTTTAAAAAATGCACGTTTATAGGCCAGAGGTCCTTGAAAAAATATGTTTGAGAAATCCACGTTAATATGCAAGAATTTCGTTGGAAAAATATGTTTAAAAGATCTTAGTCAATAGGTCAGAAGCTCCTTGAAAAATTATTTTTAAAAAATCCACGTTCATTGGTTTGAAAGTCCTTGAAAAATATATTTTTAGGTCAGAAGGTTCTTGAAAAATATATTTTTAAAAAATCCACACTCATAGGTCAGAAGGTCCTTGAAAAATATATTTGTGAAAAATCCACATTCATAGGTCAGAAGGTCCTTGAAAAATATTTTTTTGAAAAATCCACACTCATAGGTCAGAAGGTCCTTGAAAAATATATTTTTGAAAAATCCACGTTCATAGGTCAGAAGCTCTTGAAAAAATATGTTTAAAAAATCCACTTTCATTTGTCAGAAGGTCCTTGAAAAATATTTTTTTTTGAAAAATCCACGTTCATAGGTCTGAAGGTCCTTGAAAAAATATGTTTAAAAAATCCACATTTATAGGACAGAAGGTCCTTGAAAAAATATGTTTAAAAAATCCAGGTTTATAGGTCAGAAGGTCCTTGAAAAAATATTTTTTTGAAACATCCACGTTCATAGGTCAGAAGGTCCTTGAAAAAATATGTTTGGAAAATCCACGTTTATATGTCAGAAGATCCTTAAAAAAATATGTTTAAAAAATCCACGTTTATAGGTCAGAAGGTCCTTTAAAAAAATATGTTCAAAAAATCCACTTTCATAGGTAAGAAGGTCCTTGAAAAAATATGTTTAAGAAATCCACGTTGATAGGTCAGAAGGTCATTGGAAAAATATGTTTAAAAAATTCACTTTCATTGGTCAGAATGTCCTTAAAAAATTTATTTAAAAATCTACTTTCATAGGTCAGAAGGTCCTTGAAAAAAATATTAAAAAATCCAAGTTCATAGGCCATTGAAAAAATATGTTTAAAAAATCCACGTTCATAGATCTGAAAGCCCTTGAGAAAATATGTCTAAAAAATCAACTTTAATGGGTCATAAGGTCCTTGAAAAAATATGTTTACAAAATCCACGATCATAGGTCTGAAAGTCCTTGAAGGAATATTTAAAAAAACACGTCCATAGGTTTGAAAGTCCTTGAAGAAATATTTTTAAAAAATTCACGTTCATAGGTTAGAAGGTCCTTAAAAAATATGATTAAAATATCCTCTTCATATGGCAGAAGGTACTTGCAAAAAAATATATGTTTAAAAAATCCACGTTCATAAGTCTGAAGGCCCTTCAAAAAAAAAAAAAAAGGTTTAAAAAATCCACGTTTGTAGATTAGAAGCTCTTTAAAAATATTTAAAAATCCATATTTATAGGCCAAAAGTTCCTTTAAAAAAATCTTCTTATGTCAGAAGGTCCTTGAAAAATATCTTTCAGGCAAGAAGGTTTTTGGAATAATTTTTAGAGCAGAAGACCCATAAATAAGTCTTCGTATCGGATTGAATAATGGAATTTTCCAGTAATCTTGGTATATAAGAATTCTGAACAATTATGTTATATGTGTTAAGGCAAAAAAGTGCGTATCAAGGCAACAATTATCAATTATATAATTATTTTTTTTTAAATACTTACCAGAAACCGGTTATCCGAAGTATACGTAGTTTTTCCCACAGTTAGTATGTGTAAATCACGTTTTCGTATCCAAGAAACCTGAAATAAATAAATTTAATAAGAAATCAGTCGAAATCATTTGTAAAATATGTAAATATTAATACCTAAACTAAATATAGAGGGTGAGATAAAAAAAAAAAAAAACTACAACCAACTTCAGACTGCTGTCATTTTTAAGCCACTCGTCCGACAGCTGTTAAAATTATTCCAGTGACAACTCATTATATTGCTTACAAGCATATAAAACAACCTTGGTGAGAATTTTCCAGAAAAAAAAATTATTCGTTATGGAATTCAAGCGTGATGGTGTGATTTCTTTATATTTGGCTGGAAAATCACAAGTGGCTATCGTTAGAGCACTTCAGAATTTAAATGTGAATAAATCGTTTGTGTGTCGTACCATCGGTCGTTACCGTGATACTGGTAGCGTAGTCCGACGTCAAGGAAGTGGACGGAAGAAAACAGCAACATCAGCAAAAATGGTTCGAAAAGTAAAGAAGCGACTTGATCGAAACCCGCGTCGCAGTGGCCGAAAAATGGCTCGTGAGCTCAACATATCGCAATATTCCATCCGGCAAAAAATTGACATATGAGCTCGGGGTAAAGCCATTGGAATTCCAAAAAGTGCAAGAACTTACACCGCAATAGAAAGAAAATAGATCGTGGCAATTAAAAAAGCCTAATATTATCGCAAAAATATTCAGGAGGATGTATTAAAGCCATGGGCACGCAAACATGTTGGCCGTAGACCTTGGACATTCCAACAGGACTCAGCACCATTGCACTCAGCACGCGCCACCCACGAGTGGTTACAAAATGAGGTTCCTCGCTTCATTTCCAGCGCACAATGGCCACCAAAATCTCCGGATATCAATCCGTTGGACTATTGTTTCTGGAGTATTTTGAAACGCAAGGTTGGCTTTAAAAAAAAAAAGGGTCGATCACCTCAAACAAGCGCTTCGCCGGGAATGGGCCAAAATACCGAAGAGTAACATGCGGGCAGCATGTGACGGTTTCATTGGCCGTTTGAAGGCCATAATTCGTGTTAAAGGTAACCAATTCAAACAAATCTAAACTGATTCTAACATTTGATGCCATTTCCGACATTTTTGCTTTCATTCAAGAAAATTAAAAACTGAATGTAAACATATGGGGTTTGATTTTGTTCCAGTTTTTTTATCTCACCCTGTACCTTCTATAAAGAAAATTATTTTCAGTGAAAATATTCGACCTTTTAGGTGGGGAGGTACCAGAAAAAGTGGTCCATCTCCGATCTTGATATAAGTTTGACAATAATATTACCATGTATCAAGTTCGAATCAAATTGGATACCCCCTTTGAGAGTTATCGTGCGCACCAGTCGGACAGACGGAAAGCGGACACTCCTAGATCGACTTCACATGTCCTGAAACGTTATAGCGATGTGGCGCGTTTTGCTCGCATTAAATGATATATACTATATATACTTTGTAGCCATATGATCAAGGCCAGAAAAATGCTATTTTTGTTTCGTGATAACATTTTCGGATGACCCGACAATAAACCCCTTTACCACCAACAGCTTGTGTTGTATCGAATCCCGCAAATATTCCCAATTGGAAACAATACAAATCCCCCCACGCATCGAACAAATGCAATTCCTTCTACTTACCGATTTATCGCCAATTCTGTCGACACGACATTTAAGCACTGCCTCCATGTGACCCGTTCGCGCTGTAATATTTTGTGGCATGCCATAGTCAAAAACGGGCATTGTGTTACGCTTCGCAGAAAATGGCATCAGCTCATTGAAATCCTCCGATATACTGCCGCCGCTGTTAATACCCAGCGAACCACCAAAACTCGCACCGCCACCCGTACCACCCTGCGAGCGATTAAAAGGCAATGGCGGCGGTTGCTGATGCTGATGGTGGGTCTGCTGTGTTTGGGTGTCATCATCGTCCATGGGCACAATTAAACGTCCGCCCACCATCGATGTGGCTTGGAAGGCGTTCTTGTGGACGCCATCGAATGTGGCTGTTGCATTCACAACGAATGAGGTTCCTTGAGTCGATGTTAAATATTGTGGCAACTGATGACCCCGTTGTTGGCGCTTCTGTTTGGGAGCCATAAGAAGTATTTGATCTTCGGCCTTTGGTTGGGTGCCAGTGATGCCAATCTTGGTAGTATTGGGTGCTGCGACATTCACTTTTTCGCTGTTCGAAGGTGGGTTGTTGATGTTGTTGTTCTCCAGGATTTGTAAGGGATTTTCTAAAGTTTGTTGTTGGTGCTGCTGCTGTTGTTGTAATGTGGATAACGGCAGTTGTGGTAAATTTGTTTGGTTGCGGAGTTGTTGGTCTGCACTTGAAACAAATGAAGTGGTATTAGTCGTCGCGTTTGTTGCCACGCTTGTTGTTGTCGTCGTCGATAAGAGGGAGGAGGAGACCAGCAACATTGCCTTTGTTTGCAGGGTCATAAAGGAAATTGATTCATTTCTGGAGATTACCGCTGCTGCTGATGTTGGCAGTACTGCAAGAAGTGATAAAAAAGGGATGGTTTATTTTTAATTTTATCGAAACGTTGTAGGGAAAGTTAATTGAAGTTGAGAGTAGGAGAATTATCAGGAAGCCTAATATCTGATGATATTAGAAATTTGGTAAAAGAATAAATATTTGCAGGGAATTTTTTTAAAAGATATTTTAAGGATTTCGGAATGAAGGGATTAATAGGGATTAAAAAAATATGACCACATCAAATTTGTAGCATATGAAAAGAGTTCTCTGAGTCTCTTAAATATAATTATAATTAAAAACAACATACCTATTAAAATGTTATGTAATAGAAGTCCTGTATATCCTTTTACAATGGACTTAAAAATGGGAGAAAATGTATAGGTATTTTACGGAGAGAAGACCTTTTACAGGTATTTTATGGTGAGAAGATAGTTAACATATCTTCCACGGAGATAAATCTTTTCTTTTGAGAGGACATGGAGGGGAGGTTTCTAAAATATCCTCTATGGAGAGTAGAACCATAACAGGTTTTAACTTCGTAGATTCCATGTAGAGAAGAGCACAATAGGTCTTTATAGAGACAACGCTTTCTATAAGACTTTTGGGGAAGGAGACCATTTGCAGGTCTCCTATTGTGATAAGACACTTTCAAGTTTCTATATGTATAAAGAATACAATTTGCAACTTTTCTGCAAGTCCTGAATGAAGAGTAAGTGCATTCAATTGAGAGAACACACATAACAGGTATTTTATTGGTAAAACCCCCTTTAACCGATCGGCAATGGAGAGAATACCTTTAGGGGATCGATCTTTAGCAGCTTCGTAATGAGTACGAGATCTATAATTGGTATTCTATAAAGATAAGACACATAACAGGTCTTCTATGGAGAGAAAACCTTTAATCGATCATCACTACAAAAAAGATCTTTAGTAGCTTTTTAAAGGATACGAGAACTGATAATGGTATTGGGAGAGATGACCTTTAGCAGATTTTCTTTGGGGGAAGATAATTAACAGGGGGTTCTATGAAGAGAAAATCTTTATCCGATGGACCAAAAGAAGACATCTTTTAGAAGGATTTCTACGGAGAGAACACCTTTAATATGGATTATTTGAAGAGATTGCTTGAAAATTTTGTCCATGAGGTGAGTGAATTTCAAAACGTCTTCTGTGGCGAAAAACCTTCTAAAATGTCTTTTATTGAGAGCAGGTCTATATTTCTCTCTCTCTCTCTCTCTCTCTCTCTCTCTCTCTCTCTCTTTAGATGTCCTATTAAAGCACATTCCTTTGAGGAAAACCTTCTTCGAAAAAAAAAACTTTCCAAGGAATATTCTATCCTTCTCCATAGGCCTTCTTTACAGAGATAACCTCGAAAATATTGTGCATAAAGAGGACTTCTAAATTGAATAGCCGATAAAGGTATTGTCCATGTGAAGAGGCTCTTCAAAGCTTTGTCTCAAGGAGCATTGTCAAATGTGTGTGAGACTTTAAACAAGACTTCTTTGATGAGTTTGCCTTGAAAATATTGTCTGTGGGGTGGGATGCTTTTAACACGTTTTCTAGGAAAACAAGACAAATCGAAAATCGTGCATAAGGAAGACTTCTAAATTGAATAACCGATGAAGGAATTGTTTATATGGAGTAACTCTTCAAAGCCTTCTTCTAGGAGCATTGTTAAATGTGTTCTATTAATGAAAGACTTCCCTACATAGAAGATTTTTCACAGATCATCTTATTATAAAACCCCTTTTCTATAGTATACCTGAAAAGGCCTTCTCTATATAGAAAAATTTAAAAAATTTAATACCCGTCGTTGAAGTCATTTCCCATAGAAAATTTCTATAGAGGCCTCTTAAAATATATCCTTCTATAAAGTTTCTGTTTATAGAAAACCTAGGAAGAACATTCCTTTTTTTATTTTTATACCCTAAGCCATATGGCTAGAAAGGGTATATATAATTTGATATGACGGCCAAAACGTGCCTTATTGGAATCATGGGTTTAGACCCTAGGTCCCTTCGGGTATTTGGAGTCGATCTAGCGATGTCCGTCTATCTCTCTGTCTGCCTGGCTCGTGCGCACGATAATACTCGAAGGGAGTATGCGATTTGGTTAGATCGAGTTCGGAGATGGGCAATATCAGTACACTCCTTCTGGTACCTACCCCACAAAAAATCGAAATTTTCAAAAAAATATATTTAATGCACATAGAGAGAAAGGATAATCCGAATTTGCTCTAACTTTGCATATCCTAATTTCTGCATCAGTGCTAGGTCAGGTGTGAAAATGGCCAATATCGGTCCACTACATCAAGTACCTCCTCCACAAATGGTCAATATTTTCAATAATTACAACTCTCATAAAATGTGATGTAAGAGTCCGATTGTCTTCAAATTTCACAAGTACCAATTTATATGTTAACTCAAGGTCTGGTGTTAAGATGGACAATATCGGTCCACTCCTTCTGGTACCTCCCCACAAAAGATCGAAATTTTCAAAAAATATATATATTTTTTGCACAGAAAGAGTAACGATAATCCGATTTTGCTCCAACTTTGCAAATCCTAACATTTGCGTCAGTTCTAGGTCCCGTGCCAAAATGGATAGTATTGGTCCGCTCCATCAAATCCCTTTACCACAAAGGGTCAACATTTTAAATAATTATAACTCTTAAAATATATGGTGTAAGAGTCCGATTGTCTTCAAATTTCACACACCTTACTATTTGTATGAACCCAAGATCTGGCAGTAAGACGGTCCACTCCTTCTTGGACCTCCCCCAAAAACGCTCAAAATTTTGAATATCCGTGAAGTTCATTAAAAGCGAAATCAACATCCGATTCCATTCCAGATATGGTACATCTCAATATTTCCATCAACACAAGATCTGTTATAAAGCCACCATTTCATTTGCTAACTGCCCCACATAGGGTTCAAAATTTTGAAAAACATAACGCTCTCTTCAAATTGCACAAATAGAAAAATTTTTGCTAATACAAGATCTTTTTGTGAAGATGCTATATATCTGCGAATCCCTTCTGGTACCTCACCAACAAAGTGGCAAAATTTTCAATACTTTTATCTGTCATAACTTGAGAAAATAGTCAGTGATTCTTTGCTATATCTAAATATTTTCCTCAACCAGACACCAGAGTTAAATATGGAACTTATGATTTCGCACAAAATTGGTTATAACTATTCGCTTTTCTTGTAATTATGCCCATTCCAATATTGTTTATCTTAGATGAAGTATGAAAATGGAATACTTCTGTCGACTATGTCTGCAACCTTGCGCACATTTTATCATATATCTCATATAAGGTGAAGGAATTAGTCGGTATAGTCCAAACTTTGGCATGTTGCAATATTTATATCATATTTATTTAGATCCGGTATGAAATGAATAATATTGGCCCGATCCTTCGGAACCTACGTCATAGAGGGTCAACAATGTGAATAATCATAACAGAAGACTAAATTTATTTTAATACTCGAACATAGGCTGGTGGTATACATCCGTCGGCAAGATCGGCTAATAATTTTTAACTTGTTTATTGAAGATTTTGACCTAAAAATACTTAGCTCCAGTGGGGTAATTTTCCGAATACTATTTAGACAACACGTCTTTTATGTGTTTTCATATTGTGACTCATTGTAGCCAACTTGTGGGCATCAATTAGGAGAACAATAAACCCTCCATATATAGACAAATAGATACACACTTGGAAGCAAAGGACCTATTGCTGTATAGAGTCTATGACTCCAAAATATATGAATGATGTCCATTCAAAACACTCGAGGTATCGCCGTTTTTCTTTTGTCTAAGTTCTAAATTCCCTAGCAATACATTTTCCCTGCTTTAGAGATTTTCAATTAAATTTCTATTTTTCAGAATTTTTTATTTCGTTCTTTTCAATAGCTGTCAGTAGAGAAACGGAAATTGAGGTGTTAATAGAAATGACAAAGTGAAGAGACACAAAAAACTTCGTCCTCGTTAATTAACATTCATTGGAGTGCACATCTACAATCAGTTAACAACAATGAGCTTATTGGAATTCTTTTACGCCCGGACAATTTGTATGACAAATTCGCAACGGTCCAAAGAAGACAAGTGAAATGTGAACAAAAAACAAAAAAGCGAAATACCTATACAATGCAATGCAATGGAACATGCCATTATAGATTGTAAAAGTATTCCTAAGAAATTTAGGTTTTTTAAATTTCTTTGAGGGCTTTGTTTTTTGTTCATCGTTGGGGAGGTTGCAATTCGGATTCATTTGATTCAAGCATTTTCTTTTTTGCTGTAGTCAAATTATAAGAAAAAGAAAATACATATTGGTAGTTCCAAATTGCCCTAAGTATTCTTAAAATCTTTTTTTATTTCTTTCTACAGAATTCACAAACTTAGAGTGATAAATAGGAATTATTGGGAATGTGACCAAAAGAAAAAAAATATATATTACAGATAAATTCAGGGTTTCCCTAATTTAAGACTGCTGTTTTAGGATTATTTTATAGCAATTATACAAAAATATATCTCGGGATACTGTTTAGTGCTGGAGAATTAGCTTTTATGTTTTTGAATATGGAGACCATATTGAAAATAGGGCTAATGAAAAGAGTTTTTGGATAAACCCAAAATGTCTGGTTATAGGGGATTCGGTAGAAAATATTTGCTGAAGGTTTCAAATCATAGAAAATTAAAAGATGCATTTATCCCATTTTTACACCGTCTACCAGATGACTACAAAGGGGATATAAAATTGATACACCCAAAACGTGCCTCATCGAAATAACGGTTTTGGACCCTAGGACTCTTTGGACCAAATCCGTCTTAAGACATTTGGAGTCGATCTAGGGATGTCCGTCCGTCTGTCTCTTTGTGTGGCTGATGCGCTCGATAACACTCGAAGGGAATGTTTGATGTGGTCCAAAACCTGGTACATCGTAGTATTATTGCCAAACTTAGATCGAGTGCGGTCTACTGGTACCTCCACCACAAAAGTTCAACATTTTCAAAGAAAATAATTTACCTTAGAGAACAAGAAAGGACTGCTAGATTTTGTGCCATTTATGCGAATTCCAACATTTTTGCGAGTGCTAGATTATGTGGGAAAACGGACAATATCGACTCACACCATCAAATGCCTATCCCAACATTAGTCAATATTTAGAATATTTTTTACTCTTATAAAATGTGATGTAAGAGTCCGATTGTCAACAAAATACACAACATTTTTGTTATTCAAGGGTCTAGTGTGAAGATGGAAGATATCGGTCCACTCCTTTTGGTTCCCTTCCCCCCCACAAAGAGTCAACATTTTGAATATTCATGAAGCTCATAAAACGTGAAATTAACATCCGATTCCATTAATATTTGGGACATTTCAATATTTCTATCAACAATATCTTTTATAAAGATGGTAGAGATCGGACCATACCTTCTGGTACCTCCCCACAAAGGGTAAAATTGTTGAATAACCAAAACGATTATAAAATCCGAAATAACCATCCCGTTCTGTTCAAATTTCCAAATCACAATATTTTCATTAACCTAAGGTCTAAGGATATATCGGTTCACTTTTTTTCGTACCTCCCCCAAAGAGGGTCAACATTTGAAATATCCATGAAGCTCTTAAAACGCGAAATAAACATACGATTCCATTAATATTAGGTACATCTTAATATTTCTATCAACACAATATTTGTTGTAAAGATGGTAGAGATCGGATCATTCCTTCTGGTACCTCCACCACAAGGGATTAAAATTTTGAAAAGCAAAACGCTCAAAGAAAGAGAAATAAGCATCCGGTTATCTTCAGATTACACACATTACAATATTTTTTATTAACCGAAGGTGTGGTGTGAAGATGGGATATATCGGTCCACTTCTTCTGGGTACAACATGAGGTTCAAGAATTTGAAAACAAAACGCTCAAGAAATCTACTTAAACATCCAAATTTCTTCAAATTTTACACGAATAGGGTGAGATAAAAAAAGTCAAACGCCATAATTTTTATTTTTTTTTTTATACCCTACAACACTATGTGTTGGGGGTATTATAAGTTTGATTGGCCCAAAAATTATGTAACACCTCGAAATATTGGTTTCCCACATAGGAAAGTATATATGGATTCTCCTAGCTCGCCGAGCTGAGTCGATCTAGCTATGTATGTCCGTCCGTCCGTCTGTCCGTCTGTCCATGTTAATTTGTAATCACTCTACAGGTCGCAATTATGGCCCGATCTTCACGAAATTTAGAATGGAGGTGGGTCTGGGGTCAGAATAGAACCCTATTTCTTTTGGAGATGATCGCCAAATGTTTAGGGGTTGAAATGGACCAAATACTGAAAAAATTTCGGATTTTGCCGTAGCTATACAGGTCGCAATTATAGACCAATCGACGCGGAATTTCGCATGTAGCTAGAGTTTAGGGCGGGGAAGAGGCCTACCAATTTGGGTGGTCATCGGATAATATTTAGCGGGTAAAATAGACCATATCTTTTGTGTTGAAAAAATTCAAAATTTTTCATTAAACCGCGAATATTTTAAATCCCGGCGAAATCACAAAGCCATGACAAGGTTACTTCTGATCTTTACATTGATGTTAACATCCAACAAAACGGATATATAGCAAACTATGTGCGATATATACGTTTATCAAAGAAGATATGCTTGAAAAATCTCTTATATGTCGAGAACGGCTGAACTGATTTCCACAGTTCTCATTAACTCAGAATGGCCTCTTGACTGGAAAGAAAAAACGTCTAAAAAAATCGCAATAAAAATATCTCTCTAAAGATGAAAATATGGATTTTGTAAAATTTTCTCATAATTTTTCAATTTTGTCATATTTTTGGCATATTTTCATTTTGAATTAAACATTTGGTAATATTTCTACAGCTAACAAAACTAAGTAGTTAGGATATCAGGATATCATATACAGATCGCATTTATGGCCCGATCCTTACGAAATTTTGCATGGAGATAAGATGAGGGTCAGAATAGAAGCTTACTCTTTTTGGAGATGATCGCCATATATTTAGGGGTTAAAATGGACCAAAAAACTGCAAAATTGTCTGCAGGTCGTAATTATCGCCCGATTCTCACGCACATTTGAATGGGGGTTACCGGACATTACAAAAGCCAAGCAGTTTTGGATGGCCATCCAAAAATATTCAATGTGTGAAATAGTTTGTCAACTTTTGTAGACAAAATACAGTGACTTTTTGGAGAATTCACAAATATAGGAAAGACGCACTTCTGACTATCGTTAACGCTGACTTCGTTGAAGAATATAGTCAAATGTCTGTATCTCACATAGATGCGTTTCAGTCAAATACCAATAATAAATGTTAATCTTTTGCCACTTCTGAGAGATTATAGGTCTTTGGGAAATATTGGTTCCAGATCTAGGATGACCATTTACGTGCAACATCTACCAATAAATTGGAAATGAGCAAATTAGTTTAAGTTGCTATTATTCGAAAATTAGAGAACGGAACCTGATGGTGTTCTTTTATTATTTGTCACAATATCTTGTGGAATTCTTTCGAGTATCTCGCCTATTTAAACTGTATCGTTTATAATAGTGTTGTAGGGTATTCAACGGTCGGCATCGCTCGACTGTAGCCTTTGCTTACTTGTTTTTTTTATTTTATTGAATGAAAGCAAAAAATGTCCGACATAGCATCAAATTTTAGAATAGGTTTAGATTTGTTCGAATTGGCACGAGTTATGGCCTTTAAGCGGCCAATGAAATCGTCACACGCTCCCCGAATGTAGCTTCACATTTTTTAGTGCTATCCTTGCTTTCCAAAATACTCCAGACACAATAGTCCAACGGATTGGTATCCGGAGATTTGGGTGGCCATTGTGCACTGGAAATGAAGCGAGGAACCTCATTTTGTAACTATTCTTGGGTGGCGCGTGCTGAGTGCGATGGTGCTGAGTCCTGTTGGAATGTCCAAGGTCTGCGGCCAAATTTTTGCGTCCCCAAGGCTCTAATACACCCTTCAGAATATTTTTGCGATTATATTTGAAATTTATTCTGATGCCACGGTCGATTAATACGAGCGGAGAGCGACGATCGGTTGTTATGGCGGCCCACACCATCACCATGGCCGGCGCTTGAGTTCTGGTGGTCAACCGATGGTGCACATTTGGCAGTAAACACGAATGTAAAAACGAATGTTTTCTCATCGGAGAGGGAGAAAACCGAATTCGGCAGTTCACCACTTACGGCTAAGCGAAGCAACTCTTTAGCTCTTCTTCTTTAGAAATTCAGTTGCGGAATTTCAACGGCTTTACCCCGAGCTTATTTTTCAATATTTGCCGAATGGAATATTGCAATATGTTCAGCTCATGAGTCATTTTTTGGCCATTGCGATGCGGGTTCCGATCAAGTCCTAACCGTTTCAGCTTATATTGCTGTTTTTTCCGTCCAGTAACGAGCGATGGTACGAGACACAAAAGATTTATTCACATTTAAATGCTGGAGTGCTCTAACGATAGCCACTTGCGGTTTTTCAGTCAAATATCAAGAAATCACACTATCACCCTTGAATTCCACCACGAATAACTTTTTTTTATACAATTCTCACCAAAATGCTTTTGCACGCTTATAAACAATATAGTGAGCTGTCACTGAAATAATTTTAACAGCTGCGGACGAGTGGCTTGGAAATGACAACAGTCTGAAGTTAGTTGCAGTTCTTTCATCTCACCCTGTATATGTAGGCATTTTTGGAGTTTTTAGCTTTTGGAGGGGAGATGCCAGAAAGTTTGGGGAACATTTTCTAATTTCTACACTAGTTCTGATATACACCAAAATATGGGGATGTGAAAAATTTGAAGGATATTGATTTCTCAGAAAAAATTGGATCAATTTTTTTTTTTTTTTTGGTTCCGTATAAATGTCGTATTTGATATTTACGATGTACCAAGTTTGATATACATCGCATAAACAATATGAGATTTTGATGTTTCTTATTGGAAATTGGTAGCATTGGTAGAGAATATTCATTAATTTGAGATTTCCCCTGCATATTTCGGCAAGTAACAAACCTTTAGATTTCCTCCATACCTAGAAAAGGGTGCACGAAAAATTAAGTGAAACACGAATTTCCACTGGGCGGAGTCATCTGGTGGCAAACATAATATTGAAGAATTAAACTTTCATTTTAAGCTATTACCTAGTTATTGTCAAATACCTAAATAAGAAAACATAGTATAATTTGGAATAACATTTCCGAGAATTTGAAAATGCTTCTCCAAACACAATTTATAATATGCTCTCTTCATTGTGCAGTTAAAGCTTAAGTTCATTCACATTGCTGTATCCCCCCTCCCCCCTTTTTTCTCTAATGTCTTTCTGAGAAAATCTCTTAAAAAGTAACGGAAACGAAATATGCCGAGAAGAGAAATAGATGGAAAAAAACAGCTTAATTAACATTCAATTTATGTGCAAATGCAGCAGTGCCAATGCTACCAAGTGAGAGAAGAGTAAAGAAAAGTATTTGAAAATAAAGAGGGTTTTTTGGAAAAACCCTTAAAAAACTACAGTTGAGGAGTTACATTTAGGCAACGAACAAAAACTCAGACCAAAGTATAAAGCATTCAAACAAAAAACTCTAAATGATTTTCTGTTTTAAGATACTATTCTCTGGAACGAAAAATCTTTGTAGCCTCCTACAAAAAAAAAAAAAAAAAAAAAAAAAAGGAAGAAAAGAAATAAACAAAAATAGTTTCACACATGCACAGCTGTCATTTTGAAAAATTGTAAAGAGTTTTTTTCTTCTGTTCTTTTCGATTTTGCTGGCTTTTGTGTTATTTCTTTCAACCATTTTGAAATTGCTTGTCATGATTGTCGATTTTTTGTTGTTTGTTGCTCTTTTGTTGTTGCCTGCCACTAACTATTGATTCTGATTTCCAAAAAGCAGCAGCAGCAGAAGACGAATTTATCGTTTTGTCATTTTGCAAAAGGAAATGTTGAAAGTTTCTTTTATTTCCCTGGGTGATTTTAATTAAACATCTGGTTCGGATGGTGGTTGTGGTGATGGTATTGAAGTAATAGTTTCACGATGACTTGCCAGAAAATCTGGAATAAATTGCGGAAAAAATTGCCATGTTTTGTGATATGGTGGTGCACGTCAAATGTGAAATCTATTAAAAGTAAATGAGTTGTGATTTTTTGTGTTTTTATTTGTTTTTTATTTTTTAGATTGCAACAAAGAAAAAGTTAATTTAATTGCAAAAGTTACAATTAAGGATTTCAAAGTATTTAGCAGAATAATGAAAGTCATTTATGGCTCATAGAAAAATTTACAACAAAAGTAGAAATAATGAAAGTGAGGTTTTATTGGGCAATGAACACATCATATTGGGTATAATTTTTAGGTGGAATTTTTTTAAGGAATTTTAAAGTGTAACCTCAGCAATATTTTAAATTTCTGAGTTGTTAGAATCTGATAAAATTAGTGTTTTAAAATATTATTCAGTTTACTCAGTTATTTACATAAGTTCACCATAACTCTGTGCGATCTCAGAAAATGGACAGTGAATATAATTAAACCAGTAAAGAAAGTCCTAAAGTCGGGCGGAGCCGACTTTATGATACCCTATACCACTTAACTAATTTTGTAGAGCTCCACATAACAATTAAAAGATTTTATGGGAGAATTTCAATTTCAATTGTTGTTACAGAGTGCTTATTACGGCTGCGAAGAACAAAAATAACAAATCGGATGAACAATATATATGGGAGCTATAGCTATATCTGAACTGATTTCGATCAAATTTGGCATACTTATTTTCAGGCATAATTTGGTTGTTGGTTGTATGTTGTTCCATACTATTCCGGCTGATATTACACGTTTGGTGCACAATAAAAGGCAAATCGGACGAAGATATATATGGGAGCTATATCTAAATTTTTAGGGTTAGGGTTCGTCCTTGGGCCAAACAAATGTTGTTTGAAAAATTTCATTTCAATCGGATAAGAAATGCTACCTGCATTTTGTTCATAAGAATACATGGACAGACGGACGGACGGACGGACAGACGGACTGACATGCATAAATCAACTCAGAAAGTGATTCTATGGAGATCCTCAAAAGTAACTATGGGTCTATCTCGCTTCCTTCTCCGTGTTACAGACAAATGCACAAAGACATAATACCCTTACCGCTATGTGGTGTAAGGTATAAAAAGTCCACTAACAAATATTTTCTTGGCATAACGCCATTAAAAAAGTTTTTGAGAAAATTCAAGGTTTTTTTTTTTTTTTTGAAAGTCCATTAAAACAAGTTAAAGGGTTGGGTTTCCCGAAAGATGTATACTCTCAGCCACTGTTCGATTATTTAAATATAATTTGACTTTTTTATGATTATTTAAAATTGACCGTTTATGGAGTAGGTTCCGAAGGAAAGGACTAATATTCTTTAATTTCGAATCGGACCAAAATAAATATGATATAAATATTACAACGTGCCATATTTGGACTTTATGGACTACCACAAGAAGTGGACCGATATATCCCATCTTCACAGCAGATCTTTTTTTAGTCGAAATAATGGGATGTGTGAAATGTAAAGATATCCTGATGTTTTTTTTTCGCGTTTTATGAGCTTTATGGATATTCAAAATTTTGACCATCTGTAGGGGAGAAACCGAAAGTGATGTTCGATCTCTACCGTTTTTAAAATAGATCCTGTTTTGATAGAAATATTGATATGTGCAAAATCTAAATGGAATCGGATGTTAATTTCTCGTTTTATGAGCTAAATGGATATTCAAAATTTCAACCATTTCTGGGGGAGGTGCCAGAAGAAGTGAACCGATATATTCCATCTGAACACCAGATGTTGGGCTTATAAAAATGTTGGGATGTGTGAAATTTGAAGAGAATCGAACTATTACGTCATATTTTATAAGAGTTATAATTATTCAAAATTTTGACTCTGTGGGGAAGCATTGCTGGAGTAGTAGTAGACCGATTTAATCCATTTTTTCACCTGATCTAGAACTGAGGCAAGTATTAGGATTTAAAAAGTTGGAGCAAAATCGGATTATTGCTTCTCTTTCTGGACAGAAAATATTTGTTTGTTCTTTTGTTATGTCGACCGACCGATATATTCCATCGTCACACCAGATCTTGGGCTTATAAAAATATTGGGATGTGTGAAATTTTAAGATAATCGGACTCTTACATCACATTTTATATATATAGGTGTAATTATTCAAAATTTTTAACCCTTGTGGGGTGGTACTTGGTGTAGTGAACCGATATTGTCCATTTTTCGCACTTGACCAAACACTGATGCAAATATTAAGATTTGTAAAGTTGGAGCAAAATCGAATTATCATTTCTCTTTCTGTAAAGTATAATATTTCAACCTTTTTTGGGAGCGGTACTACTCGATTTAGTTTGACAAAAATATTACGATGTACCAATTTTGGACCCAATCGCATACTCCCTTCGAGATTTATCGTGCGCACCAGCCAGACAGACAGACGGACGGACATCGCTAGATCGACTCCCCATACCGTGAAAAGAATTTGGTCCAAAGAGCCAAAGGACCGTATCAAACGATATATATCCTCTCTAGCCCCATGGCTGAGGGTATAAAAAGTAAAATAGATCACCAAGGTGTCTTTGCAAGGAAGACAGAAGAACGTTCTCATAAAAATATAGAGGGTCTTCTCATAGAAGACTAAGGGGTTTTTTTCATAGAAGACCAAGGAACCTTCACAAGTGGACAAAGGGACTTCTCATAGCAGACCACACAAAAGACCACGGGGTCTTCTCACATAAGACTAAGGGGTCTTCTCATAGAAGACCAAAGGCCCTTCTCATAGAAGAACAAAGGATCTTCTAATAAAAGACTTAAAGGTTTCCTCAAAAAAGATTAAAGGGTCTTCTCATAGAATAACAAAAAGTCTTCTCATAGCAGACCAAAGGGTCTTCCCATAGAAGACAGAAGGGTGGTGAAAGTGGAAAGTGGTGATCTGCCGAATTTTGTTTTCTCCGTGTCCGATGAGAAAACAATTGTTGTGCAGTAGTTTGTAATCAAACACAATGATCGTGTTTACTTGTCATAGAGGTCAGTTGAAAATGTGCACCTTCGGTTGGCCACCAGAACGAACTCAAGCGCCGGCCATGGTGTGGGCCACCATAACAGCCGTTGGTCACCCTCCGCTCGTATCAATCGACCGTGGCATCAGAATAAATGCCGAATGTTATTGCAAAAATATTCTGGAGGGTGTATTAAAGCCTTGGGCACACAAACATTTTGGCCGCAGGCCTTGGACATTCCAACAAGACTTAGCACCATCGCACTCAGCACGCACCAACCAAGAATGGTTACAAAATGACGAGTTTCCTCGCTTCATTTCCAGCACACAACGGCCACCAAAATCTCCGGATACCAATCCGTTGGACTATTGTATCTGGAGAACTTTGGAAAGCAAGGTTGGCACTAAAAAATACCAAAATGTCGATTATCTCATGCAATCGCTTCGCCGGGTATGGACCAAAATACCACGGAAGAACATTCGAGCAGCGTATGACTTTTTCATTGGCCGTTTGAAGGCCATTACTTGTGCCAAAGGTGACCAATTCGAATAAATCTAAACATGTTTTAAAATTTGATTCTATTTCCGAGATTTCTTGCTTTCACTCAATAAAATTTAAAAAAAAAAATGTAAAAATTATGGCGTTTGACTTTGTTGCTGTTTTTTTATCTCACCGTTTAGAGGGTATACATAAGCCATATGGCTGAGGTTATAAAAAATGAAATAGATGACCAAAGTGTCTTCACATGTAAGACAGAGGGATGTTCGCAAAGAAGACAAAAGGGTCTTTTCACAGAAGACCAAGGAGTCTTTTAACGGTAGACAACAAGGTCTTATCACGATAGATTAAGTGGTCTTCTAATAGAAGACAAAAAGATCTTCTCACAGAAGACTAAGGGGTCTCCTCATGGAAGACCAAAAAATCTTCTCATAGAAGATCAAAGGGTATTCTCACAGAAGACCGAAGGGTCTTCTGATAGAACACCAAGGGTTTTTTCATAGAATATTAAAGGGTCTTCTCATAGAAGACAAAAATATCTTCTTCTTATAAAAGACCAAAGGTCTCCTCATAGACCCCCAATAGGATTTCTTATATAAGACTAAAAGGTCCTCCCATAAAATGGGATGACCAAAATGTCGTCTCATAGAGGAACAAAGGGTCTTCTCATAGAAGACTAAAGGGTCCTCTCACAGAAGACCAAAGGGTTTTCTAAAAGAAGACCAAAGTGTCTCTTCATAGAAAACAAAGGTTATTCTCATAAAAGACTAAGGGGTCTTCTCATATAAGATTAGATCTTCTCACAAAAGACCAAAGGGTCTTCTTAAAGAAGATCAAAGGGTCCTTTCATGGAAGATCTAAGGTCTTCGCACAGAAGATCAATGGGTCTTCACATAAAGGCCAAAGTGTCTTCTCATAGAAGACCAAATGTTTTTCTCACAGAAAACCAAAGGGTCTTCTCTTACACAACCAAGGTGTCTTTTTACAGAAGACCAAAATGGATCTTTTCATTGAAGACCAAAGAGTCTTCCCATGGAAGATCAAAGGGGTTGTTTACAGGAAAAAAACAAATTGAGTGTATATATTTAGAGATTGTGTTTTAAACATATGGAAGTTTGTGTCTGTCATTTGAATTTTTTTTTTTCATTTTTTAAATGAACAAATTTCAAGTGATATTTTAGCTAATATTTAATTTTTATTCTGTGAAGGGCGCTGTCACAAAATCCCATAAATTTTCAAAGAAAAAGCTTTCAATTTCAAATTCTGAAAAGGCTGTCGTACAAAAATCGTTTTCCAAAAGACACATTATCCTGACAAAGACACAATTGGCGGAAACAAAAGATAATGATGAATATTAATGAAGCATAGACATGAAAGAGAGAGTGAGAGAACCATGTTGTACTTTAGTGTAGCACTGCGGACAGACTCATGTCTTAATGAACAGTCGTTTGTTGCGAAAGGAAATGTGATAGACATTAATTGTGGCCCTTTAATTTATTCAAGGATTGCGACAATGCCTCCACAGATGTAAGTAAATAGAAAGCAGGATATGAATATTTCATTGTCATAGCGTTTATAGAAATTTATGAAATGGTAGGAGTATAACATCATTTTGGGGTTTTGAGAAAATTACTCTGCAAGTTGTTTGGTTGTTTATGAGGACATAACAATGTGGGTGGTTAAGTGAACAAGTCGAAAATGGAAAATTGTTTTCGAGGTGGAAAAATTATTTTCAGAACTAAATTGTTTAACAAGTTAAATTCCAGAAAAAAATGTTTGAATTTTTCTATTTTCTGGAAATCTGCAATTTTGGGATTTTTGTGTTGCCAGAAATTTGACAATAGGTTCTCAAATCTCTTTTTTCCATTCCACATCGTTCTCTCCCTCTGCTCTCTCTGTTCCTTGTAAATATTTGGTATAATTATAATCCCAATTTGTGTCTTGTTGGTTTTCTCGAATTGCATTTGGTGCATTTGTATTTTCTTCCAAAACCCAGCATTTTATTTAAACAAAATACTTTGAAAAGATCCCTTTTTATCACATCCTATTGTTTTTTTTTTGTTTTTATTCCATTGTTCGCAATTTACAATTGTTTATAATAAAAATAAAACTTTCCTTTGGTTTTGTTACATTTTTCTCTTGTTTTTGGGGTCTGTCGACGACCTTGCCTTACTTGTTTTGGGGTTTTTATTTGAATCACACACAGAAAATGCAAACTGCCGGCAGCAAGTAGTTCAGGCCATAATTGTGACAATGCAATTCTCATTTTGTTGTTTTTGTTGTTGCCGAGTCGCATGGTTGTAATTTACATTTAAATTACAAATTTTGGCAATGAAGTGCAGTTGATTCAGAAAACAAAAGCATTTCAATTGAAATTTGGAATTGAGGTTAGCTTGAGGTGCCAGGCGGAATTCAGATTTGCTGAGGCATAACATCCATTGTGATTCCAGAGAAATAGAACAAAACTATGTATTTGAAAAGATATAAGGAAAATTCGGAAGTAGAGATAACAACAAAAATCAATGAGAGGAAATGAGTGTAAAATTGCACAAAAATGAGAAAAAATCGTCCTCTCATAATTTAATATTTAAAAAAGTGCTTTTGGTCCCTAATCGAAAGAACCCTTTGGTCTTCTATGGAAGTCCCTTCAGTCTTCTAGAAGAATATTCATTGCTCTTCTACGAGAGGATCTTTTCGGTTTTCTATGAGAAGATCTCCTTCTCACTTTCTATGAGAAGACATCCTTCTCATCTTCTACGAGAAGATCTCCTTCTGGTTCTTCTATATAAAGATCTCCTTCTGGTTCTTCTATGAGAAGACCTCCTTCTCATCTTCTATGAGAAGACTCCCTTCTCCTCTTCTATGAGAAGACCTTTTCTCGTCTTCTATAAGAAGACTTCCTCGTCTTCTATAAGAAGACTTCCTCGTCTTCTATAAGAAGAATTCCTCGTCTTCTATAAGAAGACTTCCTCGTCTTCTATAAGAAGACTTCCTCGTCTTCTACAAGAAGACTTCCTCGTCTTCTATAAGAAAACTTCCTAGTCTTCTGTGAGAAGACCTTCTGTTTTTCTATGATAAGACTTTTTCCTCTTCTGTTAAGAGACTTTCTCGTCCTCTATCCCCTATGAGAAGACCTTTTCGGTCTTTTCTGAGAAAAATTGTCCAGTCTTTTCTGAGAAGACCTCCTTCTGGTCTTCTATGAGAAGACCACCTTCTGGTCTTCTATGAGAAGACCTCCTTGTGGTCTTCTATGAGAAGACCTCCTTGTGGTCTTCTATGAGAAGACCTCTTTGTGGTCTTCTATGAGAAGACCTAATTGTGGTCTTCTATGAGAAGACCTTCTCGTCTTCTATGAGAAGATCTTCTGGTCTTTTCTGAGAAAATCTTTCCGGTCTTTTCTGAGAAGACCTTTTCGGTCTTCCATCAGAAGATATTTTCTGTCTTCTATTAGAAGATCTTTTCCGTCTACTATGAGAAGAACTTTTCGGTCTTCTATGAGAAGACCTTCTATTCTTCTATGAGAAGACCTTCTGGTCTTCTATGAGAAGACCTTCTGGTCTTCTATGAGAAGACCTTCTGGTCTTCTATGAGAAGACCTTCTGGTCTTCTGGTCTTCTATAAGAAGATCTTCTGTCTATCCTATAAGAAGACCTTGTGGACATCTATTAGAAGACCTTGTGGTCTTCAATTAGAAAACCTTGTGGTCTTCTATTAGAAGACCCTGTGGTCTTCTATAAGAAGACCTTGTGGTCTTCTATAAGAAGACTGTTTGGTCTTCTATGAGAAGACCCTTCTGAAGAAGACTTTCTTGTCTTCTATGAGAAGACATTTGCGGTATTTTCTGAGAAGACCTTTTCGGTTTTCTATTAGAAGACCTTTACGTTCTACTATGAGAAGAACTTTTCGGTCTTCTATGAAAAGACTTTTCCGGTCTTCCATGAGTAGACCTTTTCGGTCTTCCATGAGAAGATTTCCTGTTCTTCTATGAGATGAAATTCCCGTCTTCTATGAGAAGACCCTGCCTCTTCTATGAGAAGACTTTTTGACTTTCTATCCTCCTCCTGCTCCTCTAAGAGAAGACCTCGTGCTCTTCTAAGGAAATACCTTCAGCTACCTTCAGCAGGACTTTTGGTATTGTAAATGGGCCATGTAGGTCCTTCGTATAGCCCCCACATAACGGTACCTCCCGATATTCGGTATTTTGTTGATTTTATCTACATTATTTATAGGAATTGTTTCAAATTTGGTATTTGAATTACATAATGAATACTACAGTCTATCCTGGCCTATGACAGAAAATTGTCTGTGCAGGTCCACGTCTTCGTATAGACCCCATATAACGGATCTCCCTATATTCGATATTTTGATGATTTTAGCGACATTAATTACCGGAATTGCTACAAATTTTGTGTTTGAAGTTCGTAATGGATACTACAGCCTGTGACAGGTACCTCCCTATATTCGGTATTTTGATGATTTTAGCCGGCCGAAGTTACAGCTTTTTTACTTGTTTTTATACCCTACAACACTATGTGTTGGGGGTATTATAAGTTTGATTGGGCCAAAAATTATGTAACACCACGAAATATTGATTTCCCACATAGGAAAGTATATATGGATCTTCCTAGCTCGCCGAGCTGAGTCGATCTAGCTATGTATGTCCGTCCGTCCGTCTGTCCGTCTGTCCGTCTGTCCATGTTAATTTGTAATCACTCTACAGGTCGCAATTATGGCCCGATCTTCACGAAATTTAGAATGGAGGTGGGGCTTAGGTCAGAATAGAACCCTATTTCTTTTGGAGATGATCGCATAATATTTAGGGGTTGAAATGGACCAAATACTGAAAAAATATCGGATTTTGCAGTAGCTGTACAGGTCGCAATTATAGACCAATCGACGCGGAATTTCGCATGTAGCGAGAGTTTAGGGCGGGGAAGAAGCCTACCAATTTGGGTGGTCATCGGATAATATTTAGCGGGTAAAATAGGCCATATCTTTTTTGTTCAAAAAATTCAAAATTTTTCATTAAACCGCGAATATTTTAAATCCCGGCGAAATCACAAAGCCATGACAAGGTTACTTCTGATCTTTACATTGATGTTAACATCCATCAAATCGGATATATAGCAAAATATGTGCGATATATATGTCTATCAAAGAAGATATGCTTGAAAGATATCTTATATGTCGAGAACGGCTGAACTGATTTCGACCGTTCTCATTAATTCAAAATGGCCTCTTGACAGGAAAGAAAAAACGTCTAAAAAAATCGCATAAAAATATCTCTCTAAAGATGAAAATATTGATTTTGTAATATTTTCTCATATTTTTTCAATTTTGTCATATTTTTGGCATATTTTCATTTTGAATTAAACATTTGGTAATATTTCTACAGCTAACAAAACTAAGTAGTTAGGATATCAGGATATCATATACAGATCGCATTTATGGCCCGATCCTTATGAAATTTTGCATGGGGATAAGATGAGGGTCAGAATAGAAGCCTACTCTTTTTGGAGATAATCGCCATATATTTAGGGGTTGAAATGGACAAAAAAACTGCAAAATTGTCAGCAAGTCGTAATAATCGCCCGATCCTCACGCGCATTTAAAAGGAGGTTACCGAAAATTGCAAAAGCCAAATAGTTTTGGATGGCCATCCAAAAATATTCAATGTGTGAAATAGTTTGCCAACTTTTGTAGACAAAATACGAATATTTCCATTCCATCGTTAACGCTGATTTCGTTGAAGAATATAGTCAAATGTCTGTATCTCATATACATGCGTTTCAGTCAAAAACCAATAATAATTGTTAATCTTTTGCCACTTCTGAGAGATTATAGGTCTTTGGGAAATATTGGTTCCAGATCTAGGAAGACCATTTACGTGCAACATCTACCAATAAATTGGAAATGAGCAAATTCGTTTAAGTTGCTATTATTCGAAAATTAGAGAACGAAACATGATGGTTTTCTTTTATTATTTGTCACAATGTCTTGTGGAGTTCTTTCGAGTATCTCGCCTATATAAACTGTATGGTTTATTATAGTGTTGTAGGGTATTCAACGGTCGGCCCCGCTCGACTGTAGCCTTTGCTTACTTGCTTTTTTTAGTATTTTGTTGTTGCAAAGTGATCAGGCTTTTATAAAAACAAGGTTTGTTTATTAGTGGAGAACGATGGTAATGTTTACCAGGGGAAAAGCAGGGAATACCTAGGTTTCAGAAAGAGCCAGCAATCCTCATCAGTTCCCTTGTTTCTTGTCTGGGATATTCTCCCCAGAAGTTATTTTAAAAATAACTTCTGTGAGAAAAAAAAACTTATTTTATCCAAGTGACCAGATCGCAAGCTCAATAAAAGAGGAACCAAAAAATTAAATAAAACTAAAATAATTTTTTCTCGAATTTTGTTATTAAATTTCGATTGGTAGGTGAATGTCAAGCCAAAAATTGACTACATTTATTTTCCCATTATCGTGGTGTTGAATTATTTAAAAAAGCATCTGTTGACATATTATTTTTTTCAATTCCTCTTAAATGACAAATTTTTTAAACGTATTTTTTGTATGCAATTAAAACATATTCCCATTCCTTTTTTTGTTTTTGTGACATTTTACTACAACTCATAATGTAATTGGTTACGCTGCTGTCATAACCAATATCGTTATCATTATTGATGTAAACTTTCCCGGGAAAATATATATTTTTTAGCTTATTCTTCAATTTGTTGCAGTTTTTTCTCAATTGCATTTGCAATAAATTGCATAACCGTAGATGACATATTGAGTTTGTGTCAGGATACGTGTCTAAGTGACGTGTATTGATGTTTTGCAAATAACCAAACATAAATATATCTGTGTGTGTGTGTGGAAAAAATTTGATGTCATATCAAAATATTTTGAAATATAAAACACAACACAATGCCATGGCTGACATGTACGGCGCATCATTCAGTTTTCAGTCAAATTGAATTGAAATACATGTGAGGTAAAAACCTGTGGACATGTACCATTCTTTAAGGATTATTGTCGGAGAAGGATAATAAAATAAAAAATAATAATTTTTCATGCAATTTAGTAGTGTTGTATATATACAGGATGAAATAAAAAAAAAAAAAACTGCAAAAAGTCGATTGCCATAATTTTTACATTTTTTTTTAATTTTATTAAATGAAAGCAAAACAATTAAAAAGGCTGTAAGTTCGGACGGGTCGAACTTTCAATACCCTAAACCATTAGGTACAAATTTGGCAATTTTCAAAAAATTAAAATCCTTAAAAAAATCTGTTGGAATCTTAAAATACCGAATGTAGCCGTATATTAGGGTCTATACGAAGACATGGACCTGAATACACAACTTTTGTCAAAAGCCTGCACAGCAATTTTCTGGCATGGGATATAGTTTCCATCACGAACTTTAAATACAAAATTTGAAATAATTTCGGGAAATAATATCGCAAAAATCATCAAAATACCGTATATCGGGGGTACCGTTATATGGGGGCTATACGAAGACGTGGACCTGCAAATTTCGGTCACAGGCTGTAATATCCATTACGAACTTCAAATACTAAAGTTAAAATAGTTCCGGTAAATAATGCCGCTAAACTCATCAAAATACCGAATATCGGGGGGAACCATTATATGGGGGCAATACGATGACGTGGACCTACATCGCCCATTTCCTGTCTTATGATGAAGTATCCATTACGAACTTCGAGTGCCAAATTTAAAACAATTTCGGTAAATAATGTTGCTAAAATCATCAAAATACCGAAGATCGAGAGGTACCGTTATATGGGGTCTATACGAAGATGTGGACCTACATGGCCCATTTTTAATACCATAAGTCCTGCGGACATAATACACATTTGAGTAAATTTTTATCAACTTACTACATTTCGTTCGGAATCTAGAGTAATTTCCACAGACGGACAGCCGGATCGACGGACGACGGAACAGACGGACTGAGACATAAAATTTTATGCTGATATAATCTGTGGGGTCTTAAATGTATATTTCGAGGTGTTACAAGGAATGGTGTGGGTATAAAAATGTCGGAAATAGCATCAAATTTTAGTTTAGATTTGTTCGAAATGGTCACCTTTGGCACGAATTATGGCCCTTAAACGGCCAATGAAACCGTGTAACCGTGTGACGCTGCCCGAATGTTGCTCTGTGGTATTGTGGCCCATTCGCGGCGAAGCGCTTGCTTGAGGAGATCGACACTTTGGTATTTTTTAGTACCAACCTTGCTGTTTTGGTGGCCATTGTACGCTGGAAATGAAGCGAGGAACCTCATTTTGTAACCATTCTTGGGTGGCGCGTGCTGAGTGCGATGGTGCTGAGTCCTGTCCATGGTCTGCGGCCAAATTTTTTGGGTGCCCAAGGCTTTAGTACATCCTCCAGAATATTTTCACGATAATATTCGGTATTTATTCTGATGCCACGGTCCATTAATTCAAGCGGAGAGCGACGATCGGCTGTTATGGCGGCCCACACCCACACCATGGCCGGCGCTTGAGTTCTGGTGGCCAACTGAAGGTGCACATTTTCAGCTGACCTCTTTGGCAGGTAAATACGATCATTTTGTTTGTTTACAAACTGCTGGACAACGAATGTTTTCTCAACGGAGTTCACCACTTTCGGCCAAGCGAAGCAACTATTTAGTTCTTTTGAGTTTATTTTCTTTCTCTTGCGGTGTAAGTTCTTGCACTTTTTATACCCTCCACCTTGAAAAGGAGGGTATATTAACTTTTTCATTCCGGTTGTAGCACCCCTAAATATATAAAATTAGCAAAAGTCGATTTAACTATGTCCGTCCGCCTCTCTGTTGAAATCACGATACAGCCCACATTAATTGACATAGAGCGTCAAAGTTTAGCAGAACAATTTGTATTGTGTACAGGATGCTTGGTATTGAAAATGAGATATATCGGTCCACGTTTTGGTATAACCGCCATATAACGGTACCTCCCGATATTCGGTATTTTGATGTTTTTGCCACATTTTTTCACGGATTTGCCTAAAAATTGGTATTTGTAGGTCAAAATGGGTCCTAGTTCGTGTGGCGAGATATTGTATGTTTTGGTCCATGCTTTGATACAGCCCCCATATAAAATTACCTCCCGAATTTTGCATTTTGATGATTTTTGCCATATTTTTTTTCACGGATTTGTCTAAGAATTGGTATTTGTTGGTCATAATGGGTTCTAGCCCCAGTGGCGAAGCATTGCATGTATAGGTCCACGTTTTGATTTAGCCCCCATATAACGGTAACTCCCGATATTCGATATTTTGATAATTTTTGCCACATTTCCCCGCGAATATGTCTAAAAATTGGTATTTGTGGGTCATAATGGGTTCTAATGATTCCTGTACCCTAAGGTGGAGGGTATTGAAAGTTCGGCCAGGCCAAACTTAATATTTTTTTCTTGTTTTAGAATTTCAAAGGCAAATATTGAAAAATGAACTGGGGATAAGTTCATTTTTCAATATTTGCCGAATGGAATATTGCGATATGTTCAGATCACGAGCCATTTTTCGGCCACTGCGACGTGGGTTTCGATCAAGTCGCTTCTTTACTTTTCGAACCATTTCTGCTGATGTTGCCGGTTTTTTCGTCCACTTGCTTGACGTCGGGCTACGCTACAAGTATCATGGCAACGAGCGATGGTACGAGATACAAAATATTTATTCACATTTAAATGCTGCAGTGCTCTAACGATAGCCACTTGTGGTTTTCCGGCCAAATATAAGGAAGTCACACTATCACGCTTGAATTCCATCACGAATAACTTTTGTTCGCTTGTAAACAATATAATGAGCTGTCACTGGAATAATTTTAACAGCTGTCGGACCAGTGGCTTAGAAATGACATCAGTCTGAAGTTGGATGCAGGTTTTTCATCTCAGCCTGTATATTTACGATTTCAATATTTTATAGCTCTAGGTATAGTTGGCTCTCCAAAACCGATAACTGTACTTAAATTTAAAATTATTTTAAATTTTCTGCAAGGTATGTAATTTCTTAAAAAAATATTCCCCATCATTTCCAACACCAAAAAAAAAAAAAAAAAAACGCAATCAATCAACATTAAAAACATTTCAATGAATTTTCTATGAAACCCTGGCACAATGTCCGATATTCTTTGCCAATATTTTTATTTAACGATTCTTTCCGTTGGACAAAGATTTAACGATAAAAAATATATATATTTTTTTATGCTTAGCCCCCCACTCTTTAATTGACCATAAACCATTGCATGTGCCAAAGAGTCTAAGAACGTGACAAAGGAATGAAAAAACCCAATCGGACAACATTTCAGATGGCTTGGCAACAGCAAAGCTAAGGAGAATAGAATCAAAGTCACAACAGAGAAAATTTGTAATGGACAACGGCGGAGCACAAAAAACAAAGTAGAGTATTTATTTAGATATATTTCAAATAATAAATCACTTTATCTTTGAAGTGATACCAAAATGACTTGGACTAGGACGCGCCAGCATAACAAACAAACGAAAAAAACAAGAAATGGAAAAATTATAGAAAAAGAAATACATAACTGTTTACAAATGCCAAAATAAAATGGACAAAAAGAAATCAGCTTCGATGCCGAACGGAGACAAATGTGAACATCAATTTCAAATAGTCATTATGATGTTTGCAGCATTCCTGTTTGGTGCTTTCCGAATCCATGGCAGTGGGGATATATCAGTAGCTGAACGGTCTTAAAAAACGTTGTTTGAAAGTCAATGGGAAAAACAAATAACCATAGCAGGTAACCATTATTATAGTCCACCGAACTCCTTTTTGAAATACTGAGATATATTTCAAAAAGGAACTCTGTGGTAAAAACAAGTTAAAATGTATAAGTTAGATTTGCAGACAGATGTATACCCTCAGTTAATGAGGTAATCTATATATATAAAAGAAAGTTGTGTTAGTTACTACGCTTATAACTTAAGAACCGCTGGACTAATTTTAACGATTCATACAAATTCGGAATTGTCTCCTCTCCGAAAAGGATAATATCCAAAAAAATCGCGTAAAAATGTGTTATATTAACATTTTCATTTTGACTTTTGAAATGTACAATAGTAATGTTTTATTTTGCATAATGTTTTTCCATTTTGACTTACTTTTTTCTAATGTACATTTGTAGTGTTTTTTTTATTTTTTTATTTTTTTTTTTTTGAATTCAAATATTAATACCAATTTATTTAATTGACTTGATTTCTTGAGAAATGAAATTGATGTCGAGTTACATGGAAGTGTAGTACCGAATTATGTGGTGGTGAAACGGAATAGATAATGTCGAAATAATTTAATGGAATCGAATTTTAAAATAGAAGTACATTCTATTGACAAACTATATAAGGATCTTTAAACATTTTCTGTAAAAAATCAGCGAACAAGTTGAAGATTTTTTCAATGTGTTATTCTTCTTTTGTCAATTTTTTTTTTTCAATATGTATTATCTAATTGAATTCAGTAAATTTTTTGTGAACAAAATAAAAAATAATTTTTCACTATATACAAATTTTCACCAAAAAATTAAATAAGTGGGAAATACGATGTTAACTGACATCTACCTTTCAACTCCAGGGCCGACATCGTGGTTCAGCTGGAAGATGCGAACACATTTGAACAAACGAAAATTACCGAAAAACCCTAATGGGGCTCATTTCAAAGCGTGGAACTACTTCTTTCCTGTCTCAATAATCCGTCAAATGTACAATCAGAAAAATACCAAATATAAAGGGTGGAAAATAGTAGAGCGAATGGGACTCTTAGTAAGAAAAGAATTTCTATCCTTCCAGAAATTCTTCCCAAACATTCGAGATACCTTTAATCGCTTTTGCAGGTCATGATATCGATCATAACTCACGGATAAGGGTACAACCCGATTTCATATTTATATAACCATCGTATGATTTAAGTTTTTTTGGTGTCTTGGTCACTTTTTTAATATTTTGGACATTATTTGGCATATTTGTTTCTAAGGAGGTAGAAAACCTCTTCGCATAAAGTTTGAAATTTTCAGAGTAGGGCCCATTTTGGTTTTGACCATATTCATTAATTGATTTGGCTAAAAATTGTATTTATGCTACCCTGGGGTAGGGAACCATCATACAGATAATTGCCACACAGGAATTTATTTAAGTAAAGTCCCTACATTGGAGTATCTCCAAGTCCACTTTCACATCTAATTGGTGGTCAGAAAAGAAAATTTTGTTTTTTATTGAATTTGTAACCCCCAAGAAAATATTGGTTGGGCCACGTTTTGTTATAACCCTTATATAAATGTATCCCTGATTTCAGCTGTGACCGTGGTCTTGGCCACATTTTTCAACTGATTTGGCCATTATTTGCTGTATTTAGGCTACTTTGTGAGTAGAGAACCGTCTTACAGAAAAATGTCAACATACGTAAATATTTTGGTACAGTCCCCATATAGTCCCCAGGCCCGCCGATCTATAGTGATGTTTACCGATTGGCGGACAACAACGCGGGTATTGTTTAATCGTCATTGAATTTTACTATGAACAAGAACATAGACTTTTTGGGGACTCTAATGCGCAATTTGAGGTGCTATGGTAATGGGTGTAAAAGCGTAATTAACTTTGACTATTCAGAAATTATTTTGATTAGTCGAATCAATATTTATATTAAAATTTGTTCACCTTTATGAGCTAGATTTGTGAAATATTATGCTATGCTAAATTTGCATTAAAGACTAAAACTACGGGCCGGCAACGCGGACAAATCCGAGGAGAAATGTGACAAAAATCGTCAAAATAACGAATTTCGAGAGGTACCGTTATATGGGGACTATACCAAAACGTGGACCATTTTCAATACCAACCATCCTATACACAGTACAAATTGTTCTGCTAAATTTTGAAGCTCTACGTCAAATAATGTGGACTGTATCGTAATTTAAATAAACAGACATACAGACGGAGTCTATGACGAACATTTAGGGATGTTACAAACGGAATGAAAAAGTTAATATACCCTCCTTTCCAAGGTGGGGGATATAATAAGCATTAAAGACTAAAATTACGGGCCGGCAACGCGGACCGGGCCAGCTAGTTAATAATAATTATTAATATTTTAATAATAATTATTATTCAAAATTTGGGTGGGGTGGATTCCGAAGAAGTAGATCAGTATCTGACCTAAGTCTAATATGAATGTGTCAACTTTCCCGGTTTGGACTATATCGATTGCTTCCTTCGCTTTATATGTGATAATTTTTGGAAAATTTTGAAATAGCAGAAGTGGTGGGAGTGATAAGGGAGATAAATATAATTTTTACGTTAGTTAAATATGGGAATGTGTAAAATTTGAAGAGAATAGTACGCTTTTGCGAGAGCGAAGAAGTGGGCCCATCTTCACGCCAGATCTAGTGTTAATAAAAATATTAGAATGAGTAAAATTTGAAGATAATCGGATGCTTAACTCGCGTTTTTCGAGATCCATGGTTATTCAAAATTTTGACCCATAATGGGGAGGTACCAGAAGTAATGGTCCAATATATTCCATCACATTCACAGTGTCACATTTCGGAATCGGATATTTATTTCACATTTTATAACAGTTGTGAGTATTCAAAATTTTAGTCCATAGTGGGGGAGGTACTTGATGGAGTGAACCGATATTTCCCATTTTCGCACCTGACCTAACACTTGCAAAAAATATTAGGATTTCTTGTTCTATATTTATTTTTGCTGAAAATTTCCCAACCTTTTGTTGGGAGGTACCAGAAGTATTGGGCCGATATTGCCTTTCTCCGAACCTGATCTAAGTTTGGCAAATCGACAGACAGACGGACGGACGAGTCATCCTTAGATCGACTGTAAATGTCCTGTAAGGAGTTCGATCCAAAGAGACCTAGGGAGGCACGTTTTTGGCCGTATCAAACATTTTCTGCTTTCATTAAATATAATTAAAAAAATGTAAATAATTAAGGCGTTCGACTTTGTTGCAGTTTTTTATCTCACCCTGTAATTATCCCCTTGAAGGTGGAGGTAACAGAAGGTTGCTTATTTCGAATTTAATGAGACACCTCTAGATCGAAACCAAATGTCCTGTTTAAAAAATCCTTTTAAAAAATATTTTTCTGAAGTTATAAAAATCCTTAAAAAAATCTTTAAAATCCAAGATTTTTTTCAGAAGATTTAAAAAATCCTTAAAAAATTCTTTAAAATCCAAGTTTTATTTCTCTGATGGTTTAAAAAATCCTAAAATATTCTTTAAAATCCAAATTTTATTTTTCTGATGGTTTAAAAAATTCTTTAAAATACACTTTTTATTTTTGTAAAGGTTTAAAAATTTCTATAAAAATCCACGCTTTATTTTTCTAAAGGTTTAGAAATCTCTAAAAAATTCACGTTTTATATTTCTAAAGGTTTAAAAAATACTTAAAAAATTATATAAAAATCCTTAAAACTGTTTTAAAAAATCCATGTTTAATTTTCTAAAGGTTTAAAAAATTGTTTTTAAAATCACGTTTTATTTTTCAAAAGGTACTTTGTAAAATTGTTAATAAAAACCCTCAAAATTTTTCTATAAAATTTTTCTAAAGCTCTAAAACATCCCTTAAAAATTCTTTAACAAATACACGTTTTTTTTCTAAAGGTTAAAAAATTCTATAAAAACTCCACTTTTTTCTATAAGTTTAAAAATCCTTATAAAAAATAAGAAATTCACACAAAAGATGTGGCCCATTTTACCCGCTAAATACTATCCGATGACAATCCAAAATTGTAAATGTCTTCCCAATTTTAAGCTCTAACCCCATATCCTCTGTAGCCATATGGCTGAGGGTATAATAAAAATGTACAAACTCGAAACAAACACATTCATATAAAAACATTTTTTTTATTTTTTGGTCAAAATGCAATAGCTCAACTTGATGTGGTTTCAGTAAGACGGTGCCACAGGTCACACAGTACTCCTATCAATGGACTTATTGAGAAGCAAGATCTGTGAAAATTTTATTTAATGTTCGGGCTGACTGGATCGTGTGAGTAAACGACCAAAATTTTTAGAAAGAGTATTCCTTTTTTGGAGTTTTCAAAAAGGTTGACTGGCACTTAAAATTATGAAGATTGGACCAAATTCAATACTCTTTCAAAATCTTTTGTACGTATAGTAGACAGACATTTTGAAAACATGCATGAAATCTCTATTTTTGACAAGTGGTACCAGCAGTCTCTACATAAAATATTCTCCTCCTTTTAAGGAGGAAGAACTATAATGTAGGAGTTTTCGTAGTCGGATCCATATAATTCTTGCCGAAGGGCGTAAGCTTACAAATGCGCACAGTATCGGTATTAACATTGTTATGTGATTTAGGTTATCATGGCGTATACATAGCATGCAACACATCAAATTTCCATTCATAGCTCATACGTCACCATGCATAACGCATGCTGGAACAGTTCATAAAGCACTTGAAAAAAACTTCATTTCATTTATTTAAATAATTTGTTTAGTCCAAACCAAAAAATGAAATTTATTACAGACAATTTATGTTTCTTTATGAAATTTCATGAAAATTCTCACAAAATTTTAAGAGATTCTCCTCAGGCAGACGCGTTTTTTTAATGATGAACTTTAAAAAAACTATGGGATATCTATATCCCCATATAAAAAAAAAAAACAAGGGAACTGATGATGATTAGAGGCTCTTTCCGAAACCATGGTATTCCCTGTATTGCCCCGCCTTGAACGTTGTCTTTATAAAAACCACGATTATCGAATAAAAGAAACAAAACTATTTTAATATAAATTAGAAAGATTTTTTAAGAGTTTCCATGGATTCCTAAAAGTGTAATTTTTTTCTTAAAAAAATAAAGGCGAGTGAATTTTCAAAGATTTCGTAAGCTCTTTTTCTCTTCAGAAAAGAATAAGTGCGGATTTTTCGACGAATTTTTAAAGATTCTCTTTAGGTCATTGTTATCACTGATTAGGATATTTAAAATAAATTTCGAAAATCCCTTTAAGGTCACTTGTCTTGTATATTTTTACATGGAGGTGGCGATATGGTCAGAATAGAAACCTATTGCTTTTGGAGATGATCGCATAATATTTAAACGTTAAAATGGACCAAAAACCGAAAATTTTCCTGATTTTGCAGTTGTTCTACACCTCACAATTATAGACCAATCAAAGGAGTTAGCATTAGGTTAGAGCTTTGATAGCTATCGGGTAACATTTAGTGGGTAAAATAGACTATAAAATTTGTGTTAAATAAAATTCAAATTTTCCATTAAACCGCTAATATATTTAATCCCTGCGAAATCACAAATAGACGAACAGGTCAATTCTGACCGTTACGTAAATGCCAATAGTAAATATATCGGATATATAGCGAAATATATAGAATGTGTATGTACAAAGAAAAGGGATATTAGCTAGAATGCTTATATCTCAAGAATAGCTGGACGGATTTTGACAAATTTTGTCAATTCAGAATGCCCTCTTGGCATAAAAGAATAAAATCTAAAAAAACAAGTAAAATAGTATCAGTCGGTTTTGCCGACAGATGTATACCCCCAGCCTTGAGTTATGAACGTGACAGATGTGGACTATATCGACTACTTCTTGTACTTTATATGAGATAGGTGCACATTTTCGGAAATATGCGTCAGGTAACAGATATAGCGGACCGAAGTATTCCATTTTCATACTTCATCTTATACAGATAAAATATATTGGTATGTGCAAAATTTGAAGAAAATTGAACATTCGTATCCAATTTTATGCGAAATCATAAATTCCGAGAAATTACATATTCATATCAGAGTTTAGAGAAATATTTAGATGAAGTAAGTTGTTAAGAATCACCGACTTGTTTCGGAAGTTATGACAATTATAAGTTGGCAGATCTTGTGTTGATGAAAATATTGAGAAGCCACAAGTCTGGATAAAATCGGATGTTAATTTTGCGTTTTACGAGCTTCGTGGATACTCAAAATTTTGATCCTTTGTGGGGGAGGTACCAGAAGGAGTGGACCGATATATCCCATCTTCACACCAGACCTTGGGTTACATTAAATATTGGGATGTGTGAAATTTGAAGACAATCGGACTCTTACATCAATTGTATGAGAGTTTTAATTATTGAAAATATTGACCCTTTGTGGGGGAGGTACCAGAAGGAGTGGACCGATATATCCCATCTTCACACCAGACCTTGGGTTACATTAAATATTGAGATGTGTGAAATTTGAAGACAATCGGACTCTTACATCAATTGTATGAGAGTTTTAATTATTGAAAATATTGACCCTTTGTGGGGGAGGTACCAGAAGGAGTGGACCGATATATCCCATCTTCACACCAGACCTTGGGTTACATTAAATATTGGGATGTGTGAAATTTGAAGACAATCGGACTCTTACATCAATTGTATGAGAGTTTTAATTATTGAAAATATTGACCCTTTGTGGGGGAGGTACCAGAAGAAGTGGACCGATCTTATCCATTTTCACACTTAACCTAGCACTGACGCAAATATTAAGATTTGCAAAGTTTGAGAAAAATCGGATTATCGTTTCTCTTTCTGTGCAAAAAAATACATATTTTTTCAAATTTCGACCATTTGTGGGGGAGATACCAGAAGGAATGGACCGATATATTCCATCTTAACATCAGACCTTGGGTTAACATAAATATTGGCATGTGTGAAATTTGAAGACAATCGGACTCTTATATCACATTTTATAAGAGATGTAATTATTTAAATTTTTGACCATTTGTGGGGGAGGTACTTGAAGGGGTGGACCGATATTGTCCATTTTCACACTTAACCTAGCACTGACGCAAATATTAAGATTTGCAAAGTTTGAGAAAAATCGGATTACCGTTTCTCTTTCTGTGCAAAAACTAAATTTTTTGAAAATTTGGAACTTTTGTGGGGGAGGTACCAGAAGGAGCGGACCGATATTGCCCATCTCCGAACTTGATCTAAGTTTGACAAAAATATTACGATGTACCAAGTTTGGACCAACTCGGATACTCCCTTCGAGAGTTATCGTGCGCACCAGCCAGCCAGACAGACAGACAGACGGACGGACGGACGGACGGACGGACATCGCTAGATCGACTCCAAATGTTCTGAAACGGATTTGGTCTAAAGAGACCTAGGGTCTAAAACCGTTATTTCGACTAGGCACGTTTTGGCCGTATCAAATGATATATACCCTCTGTAGCCATATGGCTGAGGGTATAAAAACACATAAAAATATGCCAATAATGATGTTTATATGGATTTTGTAGTATTTCGTGACATTTTTTTATTATTTTATATTTTTTATCGCATGCGATTTTTTCAATTTTACTCACAATATTGTACATTAGTGTACATTTTGTAATATTTTTTCAGCTTACAACACAGGTTGGGGTTATTATATACAGATTGCAATTACCGTTCTATCTTCACGAAAATTTTCACATGGGTATGGTTAGGCTCAGAAGGGCTAGGCCTATTGTTTTTTAAAAATGTCCGCAATATATTTAGGGGTTGAAATGGATCAACAACTAAAATTTTTCCTGATTTAGAAATTTAAGTACACAGTACACGAAATCTAGCATGAAGTTAGAGTTTAGGACAGCGGGTTGAATGGACCACTAAAAATACCTATATTTCCATTCTACCGAAACGCTGAAAATAACTTACAGTCGAAATCCAAAATACACAAAAGGCGAACTTCTGTCTTTTTATGCAAATATCGCAGAGAAGATTTTTCAAAATTTGGCAATACAGTGGAACCTCTTGCATTTGGAGATGATCGCAAAAAATTTTAATGAACCAAAAACAGAAAAATTTTCTTGATCACACAATTGAAACCAATCGAGACGGAATTTTGCCTGAGAAGAGAGTTAAGGACAGGGAATAAGTCCAGCATTTTGGATGTCCATTGGATTATATTTAGCTGTAAAATGGACCACAAAAACTATCAACAGATGAAGTGCGCAATATTTGCAAATGCCACTGGACAAAAAGCTAAGGGTAACATCTGGGCAATGCTCTATGACACAATATCAAAAGTGGAGTCTTCCAAAATGGATTTGGACATAAAGGTGCTTCTAACATATTTTAGTGTTGTAGGGTATCACATGGTTGGCCTCACACGACTATAGCCATTGCTTACTTGTTTTCAACTGAATTTGAAAAAATTTCGTATACACCTTTAAAATGTGTTTTTTTTTTTTTTTTTTTGCACGAGATAACATAAAAAACCCTATTTCATGGAATTGTTTCATCACATCAACACATCTTTAGTTCTCTCTCTTTCTCTCTTTATCTTCCTACACGCTCTCCACTAATAAAACTAATAAATGTTTCTAATGTCACTCTTGCTGAAATGACCACACGTGAATGTCTGTATGTCCCTTTGTCTGTTTATCCGCATTTGGATTTGTGCCAATTAAAATTTAATGTCATCTTTGGTCCGTTTCAACTCCTCTCCCGTCGAACATTCCCATGTGTGTGCGTGTAGTGGAGAATGTCAGTGACATTAATGAAGTTATGTAATTTTTGCCCACTACCACTACCACTATGACGACGACAACGATATCAATGCGAACCCATAAATCTGACGTTGAAGTGTAATACTAAGAATGCTATCTTCAGGTTTGAAGAATGACATTGGCCAACACACATAAATATTATTATCTTTGCTGCAGGAAATTACCCGTGGGATTAATCTACGGATTGTTGTTATTGCTGAAAACTATAATTAACATGATTGTGGACATGTGTGTGCGTGTGTGTGTGAGTTGTAGCTAAATGTTGTGGATATAAATTTCGAAATAATGATATTGTGTGTAGAGGTTTCTTTAGAAACAAACACACAGGTTTCCGATTAAAATGGGTCATTAATTCCTAAATATAGAAATCAAGTGATAGATTGACTAATTGGAAAAATTAAGGGGCGTTTTCAGGGTCATGACCAAGAGTGTTTAAAAATGGATATAATTGTATTGGAACAAGTAAAAAAGTATCGGTCGGTTTTGTCAACAGATGTATACCCTCAGCCAATATTCGATTATTTAAAAATATTTTGACTTTTGTTATGATTATTTAAATGTTTAACCCCTTGGTTCCAAAGAAATTGGCCAATATTGGCCATTTCGTATTGGACCTAAATAAATATGATATAAATATTGCGACGTGCTAGGTTTGGACTGTGTTGTGTTAATGGAAATTTTGCATGTACCATGTCTTGAATAGAATCGAATGTCAATTTCGCTTTTTATGAGCTTCATGGATATTCAAAATTTTGAACCTTTGTGGGGGAGGTACCAGAATTAGTGAACCGATATATTCCATCTTCACACCAGATCTTGGGTTTATGAAAATATTGGAATGCGTGAAATTTGAAGACAATTGGACTTTTATATCGCATTTTATGAGAGTTATAATTATTCAAAATTTTGACCCTTTGTGGAAGAGGTACTTGATGGAGTGGACCGATATTGTCCATTTTAACACCTGACCTAGCACTGACGCAAATATAAGGATTTGCATAGTTGGAGTAAAATCGGATTATCGTTTCTTTTCTGTGCAAAAATATATAAACTTTTGGAAAATTTCGACCATTTGTGGGGGAGGTACCAGAAGAAGGGGACCAATATATTCCATTTTAACACCGGACCTTGCGTTAATATAAATATTGACATGTCTGAAATTAAAAGACAATCGGACTCTTACATCACATTTTATGAGAGTTGTAATTATTCAAAATGTTGATCATTTGTGGGGGAGGTACTTGATGGAGTGGACCGATATTGTCCGTTGTAACACCTGACCTAGCACTAACGCAAATATTATGATTTAAATAGTTGGAGCAAAATCGGATTATCGCTTCTCTTTCTGTGCAAGAAAATATATTTTATTGAAAATTTTGACCTTTTGTGGGGGAGGAACCAGAAGGAGTGGACCGATATTGCCCATCTCCGAACTCGATCTAAGTTTGACAAAAATATTACGATGTACCAAGTTTGGACCAAATCGGATACTCCCTTCGAGAGTTATCGTGCGCACCAGCCAGACAGACGGACGGACATCGCTGGATCGACTCCAAATGTTCTGAAACGGATTTGGTCCAAAGAGACCTAGCCTTTAAAACCGTTATTTCGACTCGGCACGTTTTGACCGTATCAAATGATATATACCCTCTGTAGCCATATGGCTGAGAGTATAATTATATCAGTAAAATATAACGAAGTTATTTTTTAAAAATTAAAGAGCCAATCTTGGTTGTGATGAGGCCGGGGCTTAAAATTCGTACTAATGGGGTACGAAAAGTACTAAAATGTACAAAAAAATTTGAGACTTTGTTTTGAACAAACGGAATGCGCTAGACTTCTGAAATTTTGAACAAAACTCACTGAGTTTTGAGAGCCTTGAACTCTAAGATTACAAAAAGTTCTAAAATGTTACTAAACTTGTAAAATGGTATCATTTGTTATTACGTGAACGGATAGAGCAAAAAACTAAAAATTTGGTATGAGAATCTGGGTTGGAAAATAACATTGAAATATAAAGGTGGGTTTTGAAATGTGTACTAAATGTGGGAACTGCATATAATAGTATTAAATTTGGAGCAATAAAGTTTAGCTGAACGGATGAATTGAGACTTTTGTTCGTTTGTGTTAAAGAGGTGGTTCTGCAAATGTGTACTACAAGTGCACGAAAAGTACTGAATATTACTATATTTAGTATAATTTGGTATTGGGTAAAGATATAGTGCAAAAAATGTAAAATTTGGTTTTAGGGTCGCTGTTCATGTGTAGGCTTGACCTATGGAAGTTGGTTCGGAAATGTATACCATATTTGTTCGAAAAGTACTAAGTGTTAATAAATTTGGTATGGGGAGAAGTGATAGGCCTCAAATCCTCAAATTCGATGTTGAGTTGTCTGTTGGTATCTGGAATTGAGATACGGAGATGGTTTGGAAATGTGTACTATAATTGTACGAAAAGTACTAAATGGTACAATATTGGATGAACATATTGAGCTGACACCGTGAAATTTCATCTAGATCTCACTGTTGGCGTTTGTTGTAAAGGTATGGAGGTGGTTTTGGAAATGTGTGCTATAATTGTTCAAAAAGTTCTAAGTGGTACCAATTCACTTTGATAGATGTATGGGATATGCATAACAAATGTTACCATATTTTGTATCGGATGAAGGGATAGAGCTGAAATACCAAAAATTTGATATCGAAGTCACTATTGTTTTCTAGTGTTTACATATGGAGACGTTGAAATATTTTTGGAAAGAAAAATTGGATGTGGGTACATTGTCCAATGGTTTTACTAATATCCTCCTTGGTAAACTTTAAAATTAAAGATTATGAAGATTTGCAATATAGATATTAGAGAACTGACTAAAAATTCAGAAAGATTCTTCCGGAAAACATTAAAAAGTTAAAAACTCTTAGTGGATATTAAATATATTTTGATAGAACTGGATACTAGAGTAAACTAAATTGATGCCAATTTCTTCAAAGTGCTGCCGGATTCGCTATTTTTTTAGCGATCAAAAAATTTCACGCTGTACAGAGAATTTTTCTTTTGAAAAATTTACTCATACATAGCAAAGTGTATAACCCACCCTAATGACCATAGTATTGTAATACTTATTTGTTTCATTTCCCATGCTTATATGTTCCCAATCATATTCTCCCCTGAAAAAAACATGAAAATATTTTCTAACAAAGACCACCAATACATACATATCTCGCCCCTGGGTAGCAACTTTTTTTCCATCACATTGTTCTGGAAAATCATCTGCCCTTCTCTCCTCTCCCCAAAAAGCTTGCCATTGTTTATTTTTAATATTTTTCGACACAGTTGTAGCTGGGATTACACTTTAATTACCAGTTAATCCCTGTTTCGAATGCAAAGAACGAGAGAGATAGCCGTTGGTGAAAGAAAATTATTTTCTAACATGATATTACAATAGCTAGCCAACATTACATAGGGATATGTTGAAATTGGCTGCTATTGTGGCTATGGCACACATATACATTACGTGCTTAACATATACGTATGTGTGTGTGTGAGTAATATTTCATATTACTTTTCTATCGAAAGCCTAAAACCGCTCTAATCCAAATAAATTCAACAACATTTCATTTTCAAATTGTATAGAGCTTACGTGAGGATTTACATAAGAGTGATATTTTGAATGGATATTTAAGTGTGCGGGTATGTGTGTGTGTGTGCCTGACTGGTCGTGGTAGCAGTACAATATGGCATGTGTTGTTCCATTGTAAATTGTAACATGCGTATGATTAATGTCTAATTTGCATTTTACATAAATTACGTATACGCCAACACAATATTAAACAATGGCATATTTACAGACATTTTTCTATAGGGGAGTTGAGGGGGATTTGAGGAGGGAATATGGGTCAGAGGAGGACAACAATAAAAAACGAAGCTTTCAAGTGATTCTTTTTTACTACCGTCAAGAGAACTTCAAATACTAAAATTTAATTTTTTATATTTTCAATCATGAGGAAATATTTTTAATAAATTTGAAATAAAAAAAAAATCAAAAAGTAAAAATTTTTCCACTTTGTTGACCAACGAATATTACAAAACGCTTTTTAAATTCTATAAATAAAATGTGTTTTTTTTCACGAAATTGTCCATATTCGGCATTTTATTGTTTTATATTATTTATAAACAAGTAAGCAAAGGCTATAGACGTGCGGGGTCGACCATGTAATACACTACAATATGGTAGAAGTCCGTTTAAGTCCACATCCCTTTTAAAAGATTTTGCTTTTAAAATTCTGTCATGGAGCACTGCCCAGATTTTAGCCTTAGCATTTTGACGAGGGACATTTGCCCAAATTTACGCACTCCGTCGTGCTGTTAGTTGTTGTGGTCCATTTTACAGCTAAATACAATCCAATGGTAATCACTTTTTCTCTGACCTTAACTCTCTTCTCAGGCAAAATTCCGTGTCGATTGGTTTCAATTATGTGATGAGGAAAATTGTTCTGCTTTTGGTTAATTTGAACCCCTAAATATTTTGCTTTCATCTGCAAAAGCAAGTGACCCTTCGGTATATCCAAATTTAGACTCGTCTATATGATTTGCTTCTCTACGATATTTGGCTATATCGGTCAACGAAATCAGCATAAAAAGCTGGAAGTTCGTCATTTATGTATTTTGGATATCGCCTGTAAGTTATTTTCAGCGTTTCGGTAGGATGGAAATGTTGGTATTATTTTCACATAAATGTAGTGGTCTACTCTACCCCCTGTCTTGATGCGGGATTTCGTGTCCTTCGGTTTCTCTTTGTGACCTTTATAACGGCTGCACTATCAGGAACATTTTTAATTGTTGGTCTTTAAAAACAATATACCCTAGCTTGAGTTAGGCCCTTCTTAGCCTAGCCCTACTCTTATTATAATCTTCGTGATTATCGGACGATAATTGCTATCTGTATAAATTAACCTTTGACCTTTTCGTCTATTTGTGATTTCGTCGGGATTGAAAATATTCGCGGTTTAATAGAAAATTTGACTTTTATTTATCATAAATGCTATGTTCTATTTCAACCACTAAATATTACCCGATGACCATCAAAATCGGAACGCTTCTGTCCAGCCCTAAGCTCTAACCCCATGCTAACATTTGCTTTGATTGGTCTATAATTGCGACCTGTAGAGCAACTACAAAATCAGCGAATTTTCCAGTTTTGGTTCATTTCAACCCCTAAATATTATGGGATCATCTACAAAAGCAACAGCCTTCAATTTTGACCTGTAGCGTGACCATAAATTAACATGGACAGACGGACGGACGGACATACATAAATAGATCGACTCAGCTCGGCGAGATAGGAAGATCCATATATACTTTCCTATTTGGCCCAATCAAACTTATAATACCTCCAACACATAATGTTGTAGGGTATAAAAATGAGTAAACCCTTTCAAATAAATTTTTATTTTTAATCCCAAAGCTGTCAGTATTCGCCATTTTAATTTTGTGTTTTATTTATAAACCATTTTAGGGCAAATTTAAAAATCATAAAAAAATCTGATTTTCATCACCCAAAATTATTTCATGTCATTGACAATTCTGCAAATCACGAGCAATGACAAAATATTTTTATCACCCACGCATTCTAAGTAAATCGGCACTTTTTTGGAATTTAAAATTTTATGCAACACTCCGAAATGAAGTAACTTTGTTATCCCACTCAAATATTAACATAAAGTATTTATGCAACGCCGGTGTGTGATTTATGGGATTTTTAGTGCCATAAATATTCAGCAAGTAAATAAAAATAAAAAGACAAAAAAATAGAAATACTTATGGCCAATAATGGAAAAAGTTCATATTTTTTTAATTAAAAAAAATCATATTTTCTACAATTCATAAAAACTTGAAAAAATCCGAAAATCGTTTTTTTGCTACACATTACGTAAGTAACAAAAATTTTAAATATTTTATGCCAAATGGTAGTATTTTGTAAAAAATGATAAGTTCGGCCCAAAATCCTTGAAAATAAAAGTACCGAAATTCAGTTTTCGGATGAGTTAGGATTGAAACAATGAGTGACAGTGAAGTCTGTAGACAAGTGTGTTTAAAGCTCTCAAATGCCGAATATTGACCGGTAACGTTATATGGGATCTATGCCGAAACGTAGGTACGCAACTCTTTAGAAGTTTTCCTGGCAAAAAGAGGACAAACACTTACTACTCTTTGAAAAGGATTCCATCCATTTAAAAATGACAAATGCCAAATTATGGGGATTAAAGCAGTGAATTTCTGTAAAAGCCTTCAAAATAACAAATATATTTTGTTTTTCCGAAATTGCTAAAATTTTTGTAACGTTTTAAGGAAGCTATGCCCAAATGTGGACCAAAAAGTTCTCTAACAAGCTTAGCCTCCTACGGACAAACTATGAATAATTGCCAAATTTGTCAGCTTTCCAGGCAGAACCAGTTTTTCTTAGGACAGTATCTATTTTAAAGTGTCAGATATCAGTGTTCTATGCTGTCATTTTTTTTTTAATATGTCCAAAACACTACCTTTGTGTCGAATGATTGTAGAGCAACTGCAAAATCCGGAAAATTGTAATATTTTGGTCCATTTGAACTCCTAAATATACATCTTTAAACACAATAGGCTTTAATTCTGACCCTAACCACATGCAAAATTTTGTGAGCATCGCACGATAATTGCGAACTGTATATAATACCCTCAACACATAGAGTAGCAGGGTGTAGAAAAACCTTAAAAAATGTAGAATTCAAAATTGGAAGTCAAATAGAAAAAATCGCATGCTATAAAAAATATGATAAAAATGTAGAAAAAAAATGTAACAAAAATATTAACTTTTGTATTGTCTTATTTTTACTCGATTTTCTTAAATAGCATCCTTTTCTGGCAAGAGACCATTCCAACTTGATGGGAATTTTGCAAGTCAGCTCAGCGGTTCTTGACTTATAAGCAGAATAAATAAGACCTATTATTTTACATATACAGGGTGAGATGAAAAAATTGCAACCAAATTCAGACTGCTGTCATTTCTAAGCCACTCGTCCGACAGCTGTTAAAATTATTTCAGTGACAGCTCATTATATTGTTTACAAGCCTACAAAAGCATTTTGGTGAGAATTTTCCAAAAAAAAAAGTTATTCGTCATGGAATTCAAGCGTGATAGTGTGATTTCTTTATATTTGGCTGGAAAACCACAAGTAGCTGATGCTCTAACATCACCATTTAAATGTGTATTAAATTTTTGTGTCTCGTACCATCACTCGTTACCGTAATACTGGTAACGTAGCCCGACGTTAAGGAAGTGGACGGAAGAAAACACAACATCAGCAGAAATGGTTTGAAAAGTTAAGAAGCGACTTGCTCGAAAGCCGTGTCGCAGTGGCCGAAAAATGGCTCGTGAGCTGAACATATTGCAATATTCCATTCGACAAATATTTAAAAATGAGCTCGGAGTAAAGCTATTGAAATTGCAAAAAGTGCGACAATTTACACAACAACAGAAAGAAAATAGACTCAAAAGATCTTAAGAGTTGCTTCGCTTGGCTCAATGTGGTGAACTGCCGAATTTGTTTTTCTCCGATGAGAAAATATTCGTTGTCCCGCAGTTTGTAAACAAACAAAATGATCGTTTTTACTTGCCAAAGAGGTCAGCTGAAAATGTGAACCTTCGGTTGGCCACCAGAAAAAAACAACTCAAGCGCCGGCCATGGTGATGGTGTGGGCCGTAAAACAGCCTCCGCTCGTATTAATCGACCGTGGCATCGGAATAAATGCCGAATATTATAGCGAAAATATTCTGGAGGATGTATAGAAGTCTTGGGTACGCACATATTTTGACTGGAGGCCTTGGATATTCCAACAGGACTCAGCAGCATCGCACTCAGTACGCGCCACCCAAGTATGATTACAAAATAAGATTCCTCGCTTCATTTTCAGCGCACAATTTCCACTAAAATCTCCGGATACCAATCCGTTGGACTATTATGTCTGGAGTATTTTGGAAAACAAGGTTTGCACTAAAAATACCAAAGTGTAGATCACCTTAAGCAAGCACTTCGCCGAGAATGGGCCAAAATACCGCAGAGCAACATTCGGCAGCGTCTGACGGTTTCATTGGCCGTTTGGCCACAATGCATACCAAAAGTGACCAATTTGATCAAATCTATAACTTTGAAAATAACTTACAGGTGAAATTCAGAATACACAAAAGTCGAACTTCTGGCCAACTTCTCAGCTATATGGCTAGGGAGGGTATATATCATTTGATACGGTCAAAACGTGCCTAGTCGAAATAACGGTTTTAGACCCTAGGTTTGTTTGGACCAAATCCGTTTCAGAACATTTGGAGTCGATCTAGTGATGTCTGTCCGTCCGTCCGTCTGTCTGTCTGTCTTTCTGGCTGGTGCGCACGATAACTCTCGAAGGGAGTATCCGATTTGGTCCAAACTTGGTACATCGTAATATTTTTGTCAAACTTAGATCGAGTTCGGAGATGGACAATATCGGCCCACTCCTTCTGGTACCTCCCCCACAAAAGGACGAAATTTTCAAAGAAACGAATTTATCGCACAAAAAGAGAAAGGATAATCCGATTTTGCTCCAACAATCCTAATATTTGCGTCAGTGCTAGGTCAGGTGTGAAAATGAACAATAACGGTCCACTCCATCAAGTACCTCTTCCACAAAGGGTCAAAATTTTGAATAATTATAACTCTCATAAAATGTGATGTAAAAGTCCAATTGTCTTCAAATTTCACGCATTCCAATATTTATACTAACCCAAGGTCTGATGTTAAGATGGAATATATCGGTCCACTCCTTCTGGTAACTTCCCCACAAATGGTCGAAATTTTCAAAAAAAAAAAAAAAAAAAAAAATATTTTTTTTTTTGCACAGAAAAGGAAACGATAATCCGATTTTACTCCAACTTTGCAAATCTTAATATTTGCATCAGTGCTAGGTCTGGTGTGAAAATGGACAATATCAATATTAAATAATTACAACTCTCATAAAATGTGATGCAAGGGTCCGATTGTCTTGAAATTTCGCACATCCCAATATTTATACTAACTCAAGGTCTGATGTTAAGATGAAATATATCGGCCCACTCCTTCTGGCACCTCCCCCACAAATGGTCGAAATTTTAAAAATATATATATTTTTTGCACAGATAGAGAACGACAATCCCATTTTGCCCCAACTTTGCAATTCCAAATATTTGCATCAGTGCTAGGTCAGGTGTGAAAATGGACAATATCGGTACACTCCCTTCAGGTACCTCCGCCACAAAAGGTCGAAATTTTGAATATCCATTAAGCTCCATTAAACGCGAAATGTATATCGGATTCCGTTTAGACTTGACACATCTGAATATTTCTATCAACACAGGCTCTGTAAAAAATGATAGAGATCGCATTATTCCTCCTGGTACCTCCCCCACAAAAGGCCAAAGTTTTGAATAACCAAACGTTTATAAAATTCGAAATAAGCGTCAGGTTATCTTTATATTTAACACATCCTATTATTTCCACTAACAAAGGATCCGTTGAGAAGGTGGGATATATCGGTCCACTCTTTCTGGTACATTTCCTACAAAGGCTCAAAATTTTGAATATCCTTGAAGCTCATAAAAAGCGAAATTGACATCCGATTCAAGACTTGGTACAAGACTTGGTACATACCAAAATTTCCATTAACATATCACAGTCCAAACCTAGCACGTCGCAATATTTATATCATATTTATTTAAGTCCGATTCTGCATAAGGGGTTAAACATCATAAAAAAAGTCAAAATATTTTTAAATAATCGAACATTGGCTGAGGGTATTCATCAGTCGGCAAAACCGACCGATACTTTTTTACTTGTTTATGCTGATTTCGTTGACGAATATCGTACAAAAATAAAGCATATAGATGAGTCTAAATTTGGAGATAGAGAGGGGTCCCTTGTATTTGGAGATGATCGCAAAATATTTAGGGATTCAAATGAACCAAAAACAGAAAAATTTTCCTGATGACACAATTGACAGCAGGGAAGAAGCCTGGTATTTTGGATGGCCATTGAACTATACTTAGCTGTAAAATGGATTACAATAAATAACAGCACGACGCAGTGCGTAAATATTGGGCAATTGTCCCTAGTCAAAAACCTAAGGGTAATATCTGGGTAGTGCTCCATGCCATAATTTCAAAAGTGAAGTCGTCCGAAAATGGATTTGGACAGAAAGGGGCTTCAAAAATATTGTAGCGTAGTAGGGTATCACATGGTCGGGCCCGCACGACTATAGCCTTTTCTTACTCGTTATTTATATATTTCTTGTGATAAATATATTTTAATGACAATAAATTTTAATAATTCATTTTTATGTTATTTCCTAAATTTCCAACAATAAAAATTGTACATAAAACTTTAAGAGCTGGGCAATAATGAAAATTGAGAAAAAATAAATGCTGAATAAAAAAACAATGAGAACCAAACTGTTTTCAAACATCTGTCTACAGTTCATATTCTGAAGATGCCATCGAGTCTCTCAAGATGCATAAAAAGATAAAATTCTCAATTTATGAATTTGCATACCAACGTTATTGGGATTTTTACATTAAAGAGTTTTTTGTTCTCCAACACCTCACAGAGATTTATTTACGAATTTCTTTTCTTCTTTCTCCTGTTTTTTATTAAACATTTTTATCACTTTCTGGCATCGTATTTTTTCATTTCTCCCTTTCCGCCTTTTTTTGATTTAGTAATTCTTTTGCTTATTTATTACTGTTAAAAGCAGTCAGCCATAAATTTTTAAAAACTGACGAAAGAAAAATAATTTTCTGACCTTCAACTTTATTTATTTGCATTGTTGTTAGTGTTGTTGTTGTTGTTTTACTTGTGCCAGGGTCGTTTTGCATGTTGAGCAAAATCTTTCGTTACTTGTCTAAAAGTTTCAGTTTATTTACATTTCCACTCTGGGTAGTTTCTTTTGTTACAACCGAAGGGGAAATCGGGTTTGGGTGTAGGATGCGGGACCTCAAGTTCCTTGGCAAAGTAAAAGTTTTTTTCCACTTCTTCTTCTTAGTCTTCTCTGTTTTCACTTAAGTTTAAGTTAGACATTCTCTTGAAATGTACGAAGTAATGATATGTAAATAGACATTTTAAAGAAGATGTCTTGAAACTTGAATGAGAGTAGGTGTGTGTGTGCACGGGGGTGGAGGAGGGAGGGAGGTGGTGCTTTTTATTATCTTACATTATGTAGCCAAAAATAACACGCGTGTCCATTGAGGCATATTAAGAAATATAATGTTCCGCTGTAGTCATTTGGATAAGAAAACTAGAGGCTGTGCCGGGCCTTGTTGGAATTGTATTCCAGGCAAATTTTGCTAAAATCTTAACTTGCTCCGTAACGAATGCAGCAAAACTTCACATAATGAACAAAATACAAAATCAACAGGTATTACTCAACACGTATTACTTATTTCGCCCCGAAGAACGTGTTTCTTTATTCATTACAGGTTACAGGCCCATAAAGCACCACACCAAGGAAATTACACGTGAAACCAACGTATTTTTTATTCCGAAAAAATCGCGTATTACATGGAGAATATTTCGGTTAATGGCTTTTCCGTCTATAAAATTAAGCCACGTGCGCCCATAAACACTTCGGAATACCTTTGCTATGTGGTGCACATAATGAAATAATTAGGAAATTAAATTAAAAAAAGATGTCAGGGGCAGCCGCAACGGGTAAGGAGGGGCAATATCCCAACTGTTTTTCAAAGGTATTATAGCCAAATGTATTTTCAACACTGAAAATGTATTTTCAACACAAACATTGCTCTACATACATGCATCTCTTGGGAGGAAAGTTGAAGAATACGGAAGCAATGCCCGGGACACAGTACAATAACTGAACATTATACTATACAAGATCTGAAAAGTGGTGGAGGAATATGTGACATCTGTTTCCCTTCTTGGGATTTAAATTTGAAGGCAGATTAATTAAAGATTTCGTCAAATTGATATATTTTAGTAGACTTATGTGCCACCTTTATCAATAATTTTAATGCTAACCACATACCCTCTGCATTACGAAAAACTAATGCTTTACCAGGAAGCTTTAAAAACAAGTAAAAACAAGTAAGCAAAGGCTATAGTCGTGCAGGGCCGACTATGTTATACCCTACAACACTACAATATATTAGAAGCCCCCTTATGTCCAAATCCATATTGGAAGATTTCGCTTTTGAAATTAGGATTTTTACTAGGGACATTTGCCCAATATTTATGCACTCCGTCGGACTGTTAGTTGTTGTAGTCCATTTTACAGCTAAATATAATCCAATGGTCATTCAAAATTCTAGAATTCTTCCCTGTTCTTAACTCTCTTCACAGGCGTGTCGATTGACTTCAATTGTGTGATCGGGAAAACATTTCTGTTTTTGGTTAATTTGAACCCCTAAATGTTTTGCAATCATCTCCAAAAGCAAGAAGCCCCTCCGTATCTTCAAATTTAGACTCATCTATATGATTTGCTTGTCTACGATATTTGGCTATATCCGCCAGAAGTTCGCCTCGTGTGTATTTCGGATATCACCCTTTAGTAATGCTGGTATTTTTTCACACAAAATTAGTGGTCCATTGTACCCGCTGTCCTAAACTCTAACTTTATGCGAGATTTCATGTGTCCTTTGGTTTCCATTTGTGACCTTTATAACGGCTTCAAAATCAGGACAATTTAAAGTTATTGGTCCATTTCAACCCCTACTATATTGCAGACATCTTTGAAAACAATTGACCTAGCCCTTCTGAGCCCAACCCTACCCTTGTGAACATTTTCGTGAGGACCGCATGATATTTGCAATACTTATATAATATCCCCAATCTGTGTTGTAGGGTGAAAAAAATATTACAAAATCAAATCAAAATCAAATTGAAAAAATCGCATGCGATAAAAAAATATGAAAAAATAAAAAAATGTCACAAAATACAAAAAAAAATCTATATTAACATCATTATTGGCATATTTTTCCGTATTTTTTTTTTAGATTTTATACTTTTATTTCAAGAGGGCATTCTGAATTGACAAAATTTGTCCAGCCATTCTTGAGATATAAGCATTCTAGCTAACATCCTCTTCCTTTGTACATATACATTGTACATATTTCGCTATATATATCCGATATATTTACTATCGGCATCTATGTAACAGTCAGAATTGACCTGTTCGTCTATTTGTGATTTCGCCGGCATTAAAAATATTCGCGGTTTAATGGAAAATTTGACTTTTATTTAACACGAATGTTGTGGTCTATTTCACTCACTAAATATTACCCGATGACCATCAAAATTGGAAGGCTTCTGTCCAGCCCTAAGCTCTAGCCCCATGCTAACTTCCGCGTCGATTGGTCAATAATTGCGACCTGTAGAGCAACTGCAAAATCATGAAATTTTTCAGTTTTTGGTCCATTTCAACCCCTAAATATTATGTGATCATCTCCAAAAGAAGTAGGGTTCTATTCTGACCCTAGCCCCACCTCCATTCTAAATTTCGTGAAGATCGGGCCATAATTGCGACCTGTAGAGTGATTACAAATTAACATGGACAGACGGACAGACTTCACGACTACTTCCCTATGTCGGAAACCATCATTTCTAGGTGTTACATAATTTTGACCCAATCAAACTTATAATGCCCCCAACACATAGTGTTGTAGGGTATAAAAATATATATCAGAGCCGAGATCCACAAAATGGAAACGTATGTCTCGAAATTCACTTCATTTGGGCTGATATTATCCATTATTTGCACAATAAACCTGAAATCAGATTAAGGATATATGTGGGAGCTATATCCAAATCTTTGGCAAAGGTATTTCCGTGCTTTAAAAGATATCTGGTACCAAATATCACTGTTTTCGAATGCATATAACGAATGTGAGGGACTTAGGCACCCAATTGGATGAAACATATATATGCTAGCTATAGCTATATCTGAACCGATTTCCACCAAAATGTACTTGCTTCTGCACTGAATTCGGTTGGATTTGCCAAGATTCAGGTCAGTTGGAGTTATATTGGCCATTTGATGTACAATTAAACCGAAATCGATTAAAGATATATATGGGAGCTATAACCAAATCCGAACCGATCTCGATAAATTTTGTCAGAGGTATTTCTGAGCAATTTTTATATCAGGTACCAAATATCATTATTCTGGAGTGCATATTACCCTGGTGAATGACTTTTAACCTCAAATCAGGTAATACATACGTATAGGAGCTATAGCTATATCTGAGCCGATTTTCTCGAAATTTTATTTACTTGCTTCTAGACTAAATTCGGTGGAATATACCACAATACAGGTCATTTGGTCTTATATGGCTATTTAACCCGAAATCGGTTGAATATATATGGGAGCATTTTCTAAATCTGATCCGATTGTCACCAATTTCAATAGGATTTGTCCTTGGGCCAAGAAAATATTGTTTACAAAATTTCATCTGCCTCGGATAATAAATGCGACCTGCATGTTGTTCACAAAAATACATGCATAGAGGGACAGACGGACTGACATGCAAAAATCGACTCAGAAAGTGATTCTATGAAGATCCTCGAAAGTAACTATGGATCTGTCTCGCTTCCTTCTCTATGTTATCAACAAATCCACAAAGACTTAATACCCTTACCACTATGTGGTGTAGGGTGTAAATACATAACCGAAAACCATTAAACAAATCTAAAAATATCAATGACTTTTGCCCACAGGACCTTCAACAAATCCAAAACTATTTTAACAATTATTAATTTCTATCAAGAAATCTTAAAACAAAATCCACATTTTTTAACCAGGAAAACTAAAGATTTTTTATAAAATTTTACTCCGAAGAAATGGACCAAAACCTTTTGAAAAATGTTCCGACTAATCTGTGTGTTCTTCAAATGTCAATTTTGCTTTGGCAGTTTTTTTCTTAATCCACAATTTTCGTCCAGTAAGATTTTGTTATAGCATTTCAAAAATATTCATTATTTATATATCTCCGAAAAAAAAAACTTAGAAATCGGGGTTAATTCTTGCATCGGAATCTATGGCTAATTGCTATTTAAAAAGTATAAAAAACGTAACTAATTTTTTTATACCCTCCACCATAGTATGGAGGGTATATTAAGTTTGTCATTCCGTTTGTAACACCTTGAAATATACATTTTAGGCCTCACAAAGTATACATATTCTTGATCAGCATAAAATTCTATGTCGATGTCCGTCCGTCTGTGGAAATCACTCTAGATTTCGAACGAATTGAAGTAGATTGATAAAATTTTGCTCTAATGTGTGTTATGTCTGCTGGACTTTTGGTATTGAAAATGAGCCATGTAGGTCCACGTTTTGGTATAGCCCCCAAATAACGGTACCTCTCGATATTCGGTATTTTGATGATTTTAGCGACATTATTCACTGGAATAGTTTCAAATTTGGTATTTGAAGTTCGAAATGGATACTACAGCCTATGACAGAAAATTGTCTGTGCAGGTCCACGGCTTCGTATAGCCCCCATATAGCACACCTCCCGATATTCGGTATTTTGATGATTTAAGTGACATTATTCACTGGAATTGTTTCAAAATCGGTATTTGAAGTTCGTAATAAATACTACAGCCTAAGACAGAAAATTGTCTGTGCAGCTCCACGGCTTCGTATAGCCCCAATATAGCGGCAACTCCCGATATTCGGTATTTTGATAATTTTAGCGACATTATTCACGGGAATTGTTTAAATTTTGGGATTTGGTATTTGTCTGTCATAATACTATGACAGAAAATTGTCTGGGCAGGTCCACGTCTTCGTATAGCCCCCATATAACGGTACCCGACGATATTCGGTATTTTGATATTTTTAGCGACATTATTCACCGGAATTGTTTCAATTTTGGTATTTGAAGTTCATAATGGATACTACAGCCTATGACAGAAAATTGTCTGTGCAGGTCCACGGCTTCGTATAGCCCCCATATAGCACACCTCCCGATATTCGGTATTGTGATGATTTTACCTACATTATTCACAGATTTTTTGAAGTTTCGCATTTGAATATTTTAATGGCTTATGATAAAAGTTGCCTATGCAGGTCCACTTCGTCGTATAGACCCTAATATAACGGATACATTCAGTATTTTTAAGTTTTTAACAGAATTTTTAACGGATTATATTTTTTTGAAATTTTTTACATTCTTTCCAAATAGTGGAGGGTATTCAAAGATCGGCCCGGCCGAGTTACAGCTTCAGCTACTGACTATACCATAATTTTTATTAGATATTCCTTTTGCTTTATGTGCGATATGAAATTTTCCAGATTTTAGAAAATTTTATCAATTGTAGAGGTGCCAGAGGCAGAAGGAGTGGACCAATTTTACACAACATCGAATTTGAAAAAAATATTAGACTGATCGGTTGACACGATCACTCTCGAATGCAGTATCCAATTCGGTCAAGTTCAAACCACGATTTTTGGTGTGACCCTGAAACAAGTTGGAAACCATATACTATTTTTGTTCAGGAAAACGAAGAAGTCCTCAAAAAAGTGTTAAAAATTTTTCCATGAAAAGTTTAAAAGTCCCCGATTTTTTTCTGCGAGGACATTGTAAAAAATGGCCAAGAAGAGGAATAAACTATTTTAGACAGTTCTTAGCTTGACTCTATGAAAAAAAAACGGTTTTAAAACAGGTGTTGTAAACATTTTACTCCTCCGCTCTCTTTAAATATTAACATTTATATCCTAAACAGTTTTAGCCATTAAAGAGAAAATGAAGAGGAAACCACCAAGGCTAAAGTGGCGAGAAAAGAAACATATTTTATGACCTTCTCCAAAGTTTGGGCGTATATTTTCATTACTTGTCGAAAAGTTTTTGGTTGGTTGCAACATTTACTTGTAGTTTTCGCCTCAGTTTAGGTCGTTCGAACAAGAATAACAAGGTTCATCGCTCAGTGGAACAGTTAAAACTTTTTCATAAACATTTAAGTTCTTTCCAAAAAAAAAAAAAAAACTTAAACAAAAATAATCCGAAAAATTATAACCAACATAAGCTGGGTTGGCCCATTTTCATATTAAATGTAATGTGTTGTATCAAACCTTGCTGTAATATTGACAAAATATAAAATGACAATTCTCAAGGTCTAAACAAAATTTCAACGCACACACACACACATTCACATCACTAAATTAATTGTGAAACACTTTTCATGATTAAAATAGTTCTGCTGGGATTTGCCAGCAGCAGGCTGATGTGATATGACAGACAGTAAAAAGTAATCCAATTTCGTAAAGAAATTTATGGGAATGTGGCACTGACGACCAACGACCACCGACCACTCGAGTTGTGAAATACTTTTGCGAAGATTGTGTTTTTGCTTTGGTTTGCCCTGGAATTAAAGTGAACAATTCTTACATTGTCCCACAGGGAAGCTGGACACACTTAAATCTGAAGGTTTATTTTTGCCATAATTAAAGCAAGTATGACAAGTATGTGGAAATATCTGTTGGGAATAAAAATGATTTTTTTCGAAGAATTCAAGTATGAAAAGAATGTGTGAAGGAAATAAACGAAATTATAGAAGTAAGAAGAGGTTATAGTTGGGCTGGCTGACAAGGATATAGCGTAAGCAGAAATTTCTTTCAAGACCAATAAAATAAACAATTTTCAAATTTTTATTAATATGTTTTTCAGCGATTTTTTTGTTAGATTTTATCTTTTTCTGCCAAGACACCATTCAGAATTGGTGAAAATAGTCAAAACAAGTCCAGCCATTCTTGAGTTATATGCGTAAAAGTATTTTTTACACAAAAAATATGGTTCAATTCTGCCTCTAAATATTAGTCAATGTCCATCTATATCGATTGGCTTATGCTATGTCTAACACTCTTACCACGTGCAAAATTCTGCGTACAAATTGTGACTTATAGAGGCAATGCAAATTCAGGAATATTTTCCGTTTTTAGTCAATTTGAACTCAAAAATTTCGCGAAGATCGAGCCAAAATTGCCAACAATAGCATGATGATGAAGGACGGACGGAAACCCACAGGTGTTACAAACTTTTTGGCCTTCTGAACTTTTTGAGAAGTTTCTGTCTAACTTTAAAAAAAAAACATTTTGGATTTTAAGAATTTTTAATCTTTCCGACCAGTTTTGTTACAACGTCTTGTTAAACAAAAATCGTGGATTATTATTATTATTATTATTATTATTATTATTATTATTATTATTATTATTATTATTTTTTGTTTTGTTTTGTTTTTTTTTTTTTTGAATTTCTTATCTTTCTGGAAAAAGTCACTATAATACACTCAGCAGTATGGCTAAAGAGGGTGTATATCATTTGATACGGCCAAAACGTGCCTGCTCCAAATAACGGTTTCAAACCCTAGGTCTCTTTGGACCAAATCCGTTTCAGGACATTTGGAGGCGATCTGGCGCTATGGACATTGATCAAGGCTGATTTGCTTCAAGGTCTCTTTGTCCTTTCCGGAACAAAAATCATATATAATTTCAAACTTGTTTCCACGATCACACCAAAAATCATGTTGTTTGAAATTCCTAAGGATATTTAACTGCAAAATTTTCCTCCAAAAAATTCTGCGTTTTACCTAAAATATTCTTTGATTCATAAATTACTTGTTTGGTACTTGAGTAGTATTCTTACAATCCTCTAAAATTTAATACTTCAAAAAAAAAACCGTTTTTGGAGTTAAAAGACAAAAATCCTAAGAGAATCCATGTTTAAAGTTCAAAAAAATTCTTTAAAAAATCTTCTTTTCTTAGAAACATTTTTCTGAAAATATTTTATTCTAAAAAAAATCTATGTTTTTTTTTAATTTAAATTGTCTGAAAAAAATATTTTGAAAATTCAAATTTGAAGGTTACCTAGTACTCCAAATAGTAGTCAACAAAGTCGAATTTAAAATAAATCCAAAAGAAACTATTTAAAATCCACGTTAAGAGTTCAAAGAAAAAACCCAAGCTCTGAACTCAAAAAATCCTCCTAAAAAATCTTTAAAAAATACAGGTTTGGTGCTAAAATTATATTTTAAAAATCTGAAAAAATCAAGGCTTGTACCTAAAATAGCTCAATTCTTAACAAAAATCGACGTATGGAAGTCAATAAGGTCTCAAAAAGATCTTAGAAAAAAACTTAAATATGGAACTAAAGTAATCCTCGAAAAAAGTAAAAAAAATCCACTTTGGAGCACAAATAGTCCTCCAAAAATATTTAAAAGTCCAAGTCGGGGGATAAAAGAAATATTTGAGTTTTAAATAATCCTTCGAAAATTTCTTTCCAAAAAGTTATTTAAAAATCTTATAATATTCCTTTAAAAAAACTAGAATATCCAGATTTAAAAAACTTCAATTCACATTTAGAACTCATATAATCTACCAACATCAATTTAAGAAGATAATTTCAAGTACTTATTTTAATAATCCTCGGTTAAAATCATCTAGATTCCTAGAAAAATTCCTAAAATTAAAATTCTTAAAAAATCAATATTATCCATATATAGAGCTGATATATCTCTCCCAAAAAAAAATCTTACACACATAAATTTGACTGCTTTGGTAGCTCAAATAGTATTTATAAAATCAAATTCAGAACCTAAATAACTCTGCAAGAAATTTATTTAAAACATACCCATTTGGCAATCAAGTAGTCCCCCATGCACTTTTTTGAAAAATATTCAAATTTAAAGTCTAAATGTTTCTCTTACAATTCGTTTACAAATTTTTCTTAAGAGCTCAAATAGTTCTCCAAAAAGTATATGAAATATCCATGTTTGGAGCTGATCTTTCACACGTAGTCCTTATATATATATTTTTTTTTTTTTGCAAATAGGCGTCCAAAATTCATTAAAAAATCCACCTTTGAAGCTTAATGAGTCCTGCAAAAAAATCCTTGAAATGCGGAAATAGTCCTCCAAGAAATTCTTTAAAAAATCACGCTTGAAACTCCAGCAACTCAGGGACTTTCTGGGAAAAATATTATTCAAAATATTGTTCAAGGACGAAACCCTCTGCTTATTAGGATTTTAAATAAAAACAAGTAAAAGCAACTTAAAACGTATCAGTCAGTTTTGTTAAGGCATTTATAGCCTCAGCCAATGTTCCATGATTTAGATATATTTTGACTTCTGTTATGATTATCTACATGGTTGACCCTCTATGGAGTAGGTTTCGAAGGAATGGGCCAATATTGACCATTCCGTAACGGACCTAAATAAATATGATATAAATATTGGGGCGTGACAGGTTTGGACTATATCGAATATTTTCTTTACTTTTTTTTTTAATTTTTATTAAATTTCGTTTTTCAATTTTTTTTTATAATTTTAATTTAGATATGGCAAGTTGTAAAGTATCGCTGAATTGTTTCGCAAGTTATGCCAGATAAAAGTATTGAAAATTGTGGCCCTTTGTGGGTGAGGAACCAGACTGGTTTCGCAGATTTATATCATCTTCACAGCAGATCTTGTGTTAACAAAAATGTTTGTATGTGTGAAACTAAAAACGAGAGTTGGAGGCTTATTTCAATTTTTTTGAGCGCTTTAATGTCAAAATTTGTACCCCGTGGGGAGGTACCAGAATGGAAAATGGTCCGATTTCTAGTATCTGTATAACAAATCTTGTGTTGATGGAAATATTTAGATGTACCAAGTCTGAATGGAATCGGGTATTAATTTCGCGTTTTATGAGCACAATTGTGGAGGAGGTGCCAGAGGAAATGTTCCGATCTCTACCATCTTTATAACAGGTGTTGTGTTGATAAAGATATTGAGATGCGCCAAGTCTGAATGAAATCGGATGTTAAATTTTGCGTTTTGGTACCAAAAGGAGTGCGCCGATATATTCCATCTTCACACCAGATCTTTGGTTAATAAAAATGTTGTGATGTGTGAAATTTGAAGACAATCGGACTCTTACATCACATTTTGTAAGAGTTGTAATTATTCAAAATGTTGACCCATTGTGGGAGAGGTACTTGATGTAGTGAACCGATATTGCCCATTTTCGCACTTGACCCAGCGCTGATGAAAATATTAGGATTTGCAAATTTAAACAAAATTAGAAAAACCTTTCTTGTTTCAAGAGGTAAATTATTTTCTTTGAAAATGTTGACCTTTTATGGTGGAGGTACCAAAAGGAGTGGAATGATATTTCCCATCTCCGAATTCAATCAAGTTTGATTTTATAATAATTTGATATTATTTGATATTATATTAAATTTGGAACAAATCGGATACTTGTTTCGAGAGTTATCGTGCGAATCACCCACGGACACCCCTAGATCGACTCCAAATATCCTGAAATGGATTTGGTTCAAAGAGATCTGGGGTCTAAAAACATTATTTCAATTAGGGTCATTTAGGCCACATCAAATGATATATACCCACTGAAGCCATATGGCTGAGGGTATGAAAACGACTTTAAGTTCGACCGACTGAAGTTTTTATCACCTCCACCATGTGAAATATTTATTAATGACTTAATCAGCCTTTCAAAAAATCCCTAAAAATTTTGAGTATTTTTGAGATAAAGTAATATACTCACAAAGAATCCGAAATATTGAACTACTTCTGATATGGTTGGAAATTATGACCGAAACCTTTAAATATTTTGGCGAGCAATACTCGCTGAGAACCTGAAATGTCAAATTATAGCTGTTGTGGGTGAAGAATGAAGCAGAATACAAAAAATCAGGGGGGTAACGTTAACTTGGACCAAACATCCTAGGCTATGAGTTAAAATGGACAAAACGTTATAAAAATAATGTCGAGCTCTATATGTAATAGGGAGATATCTATCGAGATATCAATATTTTGAAGTGTTGCAAACGTAATAAAAAATGTAATTTTCTCCCCACTTTATGGCTCAAGACCCTTATCTTAGTCCAAAAAATGTCCATCATACTGTGCTGAAATTGTCACTTCCATTAAAAGGTTTAAATTCCAGAAACAGTTTCCTTCCCATTTACTGGCAAAAATAATAAATAAACAAATTAATTTTGATTAAAAACTTCATCCCGCCCCGTGGGTGTGTGTGTTTTGCCTTGCCGAACCCCAAAACTAACAACAATTTATGTAAAATTTATTTTACCTTTTTTTCGTTTTGTTTTTGATTACGCTTATGAAAATGAAAATGGAAACTACAAAACTTACCATTATTGTGGCATACGCTGAGCACCAACAATGTCATAAGTATTCCACGAAATAGTTTATTCCCTAGGGTTGGGCCTGCTGCATTGCATGTAGTTGGTGCTGGCGCTGATGCTGATGTTGCCACTGATGATGTAGATGTTGCTGCTGTTACTGTAGAGGAGGCGTATTGCAGGCTCTGGCGTAATATTGAAAAGGGCCACCGGGCCGGTGTGCGGGATGTGGCCGTAGTTTGTGAACAACAAGCTGGTGTCGAATGTATATTTTCCGAATAGGTGAGGGTGGCGGTGGTGGTGCTCCTCCTCCTTGTTTTGCTAACCATCTCAGCGAGTGTTGCATTTCCTCCATCTGCACCTAGCTGTAGTAGTTCGTGTTCATGGGAGGCTAATATATCTTCACGCTCCCATGGCGTTGCCTTGCTACAGTTAGTAGCTGTAGCAGCAACGGCAGCTAACTGTTGGCATTGTTTGCTTTGTTTCGAATTTAATTGAACTGTTTCGCAGTTTCCTTTTCCGCTAATATAAGTTGGTACTGTATCTGCTCCTGTGGGTAAACCAGACTCTGGCATTGCTGTGCGGCTGTGTGCACCAGTTGTTGCTTCTGGTTCGGATGTTGTTGGTGGTAGTGGTGTTGGTGATAATAATGAAAATGTTGTTGCCATCGCATACATGCCACGTTCATGGCAATCCCCCCGATTGTTTATAGAACATTTGTTATTAATATTTGTCGTGCTGTTACCATTCGGAGCCCTAGTACTGTTGTTGTTGTTGCTGTTGTTTTTGAATATGCGAATATCCCCACTGCCTGCCCCGGTGCCGCTTAAATTATTTACAAAATTTTCTTTAATATTTTGTTTCCTTTTCTTTTTATTTACATGAATTTTACAAGAGCGTGTGGTGAAGTGTGAAGCAGAACCAGAACCAGAGGAGGAACCAACGGCAACATCCATATAATTGGGAGGTATTATAGAATTTCCAATGTTTGTCATCATTGTGTTGCTAGTCTTTGGCGTTGACATCCTTGTTGCCATCGTCATCATCTCATTACTGTTGTTTGTTAAGCCATTCCCATTTCCGCCGCCTGCACGTTTCTTCTGACGTCTTGAGGTTTTCCTTTGCTCGCCAAGTAATGGCAAAACTTTATTTAATTCAATCAATGTTTTTTACTTCTCTTTGAAGTTTTTTCCCCATATTTTCATATTTCTCTAGCACCAAGAAACCGGAGGGTGTGTGTGGAAGAAGGTGTGTTTTTGTTTGGTAATTAATTTTTTCTTTTTCCTTTGAATTTCGAAATTTTGTAATTTTCTCAAAAACAATATTCAAACATATATATGTATTTTTCCTGATAATTAAATTTCTTTTTATTCGCATAAAAATTGAATTTGTTTCGAGTAAAATTCTATTAGAATTTTTTTTTTGCTTTTGTGAGTTGGAATAAAAAAAAACAAATTCTGTAATTCACTTGCTTGTGATTGATGATATATTTGTTGCTGTATTTATTATTTTTTTCCTTGGCTCACATTCCTCCAGAAGATGTTTATTTATTTGTTTTTCCACCCTGAATCGGATATTGGAAATTGTTTATATATTGATAAGATATTACCTGCAAATGACAAAGGAAAAAAGAAGAAAAATATAAATTAGATTATGTTTGTTTTATATCGATGTTATCTCAATTTAATTATTCGAATATGAAGACGTGGAAGAAAACAATACGAATTTAAGGTAACAGGTTCAAAGGCTCAGAAAAAACCAGTAAAGAAAGTCCTAAAGTCGGGCGGGGCCGATTTTATGATACCCTACACCACTTTGCTAATTTAGTTGAGCTCCACTTAATAATCAAAAGTTTTTATGGGAGAATTCAATCATACACGCTATGATTATAATTATAATTTAAAATTCAAAAGACTAAATATGCCGAAGCATTTGTATCTTTTAAATTCGGACTTGTATTGCCCACTTGGTGCGAAATTAATTTGAAATCGGATAAAAATATATATGGGAGCTTTATGCAAATCTGAACCGATCTCGATAAAATTTGGCAAAGATATTTCTGAGCTGTATTTGATATATTTCCCTGAATATCGTTGTTACGGAGTGCATATTACAGCTGTGGGTAACAAATACAATAAATCGGATGAACAATATATATGGGAGCTATAACTATATCTGAACCGATCTTCACCAAATTTGGCATACTACCTTCTAGACTAAATTCGGTCGTATGTGCCAAATTCCATCCCATTTGGACAAATATTAGACGTTTGGTGCACAATAAATGGTAAATCGGACGTAGTTATATAAGGGAGCTATATCCAAATCTGAACCGATCTCTATAAAATTTATTTCTGAGCTGCATTTTATATATTTCCCCAAATATTAATGTTACAGAGTGCATATTACGGCTGCGGAGGACAAAAATAACAAATCGGATGAACAATATATATGGGAGCTATAGCTATATCTGACCCAATTTCGGACGAAGATATATATGGGAGCTATATCTAAATTTTTACCGATTATCTCCAATTTCAATAGGGTTCGTCCTTGGGCCAAACAAATGGTGTTTGCAAAATTTCATCTCAATCGGATAATAAATGCGACCTGCATTTTGTTCACAAGAATACATGGACAGACGGACGGACGGACAGACGGACTGACATGCATAAATCAACTCAGAAAGGGATTCTATGCAGATCATCAAAAGGAACTATGGGTCTATCTCGTTTCCTCTTGCCTGTTACAAACAAATGCACAAAGACATAATACCCTGACCACCTTGTGGTGTTGGGTGTAACTATCTTAAGATAAAATATTGAATTTTTTCATGCAGACTGGAATTTAATTTTCTGGAGGATAACAAGGTTCAAAGGCTCAGAAAAAAATATTTCAAGCAAAAATATTGAATTTTTTTCATGCAGACTGGAATTTAATTTTTTGGAGGGTAACAAGCAAAAAAGGGAGTGAGTTCGAACTTTGAATACCCTCCACCATTTGGTGTTAATTTGGAAATTTTCAAAAGGATAACACATCCGTTAAAAATTCGGTTAAAATCTTTAAAATATTGATTATAACCGTTATATTGGGGTCTATACGAAGAAGTGGTCCTGAATAGGCAACTTTTGTCATAAGCCATTACAATATTCAAATACGAAAAATGAAAAAAATCCGTTGAAGAAAAATAAATTAATAGAATCATCAAAATACCATATATAAGGAGGTACTGATATATGGGGTCTATACGAAGACCTGGACCTGCATAGACAATTTTTAGTCATAGACTGCAGTTCCCATTACTAACTCTAAATATTAAGTTTGATACAACTCCGGTGAATAATGACGCTTAAATCATCAAAATAGCAAATAATGGGAGGAGCCGTTATATGGAGGCTATACGAAGATCTGGGCCTGCATAGACAATTACTAACTCTAAATATTAAGTTTGATACAACTCCGGTGAATAATGACGCTTAAATCATCAAAATAGCAAATAATGGGAGGAGCCGTTATATGGAGGCTATACGAAGATCTGGGCCTGCATAGACAATTTTTAGTCATAGACTGCAATTCGAATCCTAAATACGAAATTTGAAACAACTACGGTAAATAATGTCCCAAAAATCGCCAAAATATCGTATATCGGCGGGTACCGTTATATTGGGGGCTATACAATAGTGTGGACCTAGATAGACATTTCCAGGGATTAAGTGCTTGCAAAGAACTTCTAGTATGGATTTTTAGGCAGTTCCATTGAAAAATTTAGCTAAAATCATCAATATACCAAATATCGGAATGTACCTTTATATAGGGGATATGCGATATCGTGGACCTATATAGATAATAATCTTCCAGGGGGTAAAGTACTCAGAAAAAACTCCTTGTGTGTATTTTCAGACAATTCCGTTGGAAAATGTGGCTAAAATCATCATATTCGAACTAGGCCTGCCTGCATACCAAAGACAGTTCTGTGCAAAATTTTAGCTTCCTATTGTTATTCGTTTTGACTCTAGCGTGATTACAATCGTCTTAGAATTTAGAATATATATATTAAGAATATTTTTTTTTTTTTTTTTTTGAGCAGAAATTTTACAATAGTTTTTTTTTTTTTGGGAACTAACATTCTACCTTCTTAGAACAAGGTCACTATGAAGGTGAATATGTATCAAGTTCTTTCCAATAGTTTATATTTTTTATGAACTTAGAAAAACCCTCAAAGATAATTTTTCCCTATAGAAAGTATCCTCAGTATATTTTCCTTCCAGGAAATCTTTTTCCCAATTTTAAAATTTTGCAGTCACTGAGAATACTTTTTTTGTTGGAGACAACTGATGTCATATGGAAGCAATACCTAGTCACTCGTACACATTTTTTCGGAAAGAAATTCCCAATGACGGGATTTTTTTAAGTAGAAAAATTCTTATTAACGCATTTTCCCTATAGAAAGGGATTCGGATTTTTTACGAAATTATTTTTTGTCAATAAAAAAAATTTCCTGTCACTAAGTATAAATTGTTTTTGTTAAAAAAAAATCCTAGTCTTTCTTTATAAAAAATCCCTTGTCCTTCGGAAAAAAAAAACTTCTATAGAAGAAATTCAGAGACAAAATTGTTTTGGAACGAAAAGGAAACCCCCACTTATCGGAAAAAATTGTTTTAGTGAATTTTGAATTTTTTCCAGAAAAAATAATTCTATTCAAGAGAATATAATCCCTCATCAATGTTGGAAAATTTATTCTTTTATAGAAAACAAGTAAGTAAAGCCTATAGTCGTGCGGAACCGACCATGTGATACCCTACAACACTACAATATATTAGAAGTCCCCTTAGGTCCCAATCCATTTGGAAGATTTGATGTCGTAGAGCCCTGCCCAGATGTTCCCATTAGCTTCGGGTAGCATTTGCCCAATATTTACGTACTCCGTCGAGTTGTTAGGTATTGAAAAAAATTTCACGCGAAAGTTGTGATCCGTTTTTGAACTAAATATAATCTAATTTAGTCTCATCTATTTTATTTGCTTGTCTACGATATTTGGCTATATTTGTAAACGAAATCAGGATAAAAAAGCCAGAAGCTCGCCTTTTGTATATTTCGTATAAGTATAAGTTATTTATATATTTCGGTATACATATCCGATATGTTTACTATCGGCATCTACAAACGGTCAGAATTGACCTTTTCGTATATTTGTGATTTTGCCAGGATTCAAAATATTCGCGTTTTAATGGAAAATTTGATTATTATTCAACACAAATGCCACGCACTAAATATTACCCGATGACCATCAAAATTTGAAGACTTCTGCCCAGCCCTAAGCACTAGCCCCTTGCTAAATTCCACGCCGGTTGGTGCATAATTGCGACCTGTAGATCAACTGCAAAATCAGGAAATTTATCAGTTTTTGATTCATTTCAACCTCTAAATATTATGCGATCATCTCCAAAGGCAGTAGGCTTCTACTCTGACCTATATCCTATTTCGTAAAGATCGGGCCATAATTGCGACCTGTAGCGAGATTACAAATTAACATGGACGGACGGACGAACATACATAGCTAGATCGACTCCGCTCAGCGGGATAGGAAGATCCATATATACTTTCCTATGTAGGAAACCAATATTTCGAGGTGTTACTAATTTTTGACCCAATCAAACTTATAATACCCCCAAAAAATGTTGTTGACCTGTATAAAAACCAGACCTCTCCAATGATATGTTTTTGACTGTTAAAATGTCCGACCAAATGAGTCCTAAAATATAAGAGTTTCAAAAAATCTTTATCCGAAAATTTCAAAAATTGTGGAATAGTTTGGAACTTCCTCCACCCCCTATTTAGGATAGTTCTTTATGGTAAATTCCAAAATGACGATATACGCGTCTGCTCTTTCCAGTCATACTTTCAATAATCTACTAAGCTTTTATGTATTTGTGCATGATTTTTTAATGTTTTAATTCCGGTATTACAAAAAACCTTCTTCCCCTTTGTCAGGGGAAATCTTCAAAGGCACACATATACATATGAATAACATGAAACGTCACTTAAAAATTAAAATGAAAACATTTATTTATTTCATTTAAAATGGCTTGTAATGCGAACATGTGTAAACCCAAGAAAACATCGGTTTAACCACCCTAAAATGGTCGCCGACGACGACGGTCGTTGTTAAACCACTGCAGTAACAATAATAAAAATGTTGCGGAAGTAGCGAGTTGAGACAAATTTAAAACAATCCACAGGGCTAACACAAGGGAAACATGCGTATGGGTATGAGTGTGAATGTTTGTCCTTTTGTACTTCTGTTTATCCCCTGGCGTATTGTTCTACATTAATGGCTTTGTAATATAAAAACAAAGGTTTTTGGAGTATGACGATGTGGAGAGAGATTGCTTCAGTTGCGACATTTTCAGAGAGATGAAAAATATTCAAAAGGATTGGAAGTAAGGAAACAAATTTTAAAAAATTACTTTGAGGAAATCCACTTCGAAGAGACTCCGAATCCTACCCTAAGTAGATTCAAATATTTATACCCAACAATATGTATAATAAGTTTTATTGGGCCAATTATTATGTAATGCCTCGAAATATTCGTTTCCCACATAGGAAAGTATATATGGATCTTTCTATCCCGCCGGGCTGAGTCGATATAGCTATGTCCGTCCGTCAAAAAATATCCAGATATTGCAGTTGCTCTACAGGTTGCAATTATAGACCAATCGACGCGAAAGTTAGCAAGGGGCTAGAAATAGGGCTGTACCGAAGCCTTCCAATTTGTATGGTCATTGGACAATATTTAATGGGTGAAATAGACCATAACATTTGATATGTAAATATATCGGATATACACGGTGAGATGAAAAAACTGCAACCAACTGCAGACTGCTGTCATTTCTAAGCCACTAGTCCGACAGCTGTTAAACTTATTCCAGTGACAGCTCATTATATTGTTTATAAGGGTACAAAAACATTTCGTTGGGAATTTTCCAAAAAAAAAAAAACTTATTCGTAATGGAATTCAAGCGGGATAGTGCGATTCGAGTCAAGGAAGTGGACAGAAGAAAACGGCAACATCAGCAAAAATGATTCGAAAAGTAAAGAAGCGACTTAATCGAAAAATGCAGTGGCCGAAAAATGACTCGTGAGCTGAACATTTCGCAATATTCCATTCGGCAAGCATTTAAAAATGAGCTCGGGGTAAAGTCATTGAAATTCCAAAAAAAGTGCAAGAACTTACACCGCAGCAGAAAGAAAATAGACTCAAAAGAGCTAAAGATTTGCTTCGCTTGGTCGAAAGTGGTGAACTGCCGAATTTGGTTTTCTCCGCTCCGATGAGAAAACATTCGTTATCCAGCAGTTGGTAAACAAACAAAATGATCGTGTTTACTTGCCAAAGAGGTCAGCTGAAAATGTGCACCTCGCTCTCCCCTCGTATTAATCGACCGTGGCATCAGAATAAATGGCGAATAATATCACAAAATTTTCTGGAGGGTGTATTAAATCCTTGGGCACGCAAATATTTTGGCCGCAGACTCAGCACGCGCCACCCAAGAATGGTTACAAAATGAGGTTCCTCTCCGGATACTAATCCGTTGGACTATTGTGTCTGGAGTATTTTGGAATGCAAGGTTGGAACTTAAGAATACCAAAGTGTCGATCACCTCAAGCAAGCGTTTCGCCGGGAATGGGCCAAAATACCGCAGAGAAACATTTGGGCAGCGTGTGACGGTTTCATTGGCCGTTTGAGTGCCGTAATTTGGGTGAAGGAATGAGGCTGGATTTGTTATTTAGGTCTCAGATGGTGTCTATAGTTAAGATATGAACATGCGTCATGTTTATGCTGAAAGCTACTAAATGACACTAAATTTGGAATTGGGTGAAGGAAAAAGGCAGGGATGCCGATATTTATACCCTACAACATTATGTGTTGGGGTATTATAAGTTTGATTGGCCAAAAATTATGTAACACCTCGAAATATTGGTCTACCACATAGGAAAGTATATATGGATCTTCCTAGCACGCCGAGCTGAGTCGATATAGCTATGTATGTCCGTCCGTCCGTTTGTCCGTCTGTCCGTCTGTACATGTTAATTTGTAATCACTCTACAGGTCGCAATTATGGCCCGATCCTCTCCAAATTGAAAATGGAGGTGGGGTTAAGGTCAGAATAGAACCCTATTTCTTTTGGAGAATATCGCATAATATATAGGGGTTGAAATGGACCAAAAACTGAAAAAATTCCTGATTTTGCTGTTGCTCTACAGGTCTCAATTATAGACCTATTGAAGCAGAAGTTAGCATGGGGCTAGAGCTTAGCGCTGGGCAGAAGCCTTCCGTCCTAATTTGATGGTCATCGGGTAATATTTAGTGGGTGAAATAGACCATAACATTTGTGTTAAATAAAAGTAAAATTTTCCATTAAACCGCGAATATTTTTAATTCCGGCGATATAAGAAATAGACAAACGGGTCGATTCTGACCGTTACGTAGATGCAGACAGTAAATATATCAGTTGTATTTAGCGAAATATATGCAATGTGTAAATACAAAGGAAAGGGATGTAAGCTAGCATGCTTATATCTCAAGAATGGCTGGACCAATTTTGACAAATTTTGTCAATTCAGAATGCCCTCCTGGCTTAAAAGTATAAAATCTAAAAAAAAAAAAACGCATAAAAAGATGCCAATAATGATGTTAATATCGAATTTGTAGCATTTTGTGACATTTTTTAATTTTTCAAATTTTTTATCGCATGCGATTTTTTCAATTTGACTTATAATATTGAATTGTACATTTTGTAGCATATTTTCACCTTACAACACAGGTTGGGGTTATTATATACAGATTGCAATTATCGTCCGATCCTCACGAAAATTTTCACAAGGGTAGAGTTAGACCACTACTTTTACGTGAAAAAATACCAACATTATCATTCTACCGAAAAGATGAAAAGGACTTACATGCGATATCCAAAATGGACAAAAAGGCGAACTTTTGGCTTTTAATGCTGATTTCGTTGACGTATATAGCCAAATATCGTAGCAAATATCAAGCTGATCATATAGATGAGTATATTTTTGGAGATAAAGAGAGGCCTCTTGCTTTTGGAGATGATCGCAAAATATTTAGGGGTTCAAATGAACCAAAAACAGAAATTTTTTCTTGATCACACAATTTAAACCAACCGACTGGGAATTTTGCATGAGAAGAGATTTAGGGACAGGGCAGTGCTCCGTGACTTAATTTCAAAAGCAAAATCTTCCAAAATAGATTTGGACATAAGGGAGCTTCCAACATATTGTAGTGTTGTAGGGTATCACATGGTCGGCCCCGCACTACTATAGCCTTTGCTTACTTGTTTAGGTCCCAGTTGATGTCTATAGTTAAGATATGAAGGTGGTTTTGAACATGCGTCCTATATTTGTACAAAAGCTGCTAAATTACACTAAATTTGGTATTGGGTGAAGGAATAAGCCTGAAATCCCGAAATTTGTTATTTAGGTCTCTGTTGGTGTTTTGGTGAAAAAATCGAAAATGTTTCTAAAATTTGATGCTATTTCCGACATTGTTGGTTTCATTCAATAAATAAAAAAATGTAAAAATTATGGCGTTTGACTTTGTTGCAGTTTTTTATCTTACCCTGTATGTCCCCTTCAAACTGTAGCTTTTAATTTTATTTAAGGGATTGTCTACTCTAAGCCCTCACATAAAAATTTTTCTCTGAAAAGCAATTATTCAACTTGTTTTCCGAAGTTGAAAAATTGCAACAGCTCCCATCGTTTACATATACACACACATATGTACATATTTAAGTGAAATTTCACTTTTCAATATTCCAAAAAAAAAAAAAACATATAAATATTTCATTATTTTATTCACCACTACAATAAGACCACAAAACGCCCCTGAAGGCATTTCAATATTTTTTTTTTGTTTTCAAAACTACCACAACTTTACACGCTACCAAGTAAATGTTTGCAGTTGCTACTGGGAATTGAATTTCATTACAAAAAAAAAAAACATATAACTCTGATATTAAATTCAATAAACGTAATTAAATCAATAACATTTGCCATGCCATTGATTATAATCAATACAAGCTGTGTGCTTTGTTTTTATTTATTTATTAATATTTTATATTTTATTTTTAGGGTATTTGTATAACATCAAACTTTTACCTGATATTTTTTTGTGTGCATAAAATACCCTAATTTATTTGATTATCGTTTTTGTAGAATACCAAAAATATATTTGTGTATAACAATCTCGTAATAACATTTGCATTCTGATGATTCGAATTCGAAATAAATATCAACAAACAATTCTATCGACATTATTTTGTTATTTTTTTCTATTTAATGTCATTGACTAAAATAATTGATATTTATAACACCGAAATACTGAGGTTTATCATGTCCACATTGTACAAATATTGGGTATTGGGAAATGACACGTACTAATCTCACGTTGAAAGTAATTAAATAAATCTAATTAAATTCAATGGAATTTTTTCCGCATAATTTCGATATATTTGTGAGAATTCTAATGCGATTTTTGTGGGATAATGAAATGTTATCAACAAAGAACAATCTAAAAATATAAAAATAAATGAAAGAAAAAAATAGGATAAAAGAAACAAAATGAAATAGACATTAAATAAACAGAAACAAATAAGACAAATATAATAAAATAAGTGAAATAAAATAAACTAAAGAAGAATTAAATAAAATAAATGAAAAAAAAAAAAAAAACAAGTAAAAAAGCTGTAAGATCGGCCAGGCCGATTTTTGAATACCCTCCACCATTTGGAACGATTTTGGCAATTTCCAAAAAAATAATATCCGCTGAAAATTCTGTTAAAATCTTAAAAATTCCGTTAAAATTTTAAAAATTCTGTTAAAATATTTAAAATACTGTATGCAGTCGTTATATTTGGGTCTATAGGGCGACTTTTGTCATAAACCATTACAATATTCAAATGCGAAACTTGAATAAAAAATGCGGTGAATAATGTACCGAAAAATACCGAATATAGGGAGGTACCGTTATATTAGGGCTATACGAAGACGTGGACCTGCACAGACAATTTTCTGTCTTAGGCTCTAGTATCCATTACGAACTTCAAATACGAAATTTGAAACTATTCCGGTGAATAATCGGGAGAACAGACGCACAGAAGTACGGACAATGATGGAGGCTATAAAAATAAATAAAATTAAAACCAGCAAGGAAAGGTCAAAAGTCGTACGGAGCGGATTATATAATACCCTACACCCACATGCATTTAATTAACATAATCGTTACAAATAAACGATTATGTTGGGAATTTATATGAATTAGATCATACCATCCATGAACTCTTTTAAATGCGTATTATGGTATTAGGACAGTTATAATTTGGAATCAGAGGGAACTTATATATGGGAGATATATTGAAATCGGAATCGGCTTCCATTACATTGGTATACAGCATGATATGATTTCGAGAAGGATTATATAAAACAAATAAAAAAGTAGCAAGTTCGACCAGGTCGAACATCAGATACCCTCCACCATGATATACACATAGTCAAAATAAGGATGTCAAATAAAAGTTTGTAGAAAAAAATAGAAAATTAATCATAATACCGAATACAGGGTGGTACCGTTATGTAGGAGATATACCACAGTGTGGACCTATATAAACTGTTTATACCCTAAACCACATAGTGGTAAGGGAATTATGTCTTCAATTTGTAACATGTAGAAGGAAGAGAAATAGACCCATAGTTACTTTTGAGGATCTTCATAGGATCACTTTCTAAGTCGATTTATGCATGCCAGTCCGTCCGTCCGACCATATATTACTGTGAACAAAATGTAGATCCCATGTATTATCCGATTGAGATGAAATTTTGCAAACAATATTTGCTTGGGCCAAGGACAAACCCTATTGAAATTGGTGATAATCAGATCAGATTTAGATATACCTCCCATATATCTTCAACCAATTTCGGGTTTATTATGCCCCAAATGGCTAATATAAGTCCAAACGTCCCACCGCATTCAGTCTAGAAGAAAATATCATCATATTTGGAGAAAATCGGATCATAGCTCCCATACATATGTTTCATCGGATTTGGGGTTTTGAGTCCCTCACATGCGTAATATGAACTCCAGAAGAATGATATTTGGTACCGGATATCAGATACTGCTCAAAAATACCTCTGTCAAATTTTATCGTGGTCGGTTCAGATTAGCATGTATCTCCCATCTATATCTTTATCCGATATAAGGGTTTATTATGTACCAACTGGCTAATATCAGCCCAAAGGTACTGAACATTGGCAATTACTACTGAATTCATTCTATAAACCAGTACTTCGAATCTGGTGTAAATAGGTTCAGATATAGCTATGGCTCCAATATATATGTTTTGTCAGATTTGTGGTTTAAAGTCGGTCACAAGCGTAATATGCATTCGACAACAATGATCTTAGCTACCACATATGACATACGGCTCTGAAATAAGTGTATCAAATTTTGTCAAGATCGGTTCACATTTGGATATAGCTCCCATATATATCTTTAATCGATTTCGGGTTAATTGTGCACCAAATGGCTAATATCAGTCCAAATTAACTGCATTTTGGTACATCCGTAGGAATTCAGTCTAGAGACAAGTACATGTGATTTTGTGAAAATCGGTTCAGATGTAGCTATAGCTCCCGCATACATGTTTCACCTGATTTGGTGTTTAAGTCCCTCGGGTTAATTGTGCTTCAAATAGCCACTATGAGTCCAAATGACCTGAATTTTCGCATATCCGACCGAATTCATTCTGGGAAGAAGTACATCGAATTCGGAGAAAATCGGTTCAGAATCGAAGCAGATTAAATTTTGTGAAAATCGGTTCAGATGTAGTATAGCTCTAGTATAGTAGTATAGCTCCCATATACATGTTTCACCTGATTTGGTGTTTAAGTCCCTCACATTCGTAATATGCATTCAACAACAATGATATTTGATACCAGTTATCGGATAGAGCCCAGAAATGCCTCTGTCAAATTTTATCAATATCGGTGCAGATTTGGATATAGCCCCCATATATATCCTCAACCTATTTCGGGTTAATTGTGCACCAAATAGCCACTATAAGTCCAAATGACCTGAATTTTCGCATATCCAACCGAATTCATTTTGGGAAGAAGTATATCGAATTCGGAGAAAATCGGTTCAGATATAGCTATAGCTCCCATATATATTTTTCATCCGATTTGGGTTTAAGTCCCTCAAATTGGAAATATGCATTCGACAACAATAATATTTGGTACAATGATTTGATTTGGATATAGCTCCCGTATATATTCTTAAGCAGATTTCAGATTCATTGTGCAAATAATGGCCAATATCTCACTCCAAATGGAGTGAATTTCGGGACCTACGTTTCCATTTTGTGGAACTCGACCCCGATATATATTTTTTTAATGAAATCCTTCTCCATATGACTTGCACTCTATAGTAAACTAAAACTGCTCTAAAGCCAACTGTTGATAGCTGGTATGATCTACGAAATAAAATATTTTGTTACGGGAGCTCTAGTAAATATGCATGATGGTGTAGGGTATCATTAGTCGGCCCCGCCCGACTTTTGACTTTTCTTACTAGTTTTTAAATGTTTTTTTTTTTTTTGAAAATGTTTTTTATGCATTATATTAACTCGATTTTTTGGTTGTCATAATAGCCGTCATTCAATAATCATACATTTTGGAATATATTTTTTTGAAGGACCAAAAGACCTTTATCCTGAAATATTCTTCTTTGTAATCTATTTTCAAGGACACAGACGTAATCAAGTCGAAGAACCCAAACTTATTTTATAATTTGGCGTTCACCCTAAATCCCATCTCATGTGGCATTTTTGAAACATTTTATTCCATTATATGTTTAAGCGCGATTTCCACCGGAACTGAAACCAATAAATTTTCCATTTTTCCACCACATGACAGTTTAAAAAAACAATAATAATCCATAATGCAACTCAAGTATTTATTGTCCATGACCTTTATTATTTTTATTTTTTTTTTTCAAATAACTCACTTCCACAATAGTTTTACTTTCAATTTCTCTTTTGTCAACTCAACAAAAAAACCAACAACAATGAACTTCCTCTAATGCCTATTGTAGACAATCGCGCCAAATACAAAAATAAAAAAAAAAAACGAGAAATATGCAAATAATATTTCCGCCGTCAAAAGCAACGCGCTTTCTCTTGCCCATTTACATTTGGCCATGAAACAATAACGCCATGGATTATGAAAAAATAAAGAACACAACACAAATTAAATAAATTGAAAATAAAAGCTTTTGTTCGAGCTTTGTAAATTTTATGGAAATTATTTTCACATTTCATGCGGAAATACAAAGGACAAACAGTTTAAAAAAAACGAAAGAACAAATCATTTTACAACGAATAAAAAACACCAACAAACACAAAAAACCAACATTGTGAAGTTGGACGCTTAGCTAAGCAGATTTTCTGGGGATAATGAAAAACAACAAAATGTAAAAACAACAATAAACTTTTTTGAAATGGTCATGACGGGTCAGATTTAGCTAGAATTGAAATGGGTAAAATAAAACCATTTCATTGAAATTATGAATATGTGCAATTATATAAATGAGTTTACATTTTTGTAGGGACCTTCATATTTACCATATTTCCCAACACAATTGGAAGGTTTTTGTTTCGTCGAATTCTAAGAATTTTATATAACCTCATTACAAAGAACAAGTAGGCAAAGGTAAAAATATTACCAAACCAAAAATTCAATATTGTAATTTAAATATAAAAAAATCTCATGCGATAAAAAATATGACAAAAAATACAAAAAATTCACTTTTTCCTTGACAAATTTTTACGCGATTTTCTTAGATTTTATCCTCTTCTGGCCATGAGGTCATTTTGAATTTATGAGAATTGTCAAAATACGTCCAGCCATTCTTGAGTTATAAGGGGTCTAAGAATCATCCCCTTAATTGATATAGGAGATTGTACGTATGCGATATCTTGGATATGAGAATATATATATATTCTTGATCAGCGTAAAATTTTAAGACGATCTAGCCATGTACGTCCGTTCGTATGTCCGTCTGTTGTAATCACGCAACAGTCAAAACAAATTAAGATAGGAAGCTAAAATTTTGCACAGATCTGTCTTTTGTCTGCAGGCAGGTCAAGTTCGAAGATGGGCTTATAGGTCCATGATATCGTATAGCCCCCATATAACGGACCCCCACTCCCCCGATATTCGGAATTTTTATGCCACATTTTTCAATAGAATGGTCTGAAAATCCACACAAGGAGGTTCTTGCTAGTACTTTATCCCTTGGAAGAGAATTTTCTATATAGGTCCACGATATCGTATAGCCCCCATATAACTGTACCCCCGATATTCGGTATTTCAATGGAATTGTCCGAAATTCCACAAAAGGAGTCCCTTGTGAGTACTTTACCCCCAGACAAAGATTTGTCTATATGGGTCCACGATATCGTATATCCCCCCACATATCGGCACCTTCCGATATTAGGTATTATAAAGATTTTAACAAAACTTTTAATGGATTTTGTTTTTTTTTTTTTGAAAATTTTCTAATTCGTTCCAAATGATGGAGGGTATTCAAATTTCGGCTCGGGCGAACTTACTGCTTTTTTACTTTTTATACCCTACAACACTATGTGTTGGGGGTATTATAAGTTTGATTGGGCCAAAAATTATGTAACACCACGAAATATTGGTTTCCCACATAGGAAAGTATATATGGATCTTCCTATCTCGCCGAGCTGAGTCGATCTGGCTATGTATGTCCGTCCGTCCGTCTGTCCGTCTGTCCGTCTGTCCATGTTAATTTGTAATCACTCTACAGGTCGCAATTATGGCCCGATCTTTACGAAATTTAGAATGGAGGTGGAGCTAGGGTCAGAATAGAAGCCTATTTCTTTTGGAGATGATCGCCAAATGTTTAGGGGTTGAAATGGACCAAATACTGAAAAAATGTCGGATTTTGCAGTAGCTATACAAGTCGCAATTATAGACCAATCGACGCGGAATTTCACATGTAGCTAGAGTTTAGGGCAGGGAAGAAACCTAACAATTTGGGTGGTCATCGGATAATATTTAGCGGGTAAAATAGACCATATCTTTTGCGTTGAAAAAATTCAAAATTTTTTCATTAAACCGCGAATATTTTAATTACCGGCGAAATCACAAAGCCATGACAAGGTTACTTCTGATCTTTACATTGATGTTAACATCCAACAAATCGGGTATATAGCAAAATATGTCTATCAAAGAAGATATGATTGAAAGATCTCTTATATGTCGAGAACGGTTGAACTGATTTCAACAGTTCTCATTAATTCAGAATGGCCCTTGGTAGGAAAGAAAAAACGTCTAAAAAAATCGCATAAAAATATCTCTCTAAAGATGAAAATATTAATTTTGTAAAATTTTCTCATATTTTTTCAATTTTGTCATATTTTTTTGGCATATTTTCATTTTGAATTAAAAATTTGGTAATATTTCTACAGCTAACAAAACTAAGTAGTTAGGATATCAGGATATCATATACAGATAGCATTTATGGCCCAATCCTTACGAAATTTTGTATGGGGATAAGATGAGCGTCAGAATAGAAGCCTACTCTTTTTGGAGATGATCGCCATATACTTAGGTGTTGAAATGGACCAAAAAAACTGTAAAATTGTCATCTTGTGGAATTCTTTCGAGTATCTCGCCTATATAAACTGTATCATTTATTATAGTGTTGTAGGGTATTCAACGGTCGGCCCCGCTCGACTGTAGCCTTTTCTTACTTGTTTATATTGAATTTGTGGTCTATTTTACCCGCTAAATATTGTCCGATTACAGTACAAAATGGTAAGCTACTGAACAGCCCTATACTCTAGCCCCATGCTGAATTCCGCGTCGATTGGTCTATAATTGCGACCTCTAGAGCAAATATTGTGCGATGTGTCCAAAAACAATAGGCTTCTATTTTGACCCTAACCGCACATACATCTTCAATTTCGTGAGAATCGGACCATAACTGCAGCCTGTAGAGTGATTACAAATTAACATGGACAGATGGACGGACATAACAAGCTAAATGGACTTAGCTCGGCGAGATAGGAAGACCAATATATACTATATATACACATAGTGTTGTAGGGTATAATTATCCTTACTTAGTTGTAGACATCAGTTCAGGCACCACAATGGGCAATAGAAAATAAACACACTGCAATATTTAAATGACTAACTGAGGCATTCTAAATATGGGGGATATAGATATTGTTATATTGCGGTCACGGGAAATGGGTCATTTCAATATCAATAGTACTAGTCCAGAGATATTGATTATGTCACATCTTACACCACGGTAAAGTGTGTGTGGGTCTGAAAATGTATTGGTTAGAATGAACGAATCAATCAAGAAATTGGAATACGTAATTGGAATACTTAAAAAAATATTCCAAATATCAAGGATCGGTCTCTAATAATGCCATACAATACTATACAGGATGAGAAGAAAAAACTGCAACCAAATTCAGCCTGCTGTCATTTCTAAGCCACTCGTCCGACAGCTTTTACAATTATACCAGTGACAGCTCATTATATTATTTACAAGCGTACAAAAGCATTTTGGTGAGAATTTTCCAGAAAAAAGAGGTCAGCTGAAAATGTGCATCTTCGGTTAGCCACCAGAACTCAAGCGCCGGCCATAGTTATGGTGTGGGCTGCCATAACAGCCAATGGTCGCTCTCCGCTCGTATTAATCTGGCATCAGAATAAATGCCGAATATTATCGCGAAAATATTCTGGAGGGTGTATGAAAGCCTTGGGCACGGGCCAAGCACTCAGGGCTCAGCACCATCGCACTTAGCATGTGCCACCCAAGAACACTCGCTTCATTTCCAGCGCACAATGGCCAATAAAATCTCCGGATACTAATCAGTTGGACTATTGTTTCTGGAGTGTTTTGGAAAGCAAGGTTGGCACTATAATACCAAAGTGTCGATCACCTCAAGCAAGCTCTTCCTCGGGAATTGGCCGCAGAGCAACATTCGGGCAGCGTGTGACGGTTTCATTGGCGGTTTGAAGGCCATAATTCGTGCTAAAAGTGACCAATTCGATGCTATTCCCGACATTTTTGGCTTTCTTTTCAAAAAAAAAATAAATAAATAAAAAAATTAAAAATTATGGCGTTTGACATTGTTGCATCTTTTTTATCTCACCCTGTACGTTTTGTCTGAGGCACAGTTTAAAAATGATCACATATCTCATATAAAGCTAAGGAAGTAGCCGATGTAATTGGGCCAAAAATTATGTAACACCTCGAAATATTGGTTTCCCACATAGGAAATTATATATGGATTTTCCTATCTCGCCGAGCTGAGTCGTTCTAGTTATGTATGTCCGTCCGATCTTCTGTCCGTCTGTCCGTCTGCCTATTGCTTTTGAAGATGATCGCATAATATTTAGGGGTTGAAATTGACCAAAAACTGAAAAATTTTCTGATTTTGCAGTTGCACTACAGGTCGCAATTATAGACCAATCGTCGCGGAAGTTAGAATGCGGGTAGAGCTTAGGGCTGGGCAGAAGCCTTCCAATTTTGATGGTCATCGGGTAATAATTAGTGGGTGAAATAGACCATAACATTTGTGTTGAATAAACAAACATTTTCAAAAAAATAATTTACTGCACAGAAAGAGAAAGGATAATCCGATTTTGTTCCAATTTTGCAAATCCTAATATCAGGATCATGTGCGAAAATGGACAATTTCTGTAAACTTCATTAAGTATCTCCTCCACAAAGCGTAAAAATTAAAACTTTTTACAAAATGTAATGTAAGAGTCCGATTGTCTTCAAAATACGCAATATATTTATTAATCAAAGGTCTGGTGTGGATATGGATTATATCTGTCCCCTCCACACTACCCCCACAAACGGTCAAAATTTTGAATATTCATGAAGCTCATAAAACACGATTTTAAAATCCGATTCCGTTCGGGCTAGGCATATTCCATTAATACAAGATCTGTTATGAATACGGTAGAGATCCGACCATTCCTTCTGGTATCTCGCCCACAAAGGATCAAAGTTTTTAATAAACAAAACTATCATTAAATCCGAAATAATCATCCGGTTCTCTTCAAATTACACCCATTACAATACTTTTTAATAACCCTAGAATTCCTGTGAATATGGAATATATCGGTCCACTCCTTCTCGTTCCTCCCCCACAAAGGATCAACATTTTGAATAATCATGATGCTCATAAAACGCGAAATTAACATCCGATTCCATTCAAGACTAGGCACATCTCAATATTTTCATCAACACAAGATCTGGTATAAAGATGGTAGAGATTTTACCATTTCTTTTGGTACCTCCCTCACAAAGGGTCAAAGTTGTGAATAACCAAAACGATTATAAAATCCGAAATAAGTACCCAACTCTCTTCAAATTTCCCACATACACACATTTTTGCTAACACAAGATTTGTTGTGAAGATTATGCGAATATCTGCGAAATTCTTCTGGTATCTCACCCACAAGAGGAGCACAATTTTCAATTATTTTATCTAGCAAAACCTGCAACACAGGTCAGCTATTCTTTACAACTTGGTATATCTAAATATTTCTCTCAACCAGAAATCTCAGACGAATATAGAATTTATTATTTCGCGTAAAATTGTATATAAATGTTCGTTTTTTCTGTAATTTTGCTGATACCAATATTGTTATCTGTATAAGTGAAGTAAGTGTGAACATTTAATAAATTGTCCCTCTGTATGTGGTACCTCACGCACATTTAAAGGTTTTCGAAAAATTATTGCATATCTCATAAAAAATGCAGGAAGTAGTCGATGTAGACCAAACCTGGTACGTCGCAATACTTATATTATTATTTAGATCCAATACGAAATGGACAATATTGATCTGTTCCATCGGAATCTACTCCATATAGGGCCAATAATTTGAAAAAATCATAAAAGAAGTCAACATTTATTTAATTAATCAAACATTGGCTGAGGCCATAAATTTCTCTGACTGATACTTTTTAACTTGTTTTTTATAGATTTTATTTCAATGCCCTCAACCTTTCAATTCATTACTTGCTCGAAGTAAGTTATTACAGTGTTATGGTACACCATGTGATTGAGTATGCGGTTTTTAATAAAAATTATAGTTCGCAAGAATTTAATAACCATAATTAACCGCAACAGATTATAATATTGAGTTTCCATCATCCTTAAGCCATCAAAACCAAAGGGTTGTGGCACAACAATAAATGAGAAAATAATTTTCATAAATGAGAATAAATTAAATCTGAAATGAACCAAAAAAGTGGGATGAAAACCTCAATTAAAAAGAGGTAGTGGACGTAGTTGGGAAACAGGAACAAGGGACAATGGTTATAAATCTAGAAGAAAAAAAATGGTAGAAACTCATGTATTGGAAATGACAAACTACAGACAATTTTAAAATATTTGTTAAGGAAAAAAATAATTAATAATTATACCCTACACCACAAGGTGGTCAGGGTATTATGTCTTTGTGCATTTGTTTGTAACAGGCTAAAGGAAACGACCCATAGTTCCTTTTGATGATCTGCATAGAATCAATATGCATGTCCGTCCGTCCGTCCATCTGTCCATGTATTTTTGTAAACAAAGTACAGTTCCCATTTACTGCCCTATCCAATTTGCACAAATCATTTGTTTGGCTCGAGGACGAACCCTATTGAAATTGGAGATAATCGGTCGAAATTTGGATATAGCTCCCATATATATCTTCATTCGATTTGCTTTTTATTGTGCACCAAACGTGTAATCTCAGTTCGAATAGTATGGAATTTTGCACATGCAACCAAATGAGGCCTGAAAATAAGTATGCCAAATTTGATCGAAATCGGTTCAGATATAGCTATAGCTCCCATATATATTGTTCATCGGATTTATTATTATTGTCCTCCGCAGGGAATATTTGGGGAAATATATCAAATACAGCTCAGAAATGCATTTACTAAATTTTATCGAGATCGGTTCAGATTTGGATATAGCTCCCTTATATAACTTCGACCGATTTACCTTTGATTGTGCAAAAAACGTCTAATATTTGTCCAAATGGAACGGGATTTGGCACTTACGACCGAATTGAGTCTAGAACCTAGTACGTCAAATTTGGTGAAGATCGGTTCAGATATAGCTATAGCTCCCATATATATTGTTCATCCGATTTGTTATATTTGTTACCCACAGCCGTAATATGCACTCCGTAAAAACGATATTCAGGGAAATATATCAAATTCAGCTCAGAAATATCTTTGCCAAATTTTATCGAGATCGGTTCCGATTTGGATATAGCTCCCATATATATATGTATCCGATTTTTGGTTTCTGGTGCACTAAATGGCTAATATCAATCCAAATGGTGTGAATTTTGCTACATCACCCAATAGAAGCAATAATTTCAAATTTGCTCCCATATATATGTTTCATCCGATTTGGTGTTTAAACCTCTAACTTTCGGAATATGCATTCTACCATAATCATATTTTGTACCAGGTATCTCATAGAGCTCAGAAATGCCCGATATAAACCTTTCTTTTACGAGAGCTCTACTAAATATGCATAGTGGTCGTAGTAGTCGGCTCAGCCCGACTTTTGAGCTTTCCTTACTTGTTTTCAATTAAGAAAATTTTTTTAAAAAAGAATAATTTATAAACTCTTAAAAATAACTTTAATCAGATCGTTATCTATTAGGTGTATTTTTTATTTCTATTCCCAGGAGTTACAAACTGAATATTAAGCTATCCTAGCCTTCCACCCCATTTTAAAAATTCCAAAAACAAAACAATCCATCTGGGTCTTAAGCAAAAAAAAAAAAAAATAAAAAGAATTTCCCACATTTCACAGAACATCCAATATGACAATTGCTAAATGCAATGCCACAACAAAACACATCCCATTCCTCTACACAAGTACCACCATTGGAGCTCTAAAAACAACTCCCTTTAATCTTCAGTATTAAATAGAAGCATGTCGAGTGCTCGAGAAACCAGAGTAAGCAGAACAAAAAAAAAAAAAAAAAAAAAAAAAAAAAAAACATCTTTAAGTATGGACTATTTTCCAGTGTACATTCTTCTACTTATAGTTCTTGTAGAGGAACAAAGGAACACACTTCCTTGTGACCCAATATCGAAGGATAGAAATAGAAAACGAAGAAGTAGAAGATGGAAGTAGACTACGATAATCCTAGAAAAAATGTATAAAATAACATAAGAAAAAAAAAATAATAATGCCGCATAAAAAATGTGAATGTGAATGTTTGTGACTGACAAACTCTTTGCTAGTAGGCTAAGTATGCAATGCGTATTTTTTATGTCGATATAATGCAAACAATTGAAAACAGTGTTTTCCAAAAAAAAAAAAACTGTTCATTATGACTGGGAAGAAAACTTCTCTACCAAAAATTGTCGCTGTGATTCACTTTCGGATGTATCGCCTATATTAAGATATTTTAAATGTTTTAGTAACATTTCTGAACCGAAACGACCGAAAATTTTAACATTTTCACTTCTCAGAAGATAGAAAAATATTATACCAAATATATATATACAGTGGTATAGGTTGGACCTATGCGTTTCGGCTGTTTTATGGAAAAACTGCATAAAAACATTTCTGAATTAATATTTTATGACAATTTTAAAACACAATAATAGCTTTGAATATAAAAATTGTTCTTCTGATACCTTTCCCCAAAACGGGCAACAATTTCAGAATAGTGTGGTTTTTTTATACCCTCAGCCATAGAATGGAGGGTATATTAGGTTTGTCATTCCGTTTGTAACATCTCTAAATATACATCTTAGACCCCACAAAGTACCTACAGGGTAAGATAAAAAAACTGCGCTTGAGTTCTGGTGGCCAACCAAATTTGGTGAAACATTTATATGGGAGCTATAGCTATATCTGAACCGATTTTCACCAAATTTGGTGTAACTACTTTTAGACTGAATTCGGTCGTATGTGCCAATATTCAGATTATTTGGACTGATATTAGCTTTTTACTGCATAATTAACCCCAAATCGGATAAAGATATGTATGGGAGCTATAGCTTAATCTGAACCGATCTCGATAAAATTTGACAGGGGTGTTTTCGAGCAGTATCTGATGGCCGGTACCAAATATCATTTTTCTGGAGTGCATATTATGAATGTGAGGGACTTAAAACCCCAAATGTGATGTACTTACTTCTAGACTGAATTCGGTGGGATGTACCAAAATGCAGGTCAGTAGGGCTTATATTGGTGCACAGTTAACCCGAAATCGGTTGAAAATATATGGGAGCTATATCTAAAACTGATCCGATTATCAGCAATTTCAAAAAAAAATTTCATCTCAATTGGATAATAAAGGCGACCTGCATTTTGTTGACAAAAATACATGGACGGACGGACGTAAATGCGTAAATCGACTCAGATACTCATTCTATGAATATCCTTAAAAGTAACTATGAGTCTATCTCGCTTCCTTCTCCCTGTTACAAACAAATTCACAAAGACTTAATTCCTTACCACTATGTGGTGTAGGGTATAACAAATGGCATTATTTCAAAAACTAAATCGAACAAAATGGGTTTGGACCTAAGGGGATTTTCCAATATATTACTGAAAAAATGCTTTAAATGTGAAATTTCTGTACTTGAAGAAATGGAAACATCTGCTTCGTGAAATACCGATGGTTTTTTAGAGATATATGTTTTTACAAAAATAAATTGTTCCAGATCTATAATTATTCGAAAAGAGGTGCAATTAAGTTCAATATACGCTTTTGTTATGTGGTAGATATGAGCTGTTTTTTAGGGAATTCTTCATTCTAATCAAAACGGGTAACAGATCTGCAGAAACTTTACTGCTAACTTTACTGTTGAAGGGTGCCAAATGGTCCGCCCATCGACAATAGCCTTTGCGTATTCATTGTTTTTTTTGCAAAAAAAGTGTCCTGAAATAATGATAAATCTTAAATTACCTTTCAAATGTTAATTTATATATAGTTTCAAAAAAAAAATTAAAAGTTTCCATCTTTTAACATTTCACGATGTTCTAGAGTTTCTCTCAAGTTATTGTTTAATCAGATCCAAGCTGATAATATTTATATAGTCACTTTAGCTCCCATTTTTATTTCCTATTTATTTCCATATTATGGAGGGTATATTAACAATTCGTTTGTAACTTCTCCAAATACTTATATCGGACCCAAAAAAGTATATATAATCTTAAGGTTAATTTCGTTAAAGGCTCATGTCGCTGCAGGTCTTCGTGTAGTCTCAATATAGTTGTAACTCCGAATTTCCGGTGTCTTTATGGTATTAGAGACATTATAGACCGGAATTGTTTCATATTTCGTGTATGAAGTTCTTAATGGATACTACAGCATATGACAGAAAATTTTCTATTCAGATCCACGTCTTCGTATGCCCCACATATAACGATACTTCCTTTTTTTCGGTATTTTGATGGTCTTAATGGGTAGTACAGCCTATGACAAAAAATTACGAATGCAGGTCCTCGTCTATAGTTTTATTTTGCATACATCATATTATTTTAATCAAATCTGGATTGAGTTCGGGTACGGAAAATCGGCCCAGTCTTACAAAAGTTTAACATTTTTGGCGAAGAGAGTATGCGATGTTCTTCAACTTCGGTACATCGGTGGATAAGACTTATGACAGACACGAAAATTATATATATATATATTAGCTCTTTCTTCTTGTGCCTTCAACGGATCAAAATTTTGAAATTTTTTTTTTTTTTCAATTTTTTTCGAACTTATGTCCTCTACGTCATCTGGAACCTCCGCCCATAACTGTTAAAAAAATTACAAAAAAACATGCATTGTACGAAAAGAGTATCCGATATTGTTCATATTCGGCACATCACAACATTCAGATAAGACATAGTTCATGATCGACAAAAGGTGATATATGGGTCCACTAATTTCAGTATATCTCCCACAGAGGGTTTTAATGTTGAATATAGAAAGCTCTCTTAAAGTGGGGATTGATTCTTTCTACAAACGTTGCACATTCCAAAATTTTTGTCAAAATTGGAGCTAATTTAAGAATAGAAAAATTTGGTCGAATTTATATACCTCAGATATATCTATTAATTTATTATTCCTTCCTGTCATATGGACAAATCGTGGAAAATGTTAAATCTCGATTATTACAAAATTTAAATACCAAATTTCTAAGAAATTTATTGAAAATTGTGGTTAAATCATTAAAATACTGAATATAGGGAGAGTACATCGTAGGAGTTGGTAACCATTACACATCAAAAAAATTTAATTTAAAATTACGTTTTTGAAAAATGTGGCAAAAATCATCCAAAACCCGAATAGGGAGAGTTATATCTATCTAAGGCCTATATGGACAGTTTTATGCAATGACGTTTAGGAGGACCGTATGGAACCGAATATCTTTCAATTTTCTTTCGTAAGAATTGGTAGCAATTACTCCTCAAAAAATAAAAAATTCAAATTACGCCCTTGAAAATGTGGCAAAAATCATCCAAATACAGAATATGTAGAGGTACATTTGTGTGTTAACCTATATGGGCAGTTCTTTGCAAGGATTTTTACTGGGCACACAAACTGCTTATTTACAGAAAATTCAGTTGAAAATATGGCTTAAACCCAAAAATATAACTTAAAACGGGCTTTGCCGTTTTATTGGCCCATTATATGGCCCATTTACAATACCAAAAATACGACATTTGAGAAAAAATATGGTTTCCGCAGATAGAGGACAATTTTATACAGTTCAATAAGTCTAATAAAGGCCGAGGGTTTATATAAATTGGCCTCAAATAGTTATATATCCTACTAAAATAGGTAATATTCCACAATTTTATCGTAGTTTTCAAAATAAGGAAGCATGGAAGAATGTTTTATTTTTAACATATTTTGCGTTAATAGGTATAAACCAAACCTTCTTACGCATATGATTCATTTATACACATGAGTAAATAGTCACACATTGTCGGAATTTATCTTTCAGAAAACCAACTAATACCTTCGAACACGTTGTTCACCCTTTCCCACACCACGTCACTGTGCCACGCATCCCACTTCATTGCCTTGAGTGAATCGAATGCGTAAAAATGAGTAGTAAATCCCAAGGATGTACATTGACGACTCAAACAAATGCCAGAGTAATGCTACAAGGTTATTTTTGCGGATTATATCGATCAAGAGTAAATCAAAATGTATTTTGCCGCCACTACAATTGGCAGCTATGCCATTTTGCGAGGATGTTGTTGTTTTGTAGATTTTTCTCTTAACGAATTGAATAAATAAAGCCGTTGTTGTTTATTTGTCTTTGTCGGTCGGTCGGTCCGTCATTCGGTTGGGGTGTGATGTATTTGGCATCAATGATTCTGCTACGATAGCAAAGTGTAAATATATTTTGCCATAATATGTGTGTACATAGATAAATGTATAAAACAAGTGATAGATTTTTTTTTTCTTAAAATCCACAAAAAAAAAAAAAACAAACGAAACAAATAACAATAAAAAAACGAGAGCAAAAAGGATAAAAGGAAGACAAGAAAAAAAGCGAAATCTTATATTTATTTGTCTTTTTGACAAACATAAATCGCTTCGTTTGCTTTAACGATGTTGTTTTTATATTTTTTTGCCTTTTATATGTCTTTGGGGAATAATCCGCACAAGTTTAGGCGGAAAAATGAACGATATTTATTATGAAAAATCATCCAAGAAAAGAGTGGAAATGGAATTGTTTTTGTTTTTTTGGTGAATTCTTGGAATATTTTAGAAGAATTGTGAAAATTGAATTACCATGTTTTAGAGTGTATATGGAGGTTCCTATTCCCTAGACATTTTCAGATTATTCAATGAACGAAATGTTTTATTCTATATTTATTTTTTTTTAATTGTCACTCCCTTTTTATGCCCTCCACCTTGACATTTCGTTTGTAACATCCCTAAATACTCTATATATATTCATGATCACCTTAAAATTCTAAGTCGATTTAAAATGTCCGTCTGTCTGTTGAACTTATGATTTGACGTAGAGCTTCAAAATTTGGCAAAACAATATGTATTGTGTCTAGGATGGTTGATATTGAAAATGAGATAGATCGGTCCTCGTTTTGGTATAGCCCCCACATAAGGGTATTTTGATGATTTTCGCAACATTTTTTCAAGCATTTATATAAAACTTGGTATATGTATGTCATAATGGGTTTCAATTTCACTGGCGGAACATTGCATTTATAGGTCCATGTTTTCGTATAGCCCCCATATAATTGTACCTCCCGATATTCGGTATTTTGATGATTTTTGCCACCTTTTTCCACGGATTTGTCTTAAATTGGCATTTATAGTACTTAATGGTTTCTAGCTTCTGTGGTGGAACATTGTATAATAGGGCCACGTTTTCGTATAGCCGCCATATAACGGTACCTCCCGATATTCGGTATTTTGATGATTTTCGCCACTTTAATGTACGGATTTCTCTAAAAATTGGTATATGTAGGTCATAATGGGCTTTAGCTCCAGTGACGGAATATTGTATGTATAGGTCCACGTTTTTGTGTTACCCCCATACAACGGTACCTCTCGATATTCAGTATTTTGATGATTTTCGCCACTTTTATGTACGAATTTCTCTAAAAATTGGTATTTGTAGGTCATAATGGGTTCTAGTTCCGGTGGCGGAACATTATATGTATAGGTCCATATTTTCGTATAGCCCCCATATAATGCTACCTCCCGATATTTGGTATTTTCATGATTTTTGCCACAATTTTTCACGGATTTCTCTATAAATTGGTATTTCTTGGTCATAATTGCTCCGATGGCGGAACATTGTTTGTATAGGTCCACGTTTTCGGTATTTTCATGATTTTTTCACAATATCCATGGATTCGTCAAAGTTTTGATATTTGTAGTTCTTAATGCGTTTTCGCTCCAGTGGCAGAACATTGAATATCTAGGTCAATTTTTCCTATAGCCGCCATATTATGATACCTACTCATGATACCTACACCTATGATACCTACTCATATTCGGTATTTTTAATAATCCTTGTCACATTTACCTAGGGATTTTTTTTTTTTTAAATTCCCCATGTAGTATAAAGTTGTTTAAATGGGTACCCTCTGGGCCCCATATAAGAAACTCGCTCACTCTATGTTTTTTTTTTTTTTTTTGTTCTTGAAAAATTGAACTGCAGTATCCAAATGGTCTTACTATTATTTGTAGTTTAAAGTGGAACACGGTTTTTGAAATTTTTTGAACATAATTCCATTAATTCTTTATTCACTAACTTTAAAAAATTATTTTTTTTACCTCAAAAGCATGCCATTGGGCCCGTAGAGCAATGTATAGGTTACATATTGTGAACCAGGAGAAGACTCCCTGGAGCTTCGACGCTTAATTCGGTTGGATTATGTGTAAAAAATTTTGGCCAAATTAAGCCTTCTTCGGAGGTATGTGTCGTTGATCCGTATTCGTGATTTTATTTAATTTTGGAGAAGTACCATACAAATAATGTCCATGTGTAATAAAAATATTCCACTGAACAAATTTTCGGCAAGCCGTAGCCCTAAGATTTTAGATATGATTAAAAATTTTACCGCTGCTAGTGTGAGAATATTTCTATGGCCAAAATTAAAAAAAAAACTTACGATCTCGTCACTTGGGTAAAAAATGTTTTTTTTTTTTTTTTGTCATAGAAGATATTTTTAAAATAACTTTTGGGGAGAATATCCCAGACAAAAAACAAGGGAACTGTTGAGGATTGGTGGCTCTTTCCGAAACCTAGGTATTCCCTGCCTTACTCCTTGGTTAACATTACCATCGTTCTCCACTAATAAACAAACGTTGTTTTTATAAAAACAACAATAAAGGGATAAAGCCTGACCATTTTGCAACAACAAATTACTACGGTATACCGAACAAACAAGCCACACTGTTCTAAAAAAAAATAGTTAAAAAGTACCAGAAGGTGTTTGCAGTTCTCTATAATCTTCAAAAAAAGTTCATGTGTTAGCAAAAATGCTAAAATTTGGGAAATTTGATGAGAGTTTAATGGTTATTTCGTCTTCTTTGAGCCTTTTGAAGAAATATTGAGATGTGCCAGGTCTGAATGGAATCGCATGTTAACTCCACGTTTTATGAGCTTCATGGATATTCATAATTTGTGGGGGAGGTACCAGAAGGAGTGGGCATATATATCCCATCGTAACAGTAGATTTGTGTATGCAGAAATAATGGGTTGTGGAAAATATGAAGATAACCGAGTATTTATTACGGATTTTATAATCGTTTTGGTTATTCAAAATTTTGACGGTTTATGGGGAAGGTACCAGAAGAACTGGCCCGATATCAACAATTTTTAAATCAGATCTTGTGTAGATGGAAATATTGAGCTGTTTTATGAGTTTCATGGCTTTGTGAGGAGGTACCAGAAGTAGTGGACCTATATATTCCATCGTCACACCAGACCATGGGCTAATAAAACAGTGTGATGTGTGTAATTTGTTGACAGTCGGACTCTTAAACAATACGGAAAGAAAAAAAGGAATCAAAAATGAAAACAACAACATGATGTAAACATGAGACTGTTACAGGGTGGTACAAAGGTAGGTGGAAAAAAATTTTAGGTAGTCTCTAAAAATCCTTTAAAAAATCCACGTTTGAAGACCTTTAGGTAGTCTCTAAAAATTCTTGAAAAAACCACCTTTGGAAACCTTTAGTTTGAAGACCTTTAGGTAGTCTCTAAAAATTCTTGAAAAAACCACCTTTGGAAACCTTTAGTTTGAAGACCTTTAGGTAGTCTCTAAAAATCCTTTAAAATCCACGTTTGAAGACCTTTAGGTAGTCTCTAAAAATTCTTGAAAAAACCACGTTTGAAGACCTTTAGGTAGTCTCTAAAAAAACCACCTTTGGAGACCTTTAGTTTGAAGACCTTTAGGTAGTCTCTAAAAATCCTTTGAAAAATCCACGTTTGAAGACCTTTAGGTAGTCTCTAAAAATCCTTTAAAAAATCCACGTTTGAAGACCTTTAGGTAGTCTCTAAAAATTCTTGAAAAAACCACCTTTGGAGACCTTTAGTTTGAAGACCTTTAGGTAGTCTCTATAAATTCTTTAAAAACCCACCTTTGGAGGCCTTTAGGGAGTCTCTAAAAATTCTTAAAAAATCCACGTTTGGAGACCTTTAGGTAGTCTCTAAAAATTCTTAAAAAAATCCACGTTTGGAGACCTTTAGGGAGTCTCTAAAAATTCTTTAAAAAACTCACCTTTGGAGACCTTTAGGTAATCACTAAAAATTCTTTAAAAAATCCACACTTAGAGATTTTTAGTTTGTGTCCAAAAATTCTGTAAAAAATCCACATTTGGAGACCTTTAGTTTGTGTCTAAAAATTCTTTAAAAAACTCACCTTTGGAGACCTTTAGGTAATCACTAAAAATTCTTTATTCAAAATGTTGACCCTTTTTGAGTGAGATACTTGATGGTGTGGAACGATAGCATCACCTGACCTTTCACTGATGCAAGTATTAAAATTTCAAAGTTGGTGCAAAGTCGGATTTTTCTTTCTTTTTCTGTGAAGTTAAATATTTTTTTTTTGAAAATTTCGATATTTTGTGGGGTGATACCAGTACGATTGGATCGATGTTGCACGTCTCCGAACTCGATCTCAGCTTGACACAAATATTAGGATGTACCAAGCCAGACAGACGTAAGGTTCTAAAACCGTTATTTCGATGAGGCGCGTTTTTGCTGTATCAAATCATATATATCCTCTCTAGCCATATGGCTGGAGATAAAAAAACTGTAAAAATTGTACAATTCAATTGTAAGTCGAATTGAAAAAAAATCTAATGGAAAAAATATGACAATAAATAAAAAACAAAAAAAATAATTTTTTTACATTTATTTTTTTTAGATTTTATCCTTTTTTTGCTGGAGACCATTCCGAGTTGACATGAGTTATCAAAATCAGTCCAGCCGTTTTTCAGTTTTAAACGACCTAACTAATATTAAATTCTTTCATATGTAGATTATATAGATTGTGTAAATTTTGATCAATATCCGATATCTTGACTCTCAACATCAGACGAAACCTTTTCGTGTATTTTTGAGTTCGCTTGGGTTTAAAATATTTGCATTTCAATAAAAGTTGCGGTATTTCTCACACAAAAGTGTTGGTCTCTAAATATTTTCCTACCAAATAGGTAGGCTTCTGCGTCATCTTATTCTTCTACCCCATGCAGTATTCCGCGTGAAATATGGCCTGTATAAAAACTGCAAAATCAGGAAAATTTTCGGTGTTTAGTTCGTTTCAACTCCCAATAATTTTGCGATCATCTCCAACTACTATATACTCTTATTGTGACCCTACCCCTAACTCCTTGCGAAATATTATTAGGATCGGGCCAAAAATTCGACCTGTAGCTCGATAAAATTTAACATGGACCGTCGTACGAACACACATAGCTAAATCGACTCAGTTCGGCGAGATAGTAAGATCCATATGTAACATCATGGCTCTAGGACTAATATTTCGTGGTGTTACAAACTTTTCGGCACAGTCAAACTTATAATAATGCTTAACACAACTTGAAGGGTATACGTATCCTTTAGCCTATGTATTTTCTAACATATATTCAATTTAGATATATGCTCATAAAGCCACAAAGTGTATATTCTCCGTTTTACGGTTGGCCCTTAAATTACTTTCAAAATTATTTTCTCACACAATAAGCAGAGGCTACAGCCGTGCGAGGCCGACCATGTACCCTACATTACCATTATTAATAATGGAAAACCTCCTTATGACCAAACACATTTTAGTCGATTATTTTAAATAATGCTGTACTGTCCTGTACATATGTTGCCAATGGTTTTTAACCGGGGCTATTTTCCTTATGTTTACTCTTTAATCCATCCAGCCGTTCTTGAGTTATTAGCGGTGTAACTAACAACCCCTTCAATTATATAGAAAATTGTATATATTTTGCGGTTACGCGATAAATATTATCCGATGACCAAACAAAATAGTAGGCTTCTGACCAGCCCTAAACTCTAGCTACATGCTAAATTCCGCGTCGATTGGTCTAAAATTGCGACCTGTAGAGCAACTGCAAAATCAGGACATTTTTCAGTTTTTGGCCCATTTCAACCTCAACATATTATGTGGTCATTTTCAAAAACAATAGGGATCTATTCTGACACTAAACCCACCTCCATGCTAAATTTCGTTAGGGTCGGACCATAATTGCGACCGGTAGACTGATTACAAATTAACATGGGCAGAGGAACGGACATACAAAGCTAGATCGACTCGGCGAGATAGGAAGATCCATATATACTTTCCTATATGGGAAACCAATATTTCGAGGTGTTACATAATTTTTAGCACAATCAAACTTATAATACCCCCAACACATAGTGTTGTAGGGTATGACAAGTAAAAAAGCTGTAAGTTCGGCCGGGTCGAACTTTTAATACCCTCCACCATTTGGTACAAACAATGGCAATTTCCAAAAAAAAAAAAAAAAAAAAAAAATAAAAAAATAAAAAAAATAAATAATAAAATCCGTTAAAAATTCTGTTAAAATCTTAAAAATACCGGATATCCATACGACGACATGGACCTGCATAGGCAACTTTTGTCATAAGTTATTACAATATTTAAATGCGAAGCTTGAAGAAAAATCAGTTTATAATGTAGCTAAAATCATCAAAATACCGAATATAGGGGGTACCGTTATATGGGGTACCGTTATATACGAAGACGTGGACCTGCACAGACAATTTTCTGGTATGGGATGAAGTTTCCATTACGAACTTCACATGCGAAATTTGAAACAATCCCGGTAAATAATGTCGCTAAAATCATCAAAATACCGAATATCGGGGGGTACGGAATATGGGGGCTATACGAAGACGTGGACCCACATGGCCAATTTTCTGTTTTATGCTGCAGTATCTATTACGAAAAAATACCAAATTTTGAACGATTCCGTTAAATAATGTCGTTAAAATCATCAAAATACCGAATATCTGGGGGTACCGTTATATGGGTGCTATATGAAGACGTGGACCTACATGGCTCATTTTTTGACTTAGGATGTAGTATTCATTATGAACTTCAAATACGAAATTTGAAACGATTCCGGTAAATAATGTCGCTAAAATCATCAAAATACCGACAGACGGACATGGCTAAATCGTCTTAGAATTTTACGATGATCAAGAATATATATACTTTGTTGGGTCTGACATGAGTATTTCGAGGAGTTACAAACGGAATGACAAAATTAATATAACCTCCATAGTATGGTGGAGGGTATAAAAATAATTATATGTTAAAATATATGAAATAAACTTACACAGTATAAGAACTCTTAATATCCAAGAAGAGATAGTTGATGTAAGTTGTAAGTCGGTGTGAGTTTAATAGATTTTTGTTTACAGTAGTTGTCTTAATGATCAACAATCCATGTTTGATGAGTGAAGATTATTTAAGATTTTTTTGTTTTTGTTTTCTTTGACAAAAATCGATAAATTCGTATGTGGTTCAATGACACAATTTTGTATACTTATATGCATATCTTTTGTAACTATGTTTTCTGTCAACAATCGAATCGCTTCACTTTCTTCCAGAAAACGCAATTTTTAATCTATTTTATTTATAATATTCACCACATTATTTAAATTGTTATTCTTTTGTTTTAAGATTTTATTTCATTCGCTTATATCTTTTTCTGTTTTCCACGAATTTCACTTGCAATTTAATAATTTACATAATAACCACGCCACAATGGTGGGGTAGCTCTTTCATGAAATTGCCCTTCACACATTTGCGCTCTCTTTCTTTGTTGTATCCCATTTTTAAGAGCATTTTTGTATACTCGCTTAGTGTAAATGATTTTATTTATTTAAAAAATTAAATTTTATATTTCTTCCTTTGCAATTCTTTACACTTTACAATTTATTCTTGTTGCTTTTCGCTTCTGCCTTATTCCCGGCCTTTTGCCTCACTCACTTATAAAAGCACAAAACTCACACATACAAATTAACTCACGTTCATATCTGACGACGACTGCTTTGTCACTTTAATTACCAAGGAAGCCTTGTCCTTTTTTCCAGCTTCCTTTATTTATTTCTTTCTTTTTTCTCAATGACTTGTTTCGACCGAGCGTCCAACCGACCGACAGACAGACAAACAAGAGCAACCGACCCGTTTTTTGGTTAGGACATCTACTTAGAAACGATTACCGTTTTGTTTGAGGGTTTGCACGAAACTGAATTTCTTTTCAGCTGCCAAATTTTGAGATTGCTGTGATTTTCTGAGGATGCTTTCGTTTTTCGGAGTAAAACGGTTGCAAGCGAACATGACATGTATTACAACTGTTAGGGGATGTTAGTTAACATGCAGCCGTAAGTTTTGTGTGGTATTATTAACATTAGAGCATAATGATAGAGGGAACTAACTGTTATGCTGATGAATGAATAAAGAGCGAACATGTTGCATCGAACATTGTACTGTTGAAATGTTTGAGAGAGCAAATTATCTTCAAAATAATGTTGTGTGAGGGAAGAATAGTCAACAAGCATGGAATAAAAATTCAAGTCACATACGGAACACACAATAACATAAACTAAATGCTGGAAAAATAGTAGTACATAGTAGAACTTGTTCCTAGTGTCAAATTTGAAGTCATCAGATAAATTACCTGCAGTCATATCTGTAAATAGCGAAGCAATATGAAGTAGATCATCGTTTTTCTTAATTTTTTCGAAATCATTATACCCTACACCACATAGTGGTAAGCGTATTATGTCTTTATGCAATTGTTTGTAACATGTAGAAGGAAGCGAGATAGACCCATAGTTACTTTTGAGGATATTCATAGAATCACTTCCTGAGTCGATTGATGCATGTCAGTCCGTCCGTCCGTCCATGTATTCCTGTGGACAAAATGCAGGTCGTATTTATTATCCGATTGAGCTGAAATTTTGCAAAAAATATTTGTTTGGCCCAAGGACGAACCTTATTGAAATTGGTGATAATCGGATCCGATTTAGATATAGCTCTCATATATCCTCAATCGATTTCGGTTTAGTTATGCACAAAATGGCCAATATAAGTCCTAGTGACCTGAATTTTGATACATCCCACGGAAGTCAGTCTAGAAGCACGTACTTTAAATTTATCGAAAATCGGTTCTGATATATGTTTATTATATGTTTTATCCGATTTTGGGGTTTAAAGTCCCGCACATGCGTAATATGCACACCACAAGAATGATATTTGGTAACGGACATGAGCTACTGCTCGAAAACAAATCTGTCAAATTTTATCGAGATTGGTTCAGATTAGGATACAGCTTCCATATACAGGGTGAGATAAAAAACTGCAATAAAGTCAAACGCCATATTTTTTACATTTTTATACCCTCCACCATAGTATGAAGGGTATATTAAGTTTGTCATTCCGTTTGTAACACCTGGAAATACACATTTTAGACCCCACAAAGTATGCGATCAGCATAAAATTCTATGCCGATTTAGAGATCTCCGTCCGTCTGTCCTTCTGTGGAAATCACTCTAGCTTCCGGACTAATTTTAAGAAGAACGATAAAACTTTACTCAAATGTATGTTATGTCTGCAGGACTTTTGGTATTGAAAATGGGACATGTAGGTCCACGTTTTGGTATAGCCCCCATGTAACGATATCTCCCGATACTCAGTATTTTGATCATATTAGCGACATTTTTCACCAGAATTGCGTCAAATTTGATATTTGAAGTTCGTAATGGATATTACAGCCTAAGACAGAAAATTGTCAATGCAGGTCCACGTCTTCGTTAAGCCCCCATATAACGGTAACTCTCTATATTCTGTATTTTTATCATTTTAGTGACATTATTTACCGGAATTGTTTCAAATTTGGTATTTGAAGTTTGAAATGGATACTACAGCCTAAGACAGAAAATTGTCTATGCTGGTCCACATCTTCGTAGAGCCCCCATATAACGGCACCCATATATTCGGTATTATGATTTTATCGACATTATAACCGATTTTTTTAAGTTAGGCATTTGAATATTGTGATGGCCTAGGACAAATGTAACCTATGCAGGTTCATGTCGGCGTGTAGAAACTAATATAACAGCTAAATTCGGTATTTTTAAAATTTTAACAGAATTTTTAACGGATTTTTTTTTTTTTTTTTTTTTTTTTTTTTTTTGGAAAATTGCCAAATTTGTTCCAAATGGTGGAGGGTATTCAAAGTTCGGCCCGGCCGAACTTACAGCTTTTACTTGTTTTTTTTTTAATTAAATGGAATGAAAGCAAAAACTGTCGGAAATAGCATAAAATTTTAGAATAAGTTTATATTTGTTCGAATTGGTCAGCTTTGGCACGAATTATGGCCTTCAAACGGCCAATGAAACCGTCACACGCTGCCCGAATGTTGCTCTGCGGTATTTTGGCCCATTTTCGGTGAAGCGTTTGCTTGAGGTGATCCACACTTTGGTATTTTTTAGTACCAACCTTGCTTTCCAAAATACTTCAGACACAATAGTCCAACGGATTTGTATCCGGAGATTTTGTAACCATTCATGGGTGGCACGTGCTGAGTGCGATGGTGCTGAGTTCACTTGGAATGTCCAACTGTCCAAGGTCTGCGGCCAAAATGATTGTGTGCCCAAGGTTTTAGTACACCCTCCAGAATATATTTGCGATAATATTTGGCATTTTTTCTGATGTCACTGTCGATTAAAATGAGCGGAGAGCGACAATCGGCTGCTATGGCGGCTCACACCATCACCATGGCCGAGTTCCGGTGGCCAACCGAAGAAGCACATTTTCAGCTGACCGTTTTTGCAAGTAAACACGATCATTTTGTTTGTTTCCAAACTGCTGGATAATGAATGTTTTCTCATCGGAGCGGAGGAAACCAAATTCGCCAGTTTACCACTTTCGGCCAAGTGAAGCAACTCTTTAGCTCTTTTGAGTCTATTTTCTTTCTGTTGCGGCATAAGTTCTTGCTCTTTTTGGAATTTCAATGACTTTACCCCGAGCTCATTTTTTAATATTTGCCGAATAGACTATTGCCCTATGTTCAGCCATTTTTCGGCCAATGCGACGCGAGTTTCGATCTAGTCGCTTCATTACTTTTCGAACCATTTCCCCTGATGTTACTGTTTTCTTCCGTCCACTTCCTTAACGTCAGGCTACGCTATCAGTATCACGGTAACGAGCGATGGTATGAGACACAAAAGATTTATTCACATTTAAATGCTGGAGTGCTCTAACTACAGGCACTTGTGGTTTTCCAGTCAAATATAATGAAATCACACGAATAATTTTTTTCTGGAAAATTCTCACCAGAATGTTTTTGTACCCTTGTAAACAATATGATAAGCTGTCACTGGATTAATTTTAACAGCTCTCGGACGAGTGGCTTAGAAATGACAGCAGTCTGAATTTAGTTGCAGTTTTTTCATCTCACCCTGTATTCGTATTTAAAAAAGCGGACATTGGCTGAGTGTGAACATCTGCCGGCAAAACCGATTAATACTTTTCAAGTCGTTTTTCATACATATACGATGGATATACAGCTACAGCTAATTCAGCTATCCTTACATGATAGCTAATTAAAATTAAGATTTAATTCCAAAAATGTACAAACGGATTTGTTGTATTTTTTTTTTAGTTTTAGAAATATCACTCCGTTTTGGGAGGAATACCTGCTAAATGTCATCTAAATATAGGCGACATACAAAATGTTTTTAACCAAAGAACCCCTGTCAAATGTTTACAACCCATTGAAGTCATGCCAACGATAATCAGAAGACGTGGAAGCGATTTTTCACATAACACTGATATGTTTAAAGTAGTAAGCAGTCGGACGGTAACGACCATTTGATACCCTACAATTTACGATAAAGGTTCTGAAGATCTGAAACCTGAACCTTAAACCTGATTGCCTCTCTAGCTACATTTTATCCGATAACATATACAAAATGTTAGACTTCAGCGCCTAAACTCTAGCCTCATAAAAAATCCATGTCCATTGGTCCTCCTTTGAGAACTGTAGGCCGACTGCAATATCTAGACGTTTTTTATGTTATTTTCATGTAATAAATTAAATAAGAGATACCCAAAAATAGACATTCCCCATTCTCTTCAACTTAAAATTAACCCATTATCAAAAAAATTAATTAATTTATATTTTTATGACAGAATAATGAATGGAACAAACGTATGTTTTCCCACACACCCAAAACCACACATTCTCTTTAAGAAATATTCCAACTAGGTTTATTGCAGTCCCATTTGTTATTGTTAATATCAAATCAATCTCGAACATGCATACACGAACGCACATACATACACACAACATATATGACATATTTTCAATTTTTTGTTTATTATTAGAAGTGACATAAACACAATCAACATTTCAATCACTGCCAAGTTGGTCAATGACTTTGGCGAATAAATGACTGAATATTCATTCCAAGTTTCATTTGTATTAGTTAACAACGAAAGCGAGGGGGAGATAGGGAGAGAAAGAGCGTGAGAAGTACAACAGCATGAGGTGTGTGTGTGAGTGAGTGTTCATGAGTGTGGGTGGTTTGATGTGGCATTGTCAGCTAACCATCAACATATATGGTGTTTGGACATTTTGTCAGAATAATAAATTAGTAAAAAAAAATCGGTAGATTTTTTTAGAACAATGGCTTATTGGAGATGACTCTAGAAAATCTAAGAAAATAAAGGTAGGATTTATCTAAATTTAATATGTTTAATAAATTAAAAAAAAAAACTTATTAAAAATTTAAATAAATATTTGAATTAATTAAAAAATTTTTCTTAGAAAGACTATGAGATGCGTGGATAATTTGAAATATTTTTTCCAAAGACTGTCAGATGCGTAAATTTATTTAATTTTTTTTTCAAAAACTATCAGGCGTGGATTTTTTCAAATATTTTTTCTAGGGATTATTAAAAGTCGTGGATTTTTTTTTCAAATATTTTATTAAGGATTATTAATAGGTGTGGGTTTTTTCAAATATTTTATTAAAGATTATTAAGAGGCGTGGATTTTTTCAAATATTTTATTAAGGGTTATTAATAGGTGTGGAATTTTTTCAAATATTTTATTAAGGGTTATTAATAGGTGTGGAATTTTTTCAAATATTTTATTAATAGGCGTGGATTTTTTTTTTTCAAATATTTATTCCAAAAAGTATCAGGCCAACAAGCGTGGATATTTTTAAATAATTTTTCCAAAGATTATAAGGCGTGGATGTTTTTAAATATTTTTTCCAAAGATTATAAAGCGTGTTTTTTTTTTGAAATTTTTTCCGGCGTGGAATTTTTCTTTTATTTTTTTTTTTCCAAAGACTATCAGGCTAATACGCGCGGATTTTTTCTTAAATTTTTCCAAAGAATATTATGCCAATAAGCGTAGATTATTTCAAATATTTTTCCAAAGACTGTCATTCCAATATGTGCAGATTTGTTTTCAAATATTTTTCCGAATACTATCAGGCGTACGCGCGTTGATTTTTTCAAATAGTTTTTCAAAGACTATCAGGCCAATGGACGTGAATTTTTTCAAATATTTTCCCAAAGAATATCAGGCCAATAGGCGTGGATTTTTTCAAATATTTTTCCAAAGAATATCAGGCCAATAGGCGTGGATTTTTTCAAATATTTTCCCAAACAATATGAGACCAATAGGCGTAGATTTTTTTAAATATTTTTTTCCAAAGAATATCAGGCCAATAGGCGTAGATTTTTTTAAATATTTTTTCCAAAGATTTTTTCAAATATTTTTCCAAAGAATATCAGGCCAATAGGCGTGGATTTTTTTAAATATTTTTTTCCTAAGAATATCAGGCCAATAGACGTGGATTTTTTTCAATATTTTTTCCAAAGACTATCTGGCCAATAGACGTGGATTTTTTCCAATATTTTTTCCAAAGACTATCTGGCCAATAGACGTGGATTTTTTTAAATATTTTTTCCAAAGACTATCAGGCCAATAGGCGTGGATTTTTTCCAATATTTTTTCCAATGACTATCTGGCCAATAGACGTGGATTTTTTAAAATATTTTTTTCAAAGACTATAAGGCCAATAGGCGTGGATTTTTTCAAATATTCTTCCAAAGACTATAAGGCCAATAGGCGTGGATTTTTTCAAATATTCTTCCAAAGGCTATAAGACCAATAGGCGTGGATTTTTTCAAATATTCTTCCAAAGACTATAAGGCCAATAGGCGTGCATTTTTTCAAATATTCTTCCAAAGGCTATAAGACCAATAGGCGTTGATTTTTTCAAATATTCTTCCAAAGGCTATCAGGCCAATGGGCGTGGAACTTATTCAAATATTTTTTCCAAAATGCTATCAGACCAATGGACGTGGACTTTTTTTAAATATTTTTCCTATCAAGCCAATGGGCGTGGACTTTTTTCAAATATTTTTCCAAAGGCTATCAGGCCAATGAGCGTGGAACTTATTCAAATATTTTTTCCAAAATGCTATCAGGCTAATGGGCGTGGAATTTTTTTAAATATTTTTTTCCTTATTTTTTTTCAAACCCAAATTTTTTTTCAAAATTACGTTTTTTCTAGAAGCCAATAAAAATAAATCCATCAGCAACTTTAAATAATAACATTATTGTGTTGGACACTTTTGTCCATTTTAGCATTAATGAAATAATAAAAGTCATGAATTTTTATTTCCCCTTGACTCGTCATTTGCAGGAAATGAAAAGGTCTGATCGTCGTCATCGTCGCCGCTACATGACATCTTAGCGGCAGCATTTGCTACGTGTGACACATGTTATTAAAATTGTCTCGCAGACAATAAAATAAAATATCATTGAAATGTCAGCCTTAATAAAAGTTGACCATAGTCATCCTCCGTTTATGTCCATGTTTATTATGAACTCATGAAGAGAAAATGTACTTTTTTATCTTTTGACAATTGGCATGTCATTACCTTATCACCACGTTACAATCACAACGTATGTGCGTTGGAATTGACTTTACATGTGTGTGTGTCTCTGGGCTTTTTTATAAGGTGCCTACAAGTTAATAACAGAGGTCATAAAGGTTGGTTATTTTTTATTGTTTTCTTTTTTTTTTTTTTGGGTCGGAAGTTGAGAGGGCGAAAATTTTGACTATGACGAGGGAAAGGTCAAAGATTTTTTTTTTAATTTTTTGGGAGCTATAATTTGTCAATTTATCAGATAAAATCACTTACGAAGATATCACTTGAATATTTTACGGACTTCGACTTCTTAACAATACTTTTCTGAATCTAGAGTTGAAATAAGACTCCCTTAAATTTCCCATAAAAATTAAATTCCTTCACTATCCTCTACAATTATTTAGTTGTCCTTCATTTCCCCACTAGACCCAGTCAAGTAATTTTTGACCTTTCCCATCGCCGTTATTAGTTTTGTCATTTTTTTTGTCCTTGGCATCATCATCGTCCTTATTATATCCAATAACTAACTACAAGGCGAATGATTTAAGTGATTTGAAGATGTTCGATTTTCAGTTTTTTTTTTTTTGTGTGCTTTTGTATCCGGCATTGCCATTCTCATTCTGCTTTAGTTGTCATTGACAAAACTGGCGTTAATGACATTTCTTGACATTGTTTCTTTTGTGAAATAGCTGCTAGTAATGAAATTGATTACACGAGAAGTGTGTAGGTGGCGCCATTCACCACCCATTGCAACAAAACTAGGGAATGAAGAGCAGTTCTCAATAACAATAGAATAGAAATTTTGAAGACATTGAGGAAAAAAAAAAAAAAATGTTGAGACGATGATAAACTTGACGTAATGCAAGGGAGGTAGCAGTTGACAATGTCGAGGAAGTGGGGAAAATTCGAAAGAAATTTGGCTTACAATAGAACATTGGAAACTGCAGGAAATACAGGAAATCAAAGGATTAAATCAGGATTAATTAAAAAACTACAAAGGATTTTCTAGACATTTGTAATGTTACTCAAAGAAAAGACTTCTTATAAAGATCCAAGGCATATCTTTTTAATTTCATGAGTACTATATGGAACTATTTCAGAATCTGTGAAAAAATCGTTAGAAGCTGAGGAACAATGACAAAAACCCTTGTCAGAAGAAAACACAAATGGAAAACGACATCAAATCGGCGGCTCAAAAAGCAGTCTCCTCTATATCGATAGATTTAAATCAGAACCAAATGGGTAGTCTTAAAAACCTTGGGATACCGGTTTCGAAAAATTTCACCAGAGTATTAAAAACATAAATTTTTGGGAAATACTTTTATAAGGATTCTCTTAATTCTCTGGATCTACAGTTACCAATTTTTGCGAGGATATATTCTATCCATTAAAGTGTTAAAATATCAAGTAGCAACTGCGGCATCATAAATGTGAAGAGGACCTTTAAAACAAACACGATCGGTTTGTTACGGTTTATGAGGCTATTGTCGAAATTTATGCAGATTTTGGAATATGTTCGTAGGTCGAATTTTTAATCCTAAGCCTAAAATCTTTCCGAATGCCAATTGTAAGTGTGTTTTGCTGTATGAGCTTATATTAGAGCATAATCTTACAATGACACAAGTTTCCTCCATTTAACGAGGCGAGTTTTGGAAAGCTAAGTTTTGCCTTGAAAATTCTAGAAAAAATTGAAATGGAGAAAGTTATTACTCAGTTTAGTTCAGGTTTTCAATCGAATAGGAGGTTCTTCTTCCAGTTCCACTACCAACTCTTTTGCTGACAGGTATTTTCCTGTCAGTTTGCGGCTTTACATGATCAAAAATAAGATAGAGAGATAGGGTTTCTAACACGTTTACATTTATATGTAAGGACTCTTCGAGGGTTGCATAAGACTTGAGGTGTCTAAGAAATGCGAACTTCCTACTGGGTTTACCAAAACCTATGAATTCTGCAACTCTAGGAACCTAAAAGAAGCAGAGACTTAAAAAGTTAGACAGAGAACGGAAGGTCCCAGAGACACGAGTTCTTCAAAGACGGGATAAAACACACATTTGAGTGATTCAGACCCTTTAGGGTGGTTCGGGTTAATATCGGTAATTGAAGAAACGGATACAGATTCTTCAAGGGCACGCAGGATCTAAGAGCTAGAAACTTTTCTAGTTCTAGATGAAACTCAATGGATCCAAGAGATACAGACTTTATAACAGGTTTCCGAGTGAGTTAATATCCCTGGGACTTCAGATAAAAGGACCCTTTAAGGTCTCAAAGGCTGTATAAAACTTTGGGCATCCAAGAGATATGTACTCTTCGAAGGGGTTGGTCATAACTTACTAATATCCCTGGGACTTCAGATAAAAGGACCCTTTAAGGTCTCAAAGGCTGTATAAAACTTTGGGCATCCAAGAGATATGTACTCTTCGAAGGGGTTGGTCATAACTTACTATCTGTGGGAACTCAAGAAATTGGAACTCTTCAGGAGGCCTTTAAGATTTATAAGCTCTTTAAGTGCACATAGACCCAAAATGTAAAAGAAACTCTTAAAGAGCCCGAAATTGTACGTGGGACCGAAGAGATGTGGATCCTTCTAGTGCTGGATGGGACTCGGTGGACCTAAAATATAAGACATTTTTGGTTCAAGGGAGGTTTAAGCGGGTTAATATCCTTTAGAGCCCTAGAGAAACCGATAATTAAGGATTTGAAAAATCATGGTGCATCCAAGAGAAGTGAATTCTTTAAAGGCCGGATACGACTCCAAAAAGAATTATCTAATGGGTTAATATTCATGTGGATCCTAGAGATACTTATTTTCCAAAGACTTGATCGCTTAAAGAGTTGGATAAAATTCAAACGGCGTAAGAGATACAAACTCTCCAAGGGCTTCGCTGGGCTAAGGAGCCGCTACAACTGCTCTGACTCATCTGTTGCTCTGTTGGTTTTTGGTTCGTAGGAAGTTTAGGGGGACTATATCACGTAGGGGTCCTCTATTATTTTTTTTTTTTTAGCTACGATATAATTTAACGTTAAGAAAATATAAGGGAGTGGTCCATGTTCGATGAAACTCGTAGGAACTAAGAGATCTGAACTCTGTAATTGGGTTCCTACCGGTGAATACCCTTGGAGACCCAAGTTATATTAACTGTTTAAAGGTTTGTTAAAAAGGGAAGGATCAAGGAAATAGGAACTTTTCAAGGCTTCGGTAAGACTTGTAGGCATCAAGTTTGTATCTTCTCGCAAGGTTTTTAACGGATTAATAACTGTGGGTACCTAGAATTTCGGACAATTCAAGAGTTTGGCACTTCAAATAAAAGGGATTCATCATCACTACTCTGAATCACCTGTTTGTATTAAAAACTTGGGTTGGAAATTGAATTAAACTTTAGAAATTCAGAGAATCAAAAGTGATCATTATTGGGGTAACATACCAAGCCATGGACATGCATTGTCCTTTTTTTCTTGAGGGTTGAAATTCTTCTGGAAACGTCAAGTTACATCAAATTTTATTATTACGTCCTATAAAAATAATAAATTTTTGGAAAAAATTGAACAGAACTCCTTGAGTGAACTCATTATAAAAGAATAAGAGATTTTTAGAAATTTCTGTATAAATATCGGATTTAAAAAAAAAAAAAAAAAAAAAAAAAAAATATCTACGACTTTATGCTTTTCAAGGGCTTTTCAAGAACATAATATGAACTTTTTATGGATATTCCCTTGGAAATTGTGAATTTGTAAAGGATTCATTTCAAGACTCTGTTACAAAAAATTGGGGATATTTGAAGAGTTTCTGTTAAAAGTCATAGATTCTTCAAGAATTAGTTTTGAGGACTTCATATCCAGAATTGGTTGATTTTTAAGGACTTCTAGCAAAAATGTTGTTTTTAAAGACTTTTTTATATATTTTTGATCATCGTAAAATTCTAAGACGATTTGGACCTGTCAGTCCCCCTGAATAAAGGAAGCAGGCAGGTCAACTTCGAAGATGGGCTATATCGGTCCACGATATCAAATGGCCCCTACATAACGGTACCTCTCTATATCCGGTATTTTGATGATTTTAACTACAATAAAATTGTTTGAAAATCCACATAAGAAGTTATAAACCTCCTGGAGGAGAATTGTCTATATAGGTCCACGATATTGTATAGCCCCCATACAATTTGAAGCTCCTAATAGGTACAACAGCCTGTGACAGAAAATTGTCTATGCAGGTCCACGTCTTCGTATAGCCCCCATATATCGGTACCACCCTATATGCGGTATTTTGATTACTTTAGCTGCATTATTCACCGGATTTTTTTCAAGTTTTGTATTTGAATATTGTAATGACCTATGACAAGAGTTGCCTTTACGGGTCCACTTCTTCGTATAGACCCCATTATGACGGTTGTATTCGGTATTTTTAAGACTTTAACATAATTTTTGAAGATTTCAAAATTTTTTCCAAATGGTGAAGGTTATTCAAAATTCGGCCCGGCAGAAATTACTTACCGCTTCTATGCTTGTTTAATATTGGGCTTTCAAGAATTTTATGAAGAACTTTATATACAAAAAGGATATTCAAATTTTTTTGGGATTTTATTTCAGTGACTTTATGTCAAAAATCTTGTACTGTATTTTTCATAAAATTTTTGTCAGGGACTTTATGCTCAAAAAATTGGTAACTTTTAAGGACTTCCTGTTTAGAGACTTTCTTCATATCTAAAAAACAAGGCTAAAATTCCGTCCCGTTCTTTCAAAGGTAAATCATTTCATCTCAAAAAATCTGCTAATATAGAACTTACGCCATCTCGAAAACCGCCATGTCAAACAAAACAAAAATTTCATATCTGCGAAATGTGCTGCTCTGAATCGTCATTTGTGGTATATATATATATACAGAGTTGTAACACCGTTTTTTAAGAACAGGCACATCATTCCTTGAAACCTTGATCAGGTCCAAAGAGTTCATAAGAGTACAAGTTTCCTTAAGTACATGCATCACACTTTTGACTCAGAGAATAAGTAAACACAAGTACAAAAGCTGTAAGTTCAGCCGGGCCGAACTTTGAATACCCTCTACCATTTGAAACGAATTTGGCAATTTTTAAAACAAAAAATCAGTTAAAAATTCTCTTAATATCTTAAAAATACTAAATAAAGCCGTTATATTAGGGTCTATACGACGGCGTGGACCTGCATAGGCAACATTTGTCATAAGCCTTTACAATATTCAAGTGCGAAAATCATCAAAATAGCGAATATCGTGAGGAACCGTTATATGAGGGCTATACGAAGACTTGGACCTGCACAGAAAAATTTCTATCATGGGCTGAACCATCCCTTTTGAACTTCAAATACCACATTTGAAACATTTCCGGAAAATAATGTCGCTTAAATCACCGAAATACCTAAATAGGGAGGACCCTTTATATGGGGGCTATACCAAAACGTGGATCTACATGGCCCATTTTACCAAAAGTCCTGCAGACATAATATGCATTTGAGTAAAATTTTATCAACCTACTTCATTTCGTTCGGAAGCTAGAGTGATTTCCACAGAAATAAAATTGTATGCTGATCAAGAATATATATACTTTGTGGGGTCTAAAATATACATTTCGAGATTTTACAAACGGAATGACAAACTTAGTATAGCCTCCATACTATGGTGGTGGGTGTAATTATAAATGTTTTTTAAATTGTTCTACCTTATTTTAGAAATAAGATGGACCCGCCATTGAATGGTTGTAGTCAAGAAGAAAAGTTCATGACTTTAGCGGGAACTGTGCCCTTTGTTTCTTTCCATCGCATATTACACTACACAGTTTTGTGGGGGGAACATGTTGCGTATGATGGATCTATAAATTGTTATATCCAATACTTATTTATCATACGCCACATAGTACATCATAAGCATTAGAACGAAGATATTTAATTGAAGTGAGAAGGTAAATTGCTTCCCATTCATTGATTTCTTAACTTAAAAATTTAATGCAAACCAAATTCTTTATGAGATCTGTAAATATATTTCTCACTTTCCTCCTTTGCAACTAACGATGTGTGAAACATCTTCTCGCATATCGAGAGTAAAATTTTATTCATCATTATTTCTTTTTCATAAATACTAGCCATGTGGTTTAATATCTGCTGCAATTATTCAGATTTTCTCCATGGAAGTGAAAAGTACCTTTTCATGCTGCTCGAGTTCTTTGCTATTGAAAATATACCGAACATGAAATTCATGAGAACGTAAAATTACTATGACAACAGAAAATTGTGAAAAAAAACACTTCCTAGAAGAGTAGCAGCACACACAGAAGAAATATCTGTTTCCATGTCATATATTTTGCAGACAATGTGTAAGACCACAATTGCGTAGGGAATTTCGTATTAAATTTCATTGCAACTTTTGGAATTCCAATCAGACCCCCCCCTAAATGAGACATTTCTGTTTTCCAATGAAGTAAATAATGTTTCATACAAATTCTTAGCACAGATTTTTATTAAAGGAAACGTTTGTATTTAACAGGTAAATGGATTGAGGGATAATTTATTAAGTTGAAATCTGGCATGAAGTTTTATTTATTTTTTTTAAGAAAATTTCAATTAAAGTTTAATAAAAAAGACACATAGAAAAGTTGGTGGTCAGGGAGATATCCTCACCTTAACGTATGAAATGTTTGTTTTTCTGTGAAGATAATTAAAATTTCAATATAAATTCTGAAATTTAACACCGAACTGCAGTATTTTTGAGTTCATTGATCAACTAATATTAAAAAAAATGTTATTTGAATTTTGAAATTTTCTAAAAAACAAATTAATTTTCTTTGGATATATATATATATATATATATATATATATATATATATATATATATATATATATATATATATATATATATATATATATATATATATATATATATATATATATATATATATGGTTTATATTATTTAATTACATATTTGCTTTTGTGGGATCCCTTCTAAGAAGTTAATCGTAAAAAAGGTAAAATACATTAAGTTAACATTTAATACTCTTCACCTTAGGGTAAGAGAAACATTAGAACCCATTAAATACCAATCTTTACACAAATCCGTGAAAAAACGGGACAAAAATCAACAAAATATCGGGAGGTACTGTTAAATGGGGGCTATACCAAAGCGTGGACCTATACATACAATGTTTCGCCATTGGAGCTAGAACCCATTATGACTAACAAATACCAATTTTTAAATAAATCCGAGCAAAAGCGGGGACAAAATCATCAAAATACCAAATATCGGGAAGCACCGTTATATGGGGACTATACCAAAACGTGTCCCAATATATCTCATTTTCAATACCAACCAACCTAGACACACTACAAATTGTTCTGATAATTTTTGACGCTCTATGTCAAATAATAATGTTTCGTGATTTTAACAGACAGACGGACAGACAGATGGACAGAACTACGAATATCGTTAAATCTACATAGAATTTTATGCGGATTATGAATGTATATGCTTTATGGGGTCTACGACGAATATATAGGGATGTTACAAACGGAATGACAAAGTTAATACAGGGTGGGATGAAAAAACTGCAACCAACTTTAGACTGCTGTCATTTCTAAGCCACTAGTCCGACAGCTGTTAAAAGTATTCCAGTAACAGCCTATTATTTTGTTTACAAGCGTACAAAACCATTTTCGTGAGAATTTTCCAGAAAAACATTATTTGTGATGGAATTCAAGCGTGATAGTGTAATTTTTTTATATTTGGCTGGAAAAGCACAAGTGGCTATCGTTAGAGCACTCCAGCATTTAAATGTGAATAAATCTTTTGTGTCTCGTACCATCGCTCGTTACCGTGATATTGGTAGCGTAGCTCCACGTCAAGGAAGTGGACGGTAGAAAACAGTAACATCAGCAGAAATGGTTTGAAAAGTAAAAAAAAAAAAAATGTGCACCTTCGGTTGGCCACCAGAACTCAAGCACCGGCCATGGTGATGGTGTGAGCCGCCATAACAGCCGATGGTCGCTCTCCGCTCCTATTTATCGACCGTGGCTTCAGAATATATGCCAAACATTATCGCGAAAATACTGTCGAGTGTGTATAAAAGCCTTGGGACGCAAACATTTTGATCGCAGACCTTGGACACTCCAACAGGACTCAGTACCGTCGCACTCAGCATGCGCCACCCAAGATTGGTTACAAAATGAGGTTCCTCGCTTCATTTTCAGAGCACGATGGCCACCAAAATCTCCGCTGAAATTGAAAAATGAGCCCGCAACAGAGAGAAAATAGACTAAAAAGAGCTGAAGAGATGATTCGCTTGACCGAAAGTGGTGCACTGCCGAATTTGGGTTTTTCCGATAAGAAAATATTCAGAACAGAATGATTGTGTTTACTTGCCAAAGAGGTCAGCTGCAAATGTGACCACCAGAACTCCAGCGTGTGCCGCCATAACAGCCGTTGGTCGCTCCCGCTCATATTAATCGACCGTGGCATCAGAATAAATGCCGAATATTATCGCGAGAATATTGTGGAGGGTGTTTAAATCCTTAGGCAAGCAAACATTTGGGCCGCCGACCTTGGACATTTCAACAGGACAGCAGCATTATCAAGACATCAGTAACCACCCATGAGTGGTTGCAAAATTAGGTTCCTCGTTTCATTTCCAGCGCACAATCTCTAGCACAAAATCTACGCATACCAATTCGTTGGACTATTGTGTCTGGAGTATTTTGGAAAGAAAGGTTGGCACTAAAAAATACCGAAATGTCGATCATCTCAAGCAAGTGCTTCGCCGAAAATGGGCCAAAATACTGCAGAGCAACATTCGAGCAGCGTGTGGCGGTTTCATTGGCCGTTTGAAGGCTATAATTCGTGCCAAAGCTGACCATTTCTAACAAATCTAAACTTATTATAGAATCTGATACTTTTTCCGACATTTTTTGGTTTCGTTCAATTAAATAAAAAAAATTTAAAAATTATGACCATTGACTTTTTTGCAATTTTTTTTGTCTCACCCTGTATATATAAAATATCTTCTTAAGGCCTTAAATACAGGGTTGTCCATATTCGACGGACCCATCTGGCAACGTCATAACTTTTGACAGAGATGTCACATCGCTTAAAGACATACCGCGTTTGAAGCGTCAGTCCAAGCAGATTTTTACCATGAACCAATACACGACACGCGAGCGCTCTGAAATAGTTGAAATTTACATTCAACAGAAGAAGTCAATTGTGAAAACTCAACGTGCTTTTAAAACAATAAAAAATGTCAGAAGTGCGCCTTCGAAGAACATCATTAAGCGTTTATACAAAAAATGTTCGACTGGTAAGGCTCTTTCTAATCCGAAGAGGCCATATAAAAGTCGACCAAGGCGATCGGCCGAGAATATAGCTGCCGTACGAGCCAGTGTTGAGAGGTCCCCAAGAACAACCCAAAAACGCCGTTCTCAGCAGTTGGGCATGGCTCGGTCCACTTTACAACGGATTATTCGCATTGATTTGCATTTGTAACCGCACAAAATTCAATTGACGCAAAGAATGTTGCCTGCGGACAAGCCTCGTCGATTGGAATGGGCCGAAAGAGTCATCGAAATGGCCGAAGATGACGAGCAATTTTGGAACAAAATTATCATGGGCCGTTTGATGTCGAAAGTGGTGATTTGGACTGGCCACCGCGTTCGGGCGATTTGACGCCGCCTGACTTCTTCCTGTGGGGATATTTGAAGTCAAAGGTTAACGTTAACAAGCCAAGGATCGTAGAAGAGCTCAAGGACAACATTCGTGAAGAAATAGCCGCTATTCCGGCCGAAATGTTGGCCAAATGCAGCAAAAAGGGCACAATACGTCACCAACGCCAGAGGCGGCCATTTAAGAGATATCATATTCAAAAATTGATGTAAACAAATCTACTTGGAACAAATTAAATGATTAACATTGCCAACCGCCAATTTTTTATTTTTTTCTTTGATTTAAAAAAAAACATGGGTCCGTCGAATATGGGCTACCCTGTAGAGGTCTTAACCTTGTAGAGATCTTTAAATTATATGTATAAGTCATTCAAAAAGCCTTTTAAAGAGAGAACGCTTCCGAACTATTATATATACATAAACATGATACATTAAAGGGATTCCGTCGAACTACTAAAACTATAGAAAAATTACTTCTGACGATCTTCCATAGGCAGAATTCCATCTAAATTCCTCCAAAGATCGCTCGCCTGCTAATAACCTTTTATAGATACCAGCTTAGGTCTTCCATTAGCAAGAAAACCTTTTATATTACTTATTTAGATAAAAAATCCATTGATAGAAGAACTTTTAAAAATCCGTCATTGATAAAAATCCTTCGAAGAGTCTTCAATAGACAAAAGACTTCTTATGACCTTTCATTGATCGGATACCATCTGATGGTATTTTAAATGACTCGGAGTCTCTAAAGACCCCCTATAAACACTTGGTGCAAAATGTCAAGCATTTACTTGCTTTTCTATTTTTACTTTATGTTGTTGCTCTTTTTGCCCTTCCTTGCAACATATTGTATTTCGTAGTTCATTAACCTTCTGTTGCGGAAACAAAGACGAAAGGGGGAAAATGAGGCTAAACAAAAGTGGAAAAGTTTTGTCAACAATGATTTACATTTCATTAGTATTCTGCGGACAAAAGTTTGTTGCAGATGTAGCTGTACTTTTTGTTGCATTTTTGTGGCATTGGGACATGTTCCGTGCCTCAGCATCTGCATCTTAAATTTCAACGCTGCAGCTGCTGCTGTTCCTGCTGACTTTGTAAGTATCTATGTATCTATTCATAGTCAAGTAGTAGACGATGTTCAGAGTCAGGCAATCGTAGCAGTAGCAGCATTTTTGTAAGTTACGACTTTTGTGTTGCAGTTGTTTGTACGAGAGAGAGAGAGAGAGAGAGAGAGAGATTTTGTGTGTGTGTGCACGTTGTTTTTAATGAGTTTACTCCTCGGTGGCTGTGTGACAGTGACATTGCAGGGTAGCCTACAAAACGAAAACAAGGACTCGGAAAACGAAAAATGTGGTTTGTTTTTCGCAACGAAACATCAACAAGTTCAAAAGGATTAAATATTGCGGAAAATGTAATTGTCGGTCGGTCGCTCGCTCGCTTGCTGTGACAATGTGTGTGTGTGTGTGTGAGTGGTACATATGGCAGTTAATTTTTATGTTCAGATGTGACCTCCTTTTGCACAGCTTCTACTGAACTTTTATGCCGTTTGATGGCATATTCTTTGGCAGAGAATTTCTAAACATTGTGAAGTGCTCGACACTCTGTTTTTTTCGGAACTCCCAAAAGGGGTCCAATTAAGCTGACATTTAAACTGCCATTGTGATAATTAAAAAAAGAAACACAGCGCCACTGCAATGGCTCTTTGTGTCCGACCATAAAAGTTAATGATATATTTAAACATGATACATTATTCAAAGTAACTTTGACTCCGGATTACAAGGTTTACCGTGAAATGAATGTAAAATATATGAGAGCTTCTAAAACAAGAGGAACATTAATTTTCGAAAAATTCACAATTTGGTAGAGATTCTAGAAATAACTTTAATATATATTCTACAATGGGATATATGACGGTACAATTTTTCTCCAATATCCGAATCGACCAGTATCTACATGTGAATCGAAGGTACCTGAATTTTAATGGTCTAACTCATATATGCTAACCAAATCCAATTCAATCTTACCATTATACCAACACAGAGTACATTTTACATGTACATATGTAAATAAGTATATGCGGATTTTGTTCTTTTTTTTTTTTTGCAACATTCTACCAAAACTATAAAGTTCAGTGCTAAAGCGTATGGTCGAGTTACATGTATACAAAAAATGCTTTGTGGTTTTCAGTTTCAGTAAATAAATTTAAATGGGGGTTTTTCGTTGTTTTTGTTTGTTCTGAAATATTTTCCACAAATTTAAGAAAATAAAACAAACCGCAACAAATTAATTAATTGTATTTTGTAAATTTATGTTTGTATTAGGGCATGAATTAACTGCTGGTACACCAGGAATACAAAATGTATTTTGTAGAGAAGAATTGTTAAAATTCAATATTTGAAACTTAAAAAAAAAAAATAAAAATGATGATATTTTTGAATCATCACTAGCTTAGATGATAAGTCCTAAATAATATTGTTTTTTTTTTAAACCGAAAGAAACCTGTCGAGAAAATGTTATCCATGAAATTATCAGCAAGTAAAAAAACAGTAAGTTTCGGCGGCCGGGTCGAGCTCGGAATATCCTGCACCATTTGTAAAGGATTTAAAAAAAAGAAAAAAAGTCAATTGAAAAGTGTTGTTAATATCATAACAAGCAAAAAAATTGTAAGTTTGGCCGGGCGGAACTTTGCACACACTCCACCATTCGGAACGTATATGACATTTTTCAAAAAAAAAAAAATAATAAATAAAATAAACAAAATAAATTAAAATCCGTTAAAAATTCTGTTAAAATCTTAAAAATACCGAATGTAGTCGAGCTCCGAATACCCTGCACCATTTGTTAAGGATTTAAAAAAAATTTCAAAAAAGTCCATGGAAAAATTTTGTTAATATCATAACACGCAAAACCGCTGTAAGTTTGGCCAGGCGGAATTTTGAATACCCTTTACCAATTGGAACGAAATTGGCAATTTTCAAAAAAAAAAAATAAATAAATAAAAAATAAAATAAAATCCGTTTAAAATTCTGTTAAAATCTTAAAAATACCGAATGTAGCCCTTATAATAGGGTCTATACGACGACAAGGACCTGCATCATCAAAATATCGAATATAGGGAGATACTATTTTATGGGTGCTATACCAAAACGTGGACCTGCACAGATAATTTTCTGTCACAGGCTGTAGTATCCATTACGAACTTCAAATACCAAACTTGAAGCAATTCCGGTAAATAATGTCGCTAAAATCATGAAAATAACAAATATCAAGGGTGCTGTTATATGGGGGCTATACGAAGACGTCGACCTACATCACCTATTTTCAATACCAAAAGTCCTGCAGACATAATACACATTTGAGTAAAATTTTATAAACCTACTTCATTTCGTTCGGAAGCTAGAGTGATTTCCACACACGGACAGACGGATAGACGGACTGACTGACAGACGGACGGACATTGGTAAATCGACATAGAATTTTATGCTGATCAAGAATATATATATACTTTGTGGGTCTAAAATGTGTATTTCGAGGTGTTACAAACAGAATGACAAACTTAATATACCCTCCATAATATGGTGGAGGGTACAAAAAAGCGATTTCTTCTAAAAAAAAAAACAACTTTTAATACCCGTCACTCCGTTGAAGTCATTTCTCATAGAAAACTTCCATAAAATCTCATAGAAAACACTTAAAAAATATCCTTCTATAGAGTTTCTGTTGGTAGAAAACCTAGAGAAAATCTCCCTTCTTTTTTCTTTTTATACCCCTAGGCACATGGCTAGAGAGGATCATCGAAAAAACGGTTTTAGACCCTATGTCTCGTTTCAGCACATTTAGAGTCAATCTAGCGATGTCCTAGTGCGCACCGATGCTCTCGAAGCAACATTTCAACATTTTAAATAACTTATACGATTATAAAATCCTAAAAAGGTATCCGGTTCTCTTCATAGTTCACACATGCTATGTATTATATGAAGTACGAAAATGGAATGATTCCGTAGACTAGGTCTGGAACCTCACGCACATTTTTCAAATTTTCTAAAAATGATCACATATTTCATATAAAGTGAAGGAATTAGTCGATATAGTCCAGACTTGGCACATAACAATATTTATTTAGGTCCGATACGAAATTGTCAATGTTGGTCCATTCCATCGGAACCTACCGGTGAACAATTTAAAAAATTATAACAGAAGTCTAAATATATTTAAATAGTCGAACATTGGCTGGTTGAAGACGTGGACCTACTCATTTTTTGACTTAGGATGTAGTATTCATTACGAACATCAAATACCAAATTTGAAACAATTCCGGGGAAAAAGTCGTTAAAATCTTAAAAGTACCGCATATCTGGAGGTACCGTTATATGGGGACTACACCCAAAACGTGGACCTACATGGCCTATTTTCAATACCGAAAGTCCTGTAGACATAATATACATTTGAGTAAAATTTTATCAACCTACTTCATTTCGTTCGGAAGCTGGAGTGATTTCCACAGACGGACAGACAGACGGACATCGCTAAATCGATGTAGAATTTTATGCTGATCAAGAATATATATACTTTGTGGGGTCTAAAATGTATATTTCTAGGCGTTACAAACGGAATGACAAACTTAATATACCCTCCATACTATGGTGGAGGGTATTAAAATATTGAAAACTGTGAAGTTGGTGCGATACCAGAAGGGGTTCGCAGATATACATCATCTTCACAACAGATCTTGTGTTGACAAAAATGTTTGGATGTGTGAAATTTGAAAAGAGTTGGATGCTTATTTCGAATTGTTTGAGCGTTTTTTTTTCTTTTTTCTAAATCTTTAACCTTATGTTGGAGAGGTACCAGATGAAATCTTATTGACATGAACTGAGTCTGAGTGAAATCGGATGATAATTTTGTGTTTTATGAGCTTCATGGTTATTCAAAATGTTGACCCTTTGTGGGGGAGGTACCAGATGGAGTGGACCGATATAACTCGTCTTCACAGCACATCTTGTGGTAGCAAAAATAATGGGATGTGTGAAATATGAAGAGAACCGGATGCTTATTTCATGGAAATATTGAGAAGTCTGAATGGTATTGGATGTTAATTTCGCGTTTCATTAGCTCTGTGGATATTCAAAATTTTGACCAAAATTTGTGGGGAAGGTGCCAGAAGGAGTAGGCCGATATATTCCATTTTTACAACAAACCTTGGGTTAATAAACTTATTGGGATGTGTGAAATTTGAAGACAATCGAACTCTTACATCACATTTTATAAGAGTTGTAAATATTCAATATTATAACCCTTTGTGGGGAGGTAATTGATGGAGTGAACCGATATTTCCCATTTTTGCACCTGACATAGCACTGTCGCAAATATTTTGGATTTGCAAAGTTGGAACGAAATCGGGTTATCGTTTCTATTGCTGTCAGAAAATATTTTTTTTTAAATATCGACCTTGTGTGGGGGAGGTACCACAAGTAGTGGGCCGATATTGCCCCTCTCAGAACTGGATTTGAGTTTGACAAAAATATTCCGATATACCAAGTTTGGACAAAATCGGATACTTACTTCGAGAGTTATCGTGCGCACCAGTCAGACAGACGGACGGACGGGCGAACGAACATCGCTAGATCAACTCCAAATGTTCTGAAATGGATTTGGTTTGGATAGGGTCTAAAACCGTTATTTCGACTAAGCACGTTTTGACCGCATCAAATGATATATATACCCTCTGTAGTTATATGGCTGAGGGTATAAAAAATTGAAGCTTTTTGTTTTTCAGTTTGGGCAAGTTGGCGGAATGTTCAAAAATTTCAAAAAAAAAAAAAAATAAATAAATAAATAAATATAATATTTGAACACAGCTGATAATAAAATCACTAGCTTATTTTGAATAAAAGTCTTAAATAAAACTAGTTTTTTTTTTTTGATCCGAAAGAAACCTTTGTTAAGTTTCTAATACCTCACACTGTCTCTTGGGTTGTCGAGAGTATAGTATCCATGAAATTATCAACAAGTAAACAAAAACAGTATGTTCCGGCCGGGTGAAGGGTATTCAGACCCTGCACCATTTGTTAAGAATTTTAAAATTTTCCAAAAAAAAGTCCATTGAAAAATACTGTTGAAATCATAAAAATTCCGAATAGGGAGAGAACTCCTGGACCTACATGTGAACATTTCTATCATAGACTGTAGTACACCTTAGACACTTTATACGGTAAGTAATGTCGCTGAAATCATTAATAAGTTGACCACAATAGGTTAAATTGTAATTTACAGGGTGAGATAAAAAAATTCAGCAAAGTCTATCAAATTGACAAAGGTCTTCGGATATTCACAGAAAATTCCGTATTGAATCTTTGAAGTGCGATTCTGGAAATTATGGGCAATATACTTCCGTAGTGCAGATGTTGTAATAACGCATTTTTGATAGATGTTTGTTTCTTTGAACACCGGCAAGGCCCTTCAATCATTATTATATTAACAGAGGTACTTATATAAATATACCCTCTTTAAGGTGGTAACTAAATGTTTTGAAATATTGTCAAAATATTTGATTACGTTGTCAGTTTTTAAACGGTAAATCCTTCCTTATTGATTGTCATTTTGGAACTCGTACCCTTATCATTATTATGGTAAAAGCGGGATTGTAATCTCAGTTTTGCTCTAAATCTCAACCCCTCATACACTGCAGATTGTACAGTTTTTCTTTTTCGATATTGTTTGTCCATTAAATAGAGTTAAGGTATTCGTGACATTCATCATCAAAATGATGATGAATAGGTTTCATGTTTGGAAAATGAAAATATATTTTTTCAAAAAAAAAAAAAAAAAAAAATTAAAAGTCAAATTGGGGGTTTCTGAGAAAAAATCCGATATGATGGATGTATGTATGGTAACTTCTCAAACTGTTGCATCGGCATATTTGGCTTCAATGAAAGATCAAATATTTTTTTACAACTAGAGATTATTTTCACTGGAAACGAAATCTGCGGAAGAATGTTTAAAACTTATTTACATCTAAAATACATCCGTATTCCGTAAAACTCTCATCTTATTCAATTTCTTGGAACCATATGTTTCCGCAAAGTCCAGTCCAATTCTTTAATCCTCTTATGCACATATTCATATATACAGGGTGAGATAAAAAATCTTCAACAAAGCCAAACGTCATAATTTTTACATTTTTTTAAAATTTTATCAAATGAAAGCACACAATGTCGGAAATAGCATCAAATTTTAGAATAAGTATAGATTTGTGCGAATTGGTCACCTTTGGCACAAATTATGGCCTTCAAATGGCCAATGAAACCTTCACACGCTGCTCGAATGTTGCTCTGCGGTATTTTGGCCCATTTCCGAGGAAGCGCTTGCTTGAGGTGATCGACAATTTGGTATTTTTAGTGCCAAGCTTGCTTTCCATGATACTCCAGACGCAATAGTCCAACGGATTGGTATCCGGAGATGTTGGTGGCCATTGTGCGCTGGGTATGAAGCAAGGAACCTTATTTTGTAACCATTATTGGGTGGCGCGTGCTGAGTCCAATGGCGCTGAGTCCTATTGCAATGTCCAAGGTCTACGGGCAAAATATTTGTGTTCCCAAGGCCTCAATACACCTTCCAGAATAATTTCGCGATAATATTCGGCATTTATTCTGATGCCACGGTCGATTATTACGAGCGAAGAACGACGATCGACTTATATGCTGGCCCACACCATCACTATGACCGGCGCTTGAGTTTTGGTGGCCAACCGGAGGTGGACATTTTCAGATGACCCCTTTGGCAGGTAAACACGATCATTTTGTTTGTTTACAAACTGCTGGACAACGAATGTTTTCTCACCGTAGACGGAGAAAACCAAAATCGGCAGTTCACCACTTTCGGCCAACCGAAGCCACTGTTTAGTTCTTTTGAGTCTATTTATACCCTACACCACAAGGTGGTCAGGGTATTATGTCTTTGTGCATTTGTTTGTAACAGGCAAGAGGAAACGAGATAGACCCATAGTTACTTTTGATGATCTGCATAGAATCACATTCTTAGTCGATTTATGCATGTCCGTCCGTCCGTCTGTCCGTCCGTCTGTCCATGTATTTTTGTAAACAAAGTACAATTCGCATTTTTTGCACAAATCATTTGTTTGGCCCAAGGACGAACCCTATTGAAATTGGAGTTAATCGATAAAAATTTAGATATAGCTCCCATATATATCTTCGTCCGATTTGCCTTTTATTGTGCACAAAACTTGTAATATCAGTCCGATTAGTATAGGATTTTGCACGTACGATCAAATTCGACCTGAAAATAAGTATGCCAAATTTTATCGAAATCGGTTCAGATATAGCTATAGTTCCCATATATATAGTTTATCCAATTTGTTATTTTTGTCCTCCGCAGCCGTAATATGCACTCTGTAACAACAAAGTTTGGGGAAATATAGCAAATACAGCTCAGAAATACATTTGCTAAGTTTTATTGAGATCGTTTCAGATTTGGATATATCTCCCATATATAACTTCGTCCGATTTACTTTTTGTTGTGCACCAAACGTCTAATATTTGTCCAAATGGGATGGAATTTGGCACATAAGACCGAATTGAGTCTAAAAGCTAGTACGCCAAATTTGGTGGAGATCGGTTCAGATATAGCTATTGCTCCCATATATACTGTTCATCCGATTTGTTATATTTGTTACCAACAGCCGTAATATGCACTCCGTAACAACGATATTCAGGGAAATATATCAAATACAGCTCAGAACTATCTTTGCCAAATTTTATCGATATCGGTTCCGATTTGGATATAGCTCCCATATATATTTTTATCCGATTTCAAATTAATTGTGCACCAAATGAGCAATACAAGTCCGAATTTAAAATATGCAAATGCTTCGGCGTATTTAGTCCTTGGAACTTTGAATTTACTGGTTTCTTCTTGTTGCGGTGTAAGTTCTTGTACTTTTTGGAATTTCAATGCCTTTACCTCGAGCTCATTTTTCAATATTTGCCGAATGGAATATTGCGATATGTTCAGCTCACGAGCAATTATTCGGCCACTGCGTCGAAGGTTTCGATTAAGTCGCTGCATTACTTTTCGAACCATTTCTGCTGGTGTTGCTGTTTTCTTCCGTCCACTTCCTTGACGTCGGGCTACGCTACCAGTATCAGTATCACGGTAACGAGCGATGGTACGAGAAAAGATTTATTCCCATTTGAATGCTGGAGTGCTCTAACGATGTCCACCTTTAGTTTTCCAGCCAAATGCAAAGAAATCATACTATCACGCTGGAATTCCATCCCGAATAACTTTTTTTCTGGGAAATTCACACCCAGATGCCTTCGTACGCTTGTAAACAATATAATGAGCTGCCACTGGAATAATTTCAACAGCTATCGGACGAGTGGCTTAGAAATAACAGCAGTCTGAAGTTGGTTGCAGTTTTTTTTCCATCTCACCCTGTATATATGTGTGCGCATTGCTAGCATTTTGTTTTGTCAACAAAAGTTTTATTGAAATCTTCTACCATAAACGAATGGATATAAATTTGTTGCCAAAAAATGTTTCGAGTGGAAAGAACAAATAATCAATTATGCCATTATCTCTTCTTAATAAGAATCCATAACTTCCTAATACAAGTATCAAAGATATGTTCGAAATGTATTCTTAAGCAAAATTGAATACGCGTCACGGATTGTGCAATGATGTGGCAGCACAAGATTTACACATTTCTATTCGCCACCCACTTGACAACACAAGTATTTATTAGTTCCCCAAGGAATTCTGGCCGTGCCGAGAATAGGAATATGCTGGCAAAGAAAAAGTTGAAAAGAACACGGATAACAAATGAAAACCAAAAGCATAATTTTGTTTTGAAAACTTCAGCTTGAAATGAATGTTTTTTTTTTTTTTTTTTTTTTTTTTTTGAAAACAAATCTCAGAATTGAGCAAAGGATTTTCGGATTTATTGGAAAATAAAAAAACGAACACAAAATTGTGAGACGAAATAGTAGAAGGACAAATGCCAGCGTGCAATACTCTGTAAAACTCTGAAAAAAAGTTAAAAAGCAGTACCTTTGAATACCCTCCACCATTTGGAACAAATTCGGAAATTTAAAAAAAAAAAATCCTTAAAAAATTTTTGTTAAAATTTTAAAAATAACGAATATAGCCTTTATATTTGGATCTATACGACGTGGACCTACATATGCAATATTTGCCATAAGCGATTAGCATATAATTCGAAACTTGAAATAAACGATGAATAATGTAGCTAAAATCATAAGAAGACCTGGACCAGCGTAGACAATTTTCTGTTAAAGGCAGTAGCATCCATTACAAACTTCAAATACGACATCTCAAACAATTTCGGTGGATATTGTACGTAAAATTTTCAAAATACCGAATATAGGGAGGTACTGATATATGGGACTTATACGAAAACCTGGACCTCTATAGACAATTTTCTGTCATAGGCTGTAGTATCCATTACGAACTTCTAATGCCAAATTTGAAACAATTCCGATTAATAATGTCGCTAAAACCATCAAAATATCGGGTATAGGGAGGTACCGTTATATGGGGGCTATACAAAGACGTGGACCTGCACGGACAATTTTCTGTCTTAGGATGTAGTATCCATTTCGAACTTCAAATACCAAATTTGAAACAATTCCGGTGAATAATGGCGCTAAAATCATCAAAATACCGAATATCGGAAGGTACCGTCATATGGAGGCTATATGAAAACGTGAACCTACATGGCCCATTTACGAACTTAATCTGCCTTCTGGAAAAATAAACATGTGTGTAAAATTTTAGCCTTCTATCTTAATTCAGACAGACAGACGGACAGATAGACAGACGGACGGACATCGCGAAATTGACTTAGAATTTAACGCTGATCAAGAATATATGCTTTGCTGGGTCTAACATGAGTATTTCGAGGAGTTACAAACGGAATGACAAAGTTAATATACTCTCCATAGGGAGGGAGGAGGGTATAACAAGTTAAAGATAATCAGTCGGCATTACATACCCTCTGGCAATGTTCGGTTATTTAAACATATTTCGGGTTGAACAGTATTGACATGTTTTTTTGGGATACCGTAGTATTTTGTCGTTGTCATGCTTAATCCCGTTATTAATATTTTATAAAAGCAACGTTTGTTTATTAGCGGACAACGATGGCAATGTTTACCAGGGGGGTAAGCCAGGCAATAGCTAGGTTTCGGAAAGAGCCTCAAATCCTTATCAGTTTCTTTGTCTTTTGTCTGGGATATTCTCCCCAGGAGTTAATTTAAAATAACTCCTATGACAAAAAAAACTTTTTTATTGACCCTTCTTAGGAATGGTTCCGAAAGATTGAGCCAATATTGTACATATCGTATTCAATATAAGTCTGATATAAATATTAAAATGTATCAGATTTAGACTGTATTGACTACTACCTCCACTTTACAGGATGAGATGAAAAAACTGTAACCAACTTCAGACTGCAGTCATTTCTAAGCCACTCGACCGACAGCTACTAAAGTTATTCCAGTAACAGCCGATTATATTGTCTAGAAGCGTACAAAAGCATTTTGTTGAGAATTTTCCAGAAAAATTATTCGTGATGGAATTCAAGCGTGATAGTGTGATTTCTTCATATTTGGCTGGAAAACCACAAGTGGCTATCGTTAGAGCACTCCAGCATTTTAATGTGAATAAATCTTTTGTGTGTCGTATCATCGCAAGTTATCGTTACTGGTAGCGTAGCACGACGTCAAGAATGAATCTTTTGGGTCTCTTCGCAACGACGAAAAATACAACATCAGCAGAAATGGTTCGAAAAGTAAAGAAGCGACTTGATCGAAACCCGTGTCGCAGTGTCCGAAAAATGGCTCGTGAGCGGAACATATCGCAATATTCCATTCGGCAAATACTGAAAAATAGCTTGGGATAAAGCCATTGAATTTCCCATTGAAAAAATTGCAGAACTTATACCGCAACAGAAAGAAAATAGACTCAAAAGAGCTAAAGAGTTACTTTGCTTGGCCGAAAGTGGTGAACTGCCGAATTTGGTTTTCTCCGACGAGAAAACATTCGTTGTCAAGCAATTTGTTAACAAACAAAATGATCGTATTTACTTACCAAAGAGGTCAGCTGAAAATGTGCACCTTCGTTTGGCCATCAGAACTCAAGCGCCAACAATGGTGATGGTGTTGGCCGCCATAATAGTCAATGATCGTTCTCCGCTTGTATTAATCGACCCTGGCATCAGAATAAATGCCGAATATTATGGCGAAAATATTGTGGAGGGCACGCAAACATTTTGGCCGCAGACCTTGGACATTCCGACAGGACTCAGTACCATCGCACTCAGCACGCGCCACCAAAGAATGGTTACAAAATGAGGTTCCTCGTTTCATTTTCAGCGCACAGTATCCCCCAAAATCTCCGGTATCAATCCGTTGTAGTATTGTGTCTGGATTATTTTGGAAAGCAAGGTTGGCACTAAAAAATACCAAAATGTCGATCACCTCAAGAAGCGCTTCGGCGGGAATGGGCCAAAATACCGCAGAGCAACACTCGGACAGGGTGTGACGGTTTCATTGGCCATAATTCGTGCCGAAGGTTACCAATTCGAAGAAATCTAAAGTTATTTTAAAATTTGATGCTATTTCCGACATTTTTTGCTTTCATTCAAATAAATTAAAAAAAAAAATATGTCGTTTTTGTTGCAGTTTTTTTTTTATCTCACCCTGTACTCCATCTTCACAGCAGATCCTTCCTAAGCAGAAATATTGAAATGTGTAAAATTTGAAGAGAAGAAGAGAAGCAGAAGTGGTACCCCCTCTGTGGAGGAGGTACTAGAAAGAGTATATTCGATATTCATAGAAAATCTTTCCGCAGTAAAAATATTGAGATGTGCGAAATTTGAAGGGATTTGAATTTTTATTTCGAATTTTATGATCGTTTTTATACCCTACAACACTTTGTGTTGGGAGTATTATAAGTTTGATTGGGCCAAAAATTATGTAACACCTCGAAATATTGGTTTCCCACATAGGAAAGTATATATGGATCTTCCTATCTCGCCGAGCTGAGTCGATCTAGCTATGTATGTCCGTCTGTCCATGTTACTTTGTAATCGCTCTACAGGTCGCAATTATGGCCCGATCTTCACGAAATTTAAAATGTAGGTGGGTTTCTGGTCAGAATAGAACCCTATTTCTTTTAGAGATGATCGCTTAATATTTAGGGGTTGAAATGGACCAAAAACTGAAAAATTTCCTGATTTTGCAGTTGTAATATTTAGTGGGTGAAATAAGGCACAACATTTGTGTTAAATAAAAGTCAAATTTTCCATTAAACCGCGAATATTTTTAATCACAGAATTGGAGATAATCGACACGCCTGAGAAGAGAGTTAAGGACCGGGAAAGTTCTATCATTTTTGATGACCATTGGATTATATTTATCTGTAAAATGGACCACAACAACTATCAGCACGACGGAGTGCATAAATATTAGGCAAATGTCCCTGGTCAAAATGCTAAGGGTAATATCTGGGCAGTGCTCCATGAAATTGAATTTTAAAAGCGAAATCTTCCAAAAGGGATTTGGACATAGGGGGGCTTCTAAATAAAGTAGTGTTGTAGGGTATACCATGGTCGGCCCCGCACGACTATAGTCTTTGCTTACTTGTTGAAATATGCCCTTAAATATTGAATATTTAAAATTAAAAAATGCTCCCCTTAAAGGATATTTAAATGTATTGCTCCATTCCTGCTTTTATTTCCTTAATTGTTTTAGCTATCGTCGTCATCATCATCATCTCCATTCTCCATCATTATCGTTCTATTCATTGCTTTTTAAACGTTATTTGCATCCTCTCTTTGAAATGCTCCAGCTTAATTTTATTGTTATATAAATTAAAAGCTTGGCTCACGTTTCGAATTCGTCTGTCTGTGGCAGCGGTGAAAACACAGCAGCAGCAGCAGCAGCTGAGAAAGCACTACACACAAACTGAATTCCCGTACATTCATCCTCATTATCCCCGCAGTGGAGTCATTGTTGCCATTAAAATGCAATTCCATTTGAACTTCCGCTTGGAAAGGAAATACAAAAGCGTTCTCTGACAGTCAGTAGTGCCATCGGCAAGACGTTGCATCTGTAGCTGAGTCGTTTTATTTGTTTGGTTGTTTCGTATTTAAATTAAAAAATTTTAAATTCTGTAGTTTTCGTTGTGTGTTATATGTGTATATATATATTTATGTGTGTGCGTGTGTGTGGATGTATGTAGAGGGGCGTGGGAAGCAACAACTTGAGAGTACGTAAAGTACAATTAGGCCAACAGTATCTTCGTGATGATGATGATGCTTCGCTGAATGTTACCACTGATGGGTTGGTTATTAAAAACATTCAAGTCTTTTTTTTTTCTTCTTCCCCTCTTGCAATGCAAGTGGCTGGTTTTGAACATCAATGGCCGTGAAATGAAGTGGATATTGTAACGAAAGCGATGTGGGGCAAAATGCATAAAATGTGTTAAAGCGCAAATTTTTCTCTTAAAGACCTTAGAAAACACTCTTAAAAAATCCACTATTCAACTGGCCGGATGTGTTTTTATTACATTGGACCAAAAATTTCACTAAGAATCCCCTGAAAATGGTATGAAAAAAATCAATCAAATCAATTGCCAAGGATTCCTTGTAGAAATACATTTAAAAATATTTATTTGTATTCCTCCACCTTGAAAAGGAGAACTTTGTCATTCCGTTTGTTACATCTCTAAATATTCGTCGTAGATCCCATAAAGCATATACAGGGTTGCCCATATTCGACGGACCCATCTGGCAACGCCATAACTTTTGCCATAAAATGTGAGAAGTGCGCCTTCTAAGAACACCATTTTCGACTGGTAAGGCTCTTTCTAATCCGAAGAGGCCATATAAAAGTCGACCAAGGCGATGGGCCGAGAATATCGCTGCCGTACGAGCCAGTGTTGAGAGGTCCCCAAGAACATTCCAAAAACGCCGTTCTCAGCAGTTGGGCATGGCTCGGTCCACTTTACAACGGATTATTCGCATTGATTTGCATTTGTTCCCGTACAAAATTCAATTGTCGCAAAGAATGTTGCCTGCGGACAAGCCTCGTCGATTGGAATGGGCCCGTTTGTTACATCTCTAAATATTCGCCGTAGATCGCATAAGGTATATATATTCATAATCAGGATAATTCTAAGTCGATGTAACGATGTCTGTCTGTATGTCTGTTGAAATCACGAAATAGCCCACATAATTTGACTAAAACCTAATTTGGCAGAACAATTTGTTCTGTGTTTAGGTTATTGGTATTGAAATTGATATATATCAGTCTAGGTATTCGTATAGCACCCATATAACGATACCTCTCGATAATCCGTATTTTGATGATTTTCGACACATTTTTTTCTGAAAATGGTATTTGTAATTACTAATGAGTTCCAGCCCAGTGGCGGAACATTGTGCAGGATGAGAAAAAAATGCAACAAAGTCAAACGCCATAATTTTTACATTTTATTGAATGAAAGCATCAAATTTAGAATAAGTTAAGATTTGTTCGAATTGGTCACCTTTGGCACGAATTATAGCCTTCAAACGGCCAATGAAACCGTCACACTCTGCCCGAATGTTGCTCTGCGGTATTTTGGCCCATTCTCGGCGAAGCGCTTGTTTCAAGTGATCGACACTTTGGTAATTTTTAGTGCCAACCATGCTTTCCAAAATACTCCAGATACAATAGTCCAACGGATTGGTATGCGGAGATTTTGGTGGCCATTGTGCGCTGGAGATGAAGCGAGGAACCTCATTTTCTGACCATTCTTGGGTGGCGCGTGCTGAGCGCGATGGTGCGGAGTCCTGTTGGAATGTCCAAAGGTCTGCGGTCAAAATGTTTGCGTGCCCAAGGCTTTAATACACCCTCTAGAATATTTTCGTGATAATACTCGGCATTTATTCTGATCTCACGGTCGATTAATACGAGCGGAGAGCGACCATTGGCTGTTATGGCGGCCCACACTATCACCATGACCGGCACTTGAGTTCTGGTGGCCAACCGAAGGTGCACATTTTCAGCGGATCTCTTTGGCAAGTAAACAGGAGCATTTTGTTTGTTGACAAACTGCAGGACAACGAACGTTTTCTCATCAGAGCGGAGAAAACCAAAATTCGGCAGTTCACCACTTTCGTCCAAGCGAAGTAACTTCTTAGCTCTTTTTAGTTTATTTTCTCTCTGTTGCGGTTGAAGTTCCTGCACTTTTTGGAATTTTAATGGCTTTACCCCGAGCTCATTTTTCAATATTTGCCGAATTGAATATTGCGATATGTTCAGCTCACGAGCCATTTTTCGGCTGCTTCGACGCGGGTTTCGATCAGGTCGCTTATTTATTTTCGAACCATTTCTGCTGATGTTGCTGTTTTCTTCCGTCCACTTCCTTGACGTCGGGCTACGCTACCAGTATCACGGTAACGAGCGATGGTACGAGCCACAAAAGATTTATTCACATTTAAATGCAGAAGTGCTCTAACGATATCCACTTGTGGGTTTTCAGCCAAAAATAAAGAAGTCACACTATCGCTCTTGAATTCCATCACGAATAACTTTCTTTTCTGGAAAATTCTCACCAAACTGCTTTTGTACGCTTGTAAACAATATAATGAGCTGTAACTGGAATAATTTTAACAGCTGTCGGACGAGTGGCTTGGAAATGACAGCAGTCTGAATTTTGGTTGCAGTTTTTTCATCTCACTCTGTATAGTCCAAACCTGGCATGTCGCAATATTTTTCTCATATCTATTTAGGTCCGCAATATTTTTCTCATATCTATTTAGGTCCGATATTAAACTGCCAATTTTGGCCCATACTTGCGGTACCTACTCCATTTAAATGATCATAACAGGAGTCAACATATGTTTAAATAATCGAACATTGGACGGCTAAACCGACTTATTCTGTTTAACTTGTTAACCTAGATCTTGTGTTGAAAAACATATTTTTTATAAATATTCTTAAAAATTCCTTAGAAATAATTTTTACTCCGTTTCGTCCAATGGACAATTATCATGAACCCATCGATTATTGTAAAAAATAATTTCCTTTCTTTCTACCACTCCGACTTCAAAAAATCCTAAACTCCTCATTCACCTCTGAGCCACTGTGCCATTAGGTCCGACACTCAAAAACAAGTAGCAATGCCAATGACATTGTCTTCTCTAAGTAGTCCCCATACACACATACACATACACATTTATTCTGATTCACAATCACTACGATGCCAATCAAGTGGTTGATGGGGTGATGGTGTTTATGGTGATGCTGATGTTGATGTCGATGTTGATATAGACATGGTTGTCATTAATGACTGATGCAGTGGTCTACTGGCAAACTGACTGACTGACCAAATCGAACGAACACTCCTAATCTGTTGAAATGTTTGTTTTGTTCTTGTAGCACGAAGAAACTGATTGCAACATCTGAAAGAACACTTGGCAGATGGAGAAGTCAATTTTTATTAATTAGCAAAAAGAGGTGAGGTTGGAATTCTGCAATGCCAATGAAATTTAACATTAAGCTACTTTGAAATCTGAATTTTTATGAAGATCACAAGGAATGGCAACAGAATAATGTTATTATCAATGAAGGATATGTATAAACAAGTAGAAAAGCATATGTTGGGCCGGGTCGAACTTTTGAATACCGTCCACCATATGACACGAATTTGGAAATTTTCAAAAAAATGAAATCCCTTAAAAATTTTGTTAAAATTGTAAAAATACCGAATATGGCCGTTAGATTGGGGTCTATAGGAAGACGAAGACGGACCTGCATAGGCAATTTTTGTCATAAGCCATTACAATATTCAAATACGAAGTTTGAAAAAAGATATATATATATATATATATATATATATATATATATATATATATATATATATATATATATATATATATATATATATATATATATATATTCCTGATCAGTGTAAAATTCAAATTCAATTTGGCGATGTCCGTCGGTCTGTCTGTCTGTCGGTTGTAATCACGCTATCTTTCGAACGAATTGAAATAGATGGCTAAAATTTTGCACATATTCGTTCGTATATGGGCCATGTCAGTCCACGTCTACATATAGCCCCCTAAAAAACGGTACCTCCCAATATTCGGTATTTGCAGGATATTCATGACATTATTCACCGGAATTGCGTTTAATTTCGTCTTTGAAGTTCGTAACCTATGACGAAAAATTTGGCATGCAGGTCTACGTCTTACTATACCTCCCATATAACGCTATCTGCAAATATTCGCTATTCTAATGATTGTAGAAACATTATTGACCGAAATTGTTAAAATGTTGTATTTAAAGTTCGTAAGGGTGTTACAGCATATGACAAAAAATTTCATATTCAGGTCCACGTCTTTGTATATCTTCCATATAAAGATACCTCCAGATATTGGATACTACAACCTGGATACTAGATCCTAAGACAGAAAATTGTATACGACTTCGTATAGCCCACACATAAAGGTACCTTCCTTTATTCGGTATTTTGATGGTATGGAATTGTTTTAAATCTCATATTTGAAGTTCGAAATCGGAGCTATAGCCTATGACAACAAAATACTTATGTAGGCCTTCGTTTTCGTATAGCCCCCATTTAAAGGTTTTCATTTAGGTATTAGTATTTTTCTATGAGTTTTTCCTTCTAAATCGTAGAGATTAGGCGCTTTTTGTACTTGTTATACCCTCATCAATATGGCCAGAGAGCGTATACATCATTTGATACGGTGAAAACGCGCCTAGTCGAAATAACGGTTTTAGACCCTAGGTCTCTTTGTACCAAATCCGTTTCAGGACATTTGGAGTCTAACTAGTGACGTCCGCCCGTCTGTCCGTTTGTTTGGCTCGAAGGGAGTATTCGATGTGGTCCGAAATTGGTACATCCTAATATTTTTGTCAAACTTAAATTGAGTTCGGATATGGGCAATATCGACCCACTCCTTCAGGTACCTCCTCCACAAAATGTCGAAATTTTCAAAAAATATATTTTCTGCACAGAAAGAGAAAGGACGAACCGATTTTTTCCAACTTTGCAAATCAATATATTTGCGTCAGAGCTATGTCAGGTGCGAAAATAGAAAATGTCGGTCCACTCCATCAATTACCTACCCCATAAAGGGTCAACATTTTGAATATAAACAACTCTTTTAGAATGTGTTGCAAGAGTCAGATTGTCTTCAACTTTCACACATCCCAATATTTTTATTAACCCTAGGTCTGGTGTTAAAAAGGAATATATCGGTCCAGTTCGTGATGTACCTCCCTCACAAAAGTTCGAAATTTTCAAAAAATATATTTTCTGCACAGAAAGAGAAAGGATGACCCGATTTCATTCCAACTTTGCAAATCAATATATTTGCGTCAGTGCTACGTCAGGTAAAAATGAAAAATGTCGGTCCCCTCCATCAAGTACCTTCCCCGCAAAGGTTCAAAATTTTGAATAATTACAACTCTTATAAAATGCGATGTAAGAGTCCGATTGTCTTTAAATTTCATAAATCCCAATAATTTTTTTAACCCTAGGTCTGTTGTTAAGAAGGAATATATCGGTCCAGTCCTTGATGTACCTCCCTCACAAAAGTTCGAAATTTTCAAAAAATACTTTTTTTGCACAGAAAGAGAAACCATAATCCGATTTTGCTCCAACTTTGCAAATTGCTAGGTCGGGTGTGAAAATGGATAACATAGGTCCACTTTATTAAGTACCTTCCCCGCAAAGGTTCAAAATTTTGAATAATTACAACTCTTATAAAATGCGATGTAAGAGTCCGATTGTCTTTAAATTTCACATATCTCAATAATTTTATTAATTCAAGGGCTGGTGTTAAGATGGGATATATCGGTTCACTCCTTCTGCTACCTCCCCCACAAAAGGTCGATATGTTGAATATCCAGAAAGCTCATAAAACTCGAGATAAACATCCGCTTCCATTTAGACGTGGCACATTTGAATATTTCTATCAACACAGGATCTGTTATCAAGGCAGTAAAAATCGGACTATTGCTTCTGGTACCTTTCTCAAAAAAGGTCAAAGTTTTGAATAACCAAAACGTTTATAAAATCAGAAGTAAGCTTACAGTACATCTTATATTTCACACATTCCTTTGTTTTTACTAACACAAGATCTGTTGTGAAGATGAGATATATCGGTCCTATCCTTCTGGTACTTCCCCCACAAAGGGTCAACATTATTAATATCCATGGAGCTCATAAAACGCCAAATTAACATCCGATTCCATTCAGACTTGGCACTTCTCAATATTTCCATCAACACAAAATCTGTTATATAGATGGTAGAGATCGGAACATTTCTTCTGGTACCTCCCCCCATAGGGTTCAAGATTTTGTGGAGATGATATATACATTTTTAAAAAATATTGACATTTCTCTGGGACTCCAAACCAAAATATAAAATACAGTGGCCGAAGATGGGATTTATTATAACCTAAAATATTTACGAGACTTGCACAAGATGTTCTTCAATGTAGCCAAAAATATCTCTTATTTTGTTTATTATAACCCTAAATATCATTTAGCAAGATGGACTTCAATGTAGTTCAAAGTATCAACGACAGTGGTCCAAGATGAGGTCTGTAATACCCCAAAAATAACAATAACTGTGTGCAACTTCCGTGCCCTTAAATTCTCATTTTAGAATATACTTGTTGGTAGGTATCTCCTGAGAATATCTCTCATTACTGTATGCATTTTCACTACTCCAAATTTTCTGTTATTATTTTCACATTTGATGCAGAGATTCCTTGCCATCAATGTCATTTAATAATCTACCACCCATCAACCTTCAGTTTCAGGGACACTTAACATGGAGTATCTATCCAATGCAACGATGCCCTTCATAACATTAAACCGTTTTAAATTGTAATCCCCAGGGATGCAGGTAGCACACACAACATCAATGTTATGCAAGTTAACCAGATTATGGTCAAACCTCAAAAGTTTTTGTTCAAACATAAGAAACCGAACAAAGCTCACAAAATGAAGTTTGTACAACAGACAAATACCACGAACTCAAAATAAGAAGCAGAAAATGAGCAACATTTTTCGTAGAAAAATTTTAGGTGCAACAGCAGGAAAAAATAGACTGAGCAACACAAGATAGAATCGGTAACATTGTACGGCAGATTAAATGCACAGTGGGTTTGTGAGGTAGTTTTCAGAATACCGAGTATAGGAGGGGGGGGGGGGGAGTACAATTACAGGGGACCTATAGGATGACGTGGACCACTAAAAGATAATTTTCAGTGCGAGGCTATTGTACCCATTAGGAACTTTAAATACGAAATTTGAAACAATCCTGGTGGATAATGTTGCCAAAATTATCAAAATACCGAATATATGGAGGTACCGTTATAGGGACCTATAGGAACTTCAAATACCAATTTTCCAACTTTCTGTCACAGGCTGTGGTGCATATTGCTAACTTTTATTAGACATTTGAAAAAACTCCGGTGAACAATGACTTTGCTTACTTGCTCTAAAATGTGTATTGAATACTTTGTTTTTTTTAGATTAAAAAAATGTTTTGAATTTTTGTAAAAATTATTTTAAAGCCTTTTTTAAAATATTTTCAAAAAATTGAAGCATTTTTTACATAATTTTCAAAGACTTTTTCGATGCAAAAAATCGATTTCTTGATTAGCCAGAACGTTCTGGTAAAAAATCGTAAAACTTTAAAATGTATATGTCATTTAGCAATAATCCAGACAGACAATATATCGTGGATTTTGAAATAATTGAAGGAACAATTATATAAAACTTTTGCATTTGTCAACAAAATAAAGGCCTACAAACAAATTCGTTAAGGAATATCTCCTGGAACCTGCGGACCAAAAACCGAATATTTTGATCTCATTTTTCCAAAGACCTCTTCGCCAAGATTGTATTGGTTTTTAAGACTCTTGGAACAGTGTTTGGCTTGCTTGTTTGGGATACCATAGTATTTTGTTGTTGCAAAAAATCGTCAGGCAAAATCCCATTATTGTTGTTTTTATAAAAACAACGTTTGTTTATTAGTGGAGAACGATGGTAATGTTTACCAAGGGGTAAGGCAGGGAATACCTAGGTTTCGGAAAGAGCCACCAATCCTCATCAGTTCCCTTGTTTCTTGTCTGGGATATTCTCCCCAGAAGTTATTTAAAAAATAACTTCTATGACAAAAAACATTTTTTACCCAAGTGACGAGATCGTAAGCTCAATAGAAGAGGAACAAAAGAATTACATAAAACTAAAATTCTTTTGGAAAATCTTCTAAATCTTACAACCGCACTTATAAACATTTACATCTTTCTCCACTTGTTATGTTTTCGTTCAACCTGAACGAAGTAACATAACCATGTAAGTTTGTTTTGTCTGTTACAACAAAAACCCCTTCGTCGACCGTGCCTGTGTCTATTAATAGAACAGTGTTTGGCTTGCTTGTTTGGGATACCATAGTATTTTGTTGTTGCAAAAATCGTCAGGCAAAATCCCATTATTGTTGTTTTTATAAAAACAACGTTTGTTTATTAGTGGAGAACGATGGTAATGTTTACCAAGGGGTAAGGCAGGGAATACCTAGGTTTCGGAAAGAGCCACCAATCCTCATCAGTTCCCTTGTTTCTTGTCTGGGATATTCTCCCCAGAAGTTATTTAAAAAATAACTTCTATGACAAAAAACATTTTTTACCCAAGTGACGAGATCGTAAGCTCAATAGAAGAGGAACAAAAGAATTACATAAAACTAAAATTCTTTTGGAAAATCTTCTAAATCTTACAACCGCACTTATAAACATTTACATCTTTCTCCACTTGTTATGTTTTCGTTCAACCTGAACGAAGTAACATAACCATGTAAGTTTGTTTTGTCTGTTACAACAAAAACCCCTTCGTCGACCGTGCCTGTGTCTATTAATAGAACAGTGTTTGGCTTGCTTGTTTGGGATACCATAGTATTTTGTTGTTGCAAAAATCGTCAGGCAAAATCCCATTATTGTTGTTTTTATAAAAACAACGTTTGTTTATTAGTGGAGAACGATGGTAATGTTTACCAAGGGGTAAGGCAGGGAATACCTAGGTTTCGGAAAGAGCCACCAATCCTCATCAGTTCCCTTGTTTCTTGTCTGGGATATTCTCCCCAGAAGTTATTTAAAAAATAACTTCTATGACAAAAAACATTTTTTACCCAAGTGACGAGATCGTAAGCTCAATAGAAGAGGAACAAAAGAATTACATAAAACTAAAATTCTTTTGGAAAATCTTCTAAATCTTACAACCGCACTTATAAACATTTACATCTTTCTCCACTTGTTATGTTTTCGTTCAACCTGAACGAAGTAACATAACCATGTAAGTTTGTTTTGTCTGTTACAACAAAAACCCCTTCGTCGACCGTGCCTGTGTCTATTAATAGAACAGTGTTTGGCTTGCTTGTTTGGGATACCATAGTATTTTGTTGTTGCAAAAATCGTCAGGCAAAATCCCATTATTGTTGTTTTTATAAAAACAACGTTTGTTTATTAGTGGAGAACGATGGTAATGTTTACCAAGGGGTAAGGCAGGGAATACCTAGGTTTCGGAAAGAGCCACCAATCCTCATCAGTTCCCTTGTTTCTTGTCTGGGATATTCTCCCCAGAAGTTATTTAAAAAATAACTTCTATGACAAAAAACATTTTTTACCCAAGTGACGAGATCGTAAGCTCAATAGAAGAGGAACAAAAGAATTACATAAAACTAAAATTCTTTTGGAAAATCTTCTAAATCTTACAACCGCACTTATAAACATTTACATCTTTCTCCACTTGTTATGTTTTCGTTCAACCTGAACGAAGTAACATAACCATGTAAGTTTGTTTTGTCTGTTACAACAAAAACCCCTTCGTCGACCGTGCCTGTGTCTATTAATAGAACAGTGTTTGGCTTGCTTGTTTGGGATACCATAGTATTTTGTTGTTGCAAAAATCGTCAGGCAAAATCCCATTATTGTTGTTTTTATAAAAACAACGTTTGTTTATTAGTGGAGAACGATGGTAATGTTTACCAAGGGGTAAGGCAGGGAATACCTAGGTTTCGGAAAGAGCCACCAATCCTCATCAGTTCCCTTGTTTCTTGTCTGGGATATTCTCCCCAGAAGTTATTTAAAAAATAACTTCTATGACAAAAAACATTTTTTACCCAAGTGACGAGATCGTAAGCTCAATAGAAGAGGAACAAAAGAATTACATAAAACTAAAATTCTTTTGGAAAATCTTCTAAATCTTACAACCGCACTTATAAACATTTACATCTTTCTCCACTTGTTATGTTTTCGTTCAACCTGAACGAAGTAACATAACCATGTAAGTTTGTTTTGTCTGTTACAACAAAAACCCCTTCGTCGACCGTGCCTGTGTCTATTAATAGAACAGTGTTTGGCTTGCTTGTTTGGGATACCATAGTATTTTGTTGTTGCAAAAATCGTCAGGCAAAATCCCATTATTGTTGTTTTTATAAAAACAACGTTTGTTTATTAGTGGAGAACGATGGTAATGTTTACCAAGGGGTAAGGCAGGGAATACCTAGGTTTCGGAAAGAGCCACCAATCCTCATCAGTTCCCTTGTTTCTTGTCTGGGATATTCTCCCCAGAAGTTATTTAAAAAATAACTTCTATGACAAAAAACATTTTTTACCCAAGTGACGAGATCGTAAGCTCAATAGAAGAGGAACAAAAGAATTACATAAAACTAAAATTCTTTTGGAAAATCTTCTAAATCTTACAACCGCACTTATAAACATTTACATCTTTCTCCACTTGTTATGTTTTCGTTCAACCTGAACGAAGTAACATAACCATGTAAGTTTGTTTTGTCTGTTACAACAAAAACCCCTTCGTCGACCGTGCCTGTGTCTATTAATAGAACAGTGTTTGGCTTGCTTGTTTGGGATACCATAGTATTTTGTTGTTGCAAAAATCGTCAGGCAAAATCCCATTATTGTTGTTTTTATAAAAACAACGTTTGTTTATTAGTGGAGAACGATGGTAATGTTTACCAAGGGGTAAGGCAGGGAATACCTAGGTTTCGGAAAGAGCCACCAATCCTCATCAGTTCCCTTGTTTCTTGTCTGGGATATTCTCCCCAGAAGGTTGTAAGATTTAGAAGATTTTCCAAAAGAATTTTAGTTTTATGTAATTCTTTTGTTCCTCTTCTATTGAGCTTACGATCTCGTCACTTGGGTAAAAAATGTTTTTTGTCATAGAAGTTATTTTTTAAATAACTTCTGGGGAGAATATCCCAGACAAGAAACAAGGGAACTGATGAGGATTGGTGGCTCTTTCCGAAACCTAGGTATTCCCTGCCTTACCCCTTGGTAAACATTACCATCGTTCTCCACTAATAAACAAACGTTGTTTTTATAAAAACAACAATAATGGGATTTTGCCTGACGATTTTTGCAACAACAAAAGACTCTTGGAACTTTTTTAGTACGATTTATGCTCAGAAATCTTATAGGTTAGTAAATATTTTACGGGTTCCAACTTACGTTGTGTATTTTTCAAATCTCAAGATCAAGAATGCTTTATTATACCCTACACCATATAGTGGTAGGGTATTATGTCTTTGTGCATTTGTTTGTAACATGGAGAAAGAAGCGAGGTAGACCCATAGTTACTTTTGACGATCTTCATAGAATCACTTTCTGAGTCGATTTATGCATGACAGTCCGTCTGTCCGTCCGTCCATGTATTCTTGTGAACAAAATGCAGATCGCATTTTTTATTCGATTGAGATGAAATAAACCATATTTGTTTGGCCAAGGACGAACCCTATTAAAATTGGTAATAATTGGATCAGATTTAGATATAGCTCCCATATATCATCAACCGATTTCGGGTTAATTGTGCACTAAATGGCAAATTACCTGTATTTTGGCACATCCCACCGAATTCAGTCTAGAAGCAAGTACATCAAAATTTGGAGGAAATCTGTTCAGACATAGCTATAGCCCCAAATATATATTTCATCCGATTTGGGGTTTTTAATCCGTCACATGCGTAATATGCACTCTTCAAGAATTATATTTGGTACCGGACATCAGATACTTCTCGAAAATACCTCTAACAACTTTTATCGAGATCGGTTCAGATTAGGATATAGTTCCCACATACATCTTTATCCAATATCCGGTTTATTGTGCACCAAATTGCAACTATCAGCCCAAATGGACTGAGATTTGGCAATTACTACTGAATTTTTCCTAGAAACCAGTACTTCAAATTTGGTGTTAATCTGTTCAGATATACATAGCTATAGCTCACATAAAGTCCCTCACAAGCGTAAAATGCATTCCACAACAATGATTTTTGGTATCAGATATCAGATACAGGTCTGAATAAAGTGTATCAAATTTTGTCAGCAAAATAAGCAGAAATGTTTCGAATATTATAGAAGCGATTTGATCGAAGGCCGCGTCGCAGTGGCCAAAAAAGGCTCGTGAGCTGAACATATCGCAAAATTCCATTCGGCAAATATTAAAAAATGAGCTGGGGTAAAGCCATTAAAATTTCAAAAAATGCAAGAACTTACACCGCAACAGAAAGAAAATCGACTTAAAAGAGCTAAAGAGTTGCTTCGCTTTCGGCTAAAGGTGGTGAACTGCCGGATTTGGTTTTCTCCGCTCCGATGAGAAAACATTCGTTGTCCAGCAGTTTGTAAAGAAACAAAATGATCGTATTTACTTGCCAAAGAGGTCAGCTGAAAATGTCCACCTTCGGTTGGCCACCAGAACTCGAGAGCCCGCCATGGTGATGGCGTGGGCCGCCATTACAGCCGATGTTCGCTCTCCGCTCGTATTAATCGATCGTGGCTTCAGAATAAATGCCGAATATTGTCGCGAAAATAGTCTGGTGAGCGTATTAAAGCCTTGGGCACGCAAACATGGTGGTCGCATACCTTGGACATTCCAAGAGGACTCAGCATACGCCACCCAAGAATGGTTACAAAATGAGGTTCCTCGCTTTATTTCCAGCACACAATGACTACCAAAACCTCCGGATACCAATCCGTTGGACTATTGTGTCTGAAGTATTTTGGAAAGCAAAGTTGGCACCGATATATACCATAGTGTCGATCACCTCAAGAAAGCCCTTTGTCGGAAATGGGCCAAAATACCGCAGAGCAACATTCGGACAGCGTTTGACGGTTTCATTGGCCGTTTAAAGGCCATAATTCGTGTTGAAGGTGACCAATTCGAAGAAATCCAAACTTATTCTAAAATTTGATGCTATTTCCGACAGTTTTTGCTTTCACTCAAAATAATTTAAAAAAATTTAAAAATTTTGGTGTTTGACTTTGTTGCAGTTTTTTGTAGTGTTGTAGCATATCACATGGTCGGGTCCGCACGACTATAGCCGTTGCTCACTTGATAGTCTTATATTACACAATAATTTCCTGGCCAAAAAGTTGTGGGTTTGATTGATTGATTTTTAGGGAAATTTATCGTGAGCCTATTGATCAAGAATTCCGGATGTTTAAGCAATGTTTTATTGAGGCCTCTTGATCTAAATGACATAATTAAAAAACTTTTTTTCAGGGACCCCCTAACAAAAATTGTTGATTTTTAAGATTCTTTTTTATGAACCTCTAAAAAAATTGCTGATTTTGTAAGAATTTTTTCAATGGAAATTTCATGGATTATTTAACATATTTTTCAAAGAAATCCTGCAAAAAATCATAAATTTTTAAGATTGGTTCTTAAACATCCTCTCCATAATCGATGATTTAAAATAAAACTTACCTCTGATCAAAAATTTTGATTTTTCAACAATTTCTTGGTGATAGGTATTTAGGAATTATATTTCAAAGGCTAATAACTAGTGGATGTTTTAGAAAAAAATTTAAATTAATTTCTAGGTACCTAATTTTGAGTTCAATGCGAGTAAAAAAACTTACTGATCAACAATTTGCGGATTATTCAGTTAAAAATAATTGTTTTTTTTTTAGAAATCCGAATTCTGAATTTTTTAAGAATATTTTTTTTTTCAGAGATCGCCTGGACGTAAATCGTAAGGAAAGGATTTTCAAGGCCTATTGACAAAAAAACGGGTTTTAAGAGCATGTTTAGGATCTTCATGAAAAGTTTAAGAAATTTTGCAAGGATATCATAACCAAAAATAGTTCATTTTTATTTTTTTTTTCATTTTTTTTCATCCACACTAAAATTCAGTGTATTTCAGTAAAATTTTTTAAAGATCTCTTGCACAAACCAGTCGATTTTAAATAAGCTCTCTTCTAGCTAAAATTCGTAGATTTTTCAAGTCTTTTTTCATTTTTCATAAGGATTTTAAATTGTTCTACGTCATCCTTCAATCTAAAGCAAGTTATCTAAAAGGCGTACCGTATCGTTTGCAGATTGCTCTTCCGACATAACTCCTCACTTTATATTAATTTTGAGCGACATAAAGAGGAAAGTTCATAAATATTCCGAGTATTATAGTTAAAATTGAATTTTAGAGATTTCTTCTCTTCTCCTAACACTGTCCACTTTTCGATAATTTACAATACCCCCATTACCAGAGTGACATTTCTTTTGACATGTTTCATTCTGTAGCTGCTGCATCATTAGTGCTAACTAAGGATTCTTTCGATGCGCATCTATTGGTCAATGGTTAACTAGCATATATGAGGTGAAAGTAACCTGAAGGTTGGTCGATCGTTCCCATCTTATTTACCTTTTTGTTATTTGAAATGTAACAACATGGGATAAGAGAAAAGAGTTCATTACTACCATTTGAAGAACACCAACAACAACAATCTAATTGGAATCCTTTGCACACTTTTAAAGCTAATGTTTGATTGCCAAATCCTAGTTGCTCGACCAATTCTCTTCTGCCATGGAAAATTTCAAAATCATTCATTCACATAGAAAACTAGTTAGCTGCAAAAAAAAAAAAAAAAACCACGCCATGTTTTTAAAAATTATTTTGTAAATCTGCCATGTAAAGCTATGCCTTGGGGGTAACATGTGTGAATGAACCATATATGCTACTAGGCCACGTCGTTCTGCAAAGGAAAAAGGATAAGCGAAAACATTCGGGATTATGTTTTCAACTTATTTTTCTAGCGAAATATTTTGCTTGGTTTTACTTTGCTTGACACCCCGAAATCCGCGTTGTCAACATAAATATATTCCTAGATTAATTTTGTGTGTGTTTCTTTGCATTTTATCGTTTTTCTTGTGGCTGTTGAATGCTGCCAACCAGATGTGAGAATTTATTTCAAATATTTTACATCAGCTTTGTGCTAAAATTTTTTAATGTAAAACAATCAAATGTAGGGGAAAATAAAACAAGTATGAAAACAAAAAAAAAAAAATAAATAAATAAAAAAAATAATATCCGTTAAATTTTTTATTAAAATCTTAAAAATACTGAATGTAGCCGTTATATTAGAAGCTATACGACTTAGGCATCTCTTTGTCATAATTGTTATAATTTGATTATCAAAATACCGAATATGGGGAGGTACCATTATATGGGGACTATACGACGGGCCTGCACGGGAAATTTTTTTGCATAGGCTGAAGTATTCGTTACAAACATCAAAAGAGCAAGTTGGAAACAATTCCGGCGAATAATGTCGCTACAATCATCAAAACACAGAATATCGGTAGTTACCGTTATATGGGGGATATACGAAGGAGCGGACAATTTTCTCTCGTAAGCTGTATTATCCATTACGAACTTTAAATACTTAATTTGAAACGATTCCGGTGAATAATGTCGCTAAAATCATCAAAATACCGAATATGGGGAGGTACCATAATATGGGAGATTTACGAACGCATGGACCCACACAGAAAATTTTCTCTCATATTCTGTAATATCCATTACGAACTCCAAACAGCAAATTTGAAACAATTCCGGTCAATAACGTCGCTAAAATCATCAAAATACCAAATATCGGGAGGTATTGCTATATGGGGGCTATACGAACGCGTGGACCTGCACAGACAATTTTCTGTCAGAGGCTGTAGTATCCATTACGAACTTCAAATACCAAATTTGAAACAATTCCGGTGAATAATTTCGGTAAAATCATCAAAATATCGAATATCGGGAGGTACCGTTATATGGGGGCTATACGAACGCGTGGACCTGCACAGACAATTTTCTGTCAGAGGCTGTAATATCTATTACGAACTTCAAATACCAACATATCCGGTGAATAAATAAAATTACCAAAATACCGAAAATAACGAGGTTTTATTATATCGGGGCTATACCAAAACGTCGACCTACTTGGGCCATTTTCAATACCAACAGTCCTGCAGACGTAATACACATTTGAGTAAAATTTATCAACCTACTTCATTTCGTTCGGAAGCTACAGTGATTTCCACAGACGGATAGACGGACGGACATCTCTAAATCGATATAGAATTTTATGCTGATCAAGAACAAATATAGTTCGAGGGGTCTAACATGAATATTTCCAGGTGTTACTAATCGAATGACAAACTTAGTATTAGTATTAACTAGTATTAGTATTAGAATTAGAATTAGTATTAGTATTAGTATTAGTATTAGTATTAGTATTAGTATTAGTATTAGTATTATTATTAGTATTAGCATTAGTATTAATTATTAAATGTTTATACCCTCCACCACAGTATGGAGGCTTTCAAACGGCCAATGAAACCGTCACACGCTGCCCTAATGTTGCTCTGCGGTATTTTGGCCCATTCGCGTCGATGCGCTTGCTTGAGGTGATCGACACCTTGGTATTTTTTAGTGCCAACCTTGCTTTCCCAAATACTCCAGACACAATAGTCAACGGATTGGTATCCGCAGATATTGGTGGCCATTTTGCTCTGGAAATAAAGCGAGGAACCTCTTTTTGCAGCCATTCTTAGATGACTGAGTCCTGTTTGAATGTCCAAGGTCTGCGGCCAAAATGTTTGCGTGTCAAGGCTTTAATACACCCTCCAGAATATTTTCGCATTTATATTGGGCATTTATTCTGAAGCCACGGTCGATTAAAACGAGCGGAGAGCGACCATCGGCTGTTATGGGGGCCCACACTATCACCCTGGCCTGCGCTTGACATCTGATGGCCAACCGATGGTGCACATTTTCAGCTGACCATTTTTGGCAAGTAAACACGATCATTATGTTTGTTTACAAAATGCTGGACAACGAATGTTTTCTCATCGGAGCGAAGAAATCCAAATTCGGCAGGTCATCACTTTCGACCAATCGAAGCAACTCTATAGCTCTTTTGGGTCTATTTTCTTTCTGTTGCGGTGTAGGTTTGGAATTTCAATGGCTTCACCCCGAGCTCATTTTTTGATAGTTGCCGAATAGAATATTGTGATATGTTCAGCTCACAACCCATTTTTCGGCCACTACGACGCGGGTTTTGATCAAGTCGCTTCTTTTCTTTTCGAACCATTTCTGCTGATGTTGCTGTTTTCTTCCGTCCACTTCCTTGACGTCGGGCTGCGCTACCAGTATCACAGTAACGAGCGATGGTGCGAGACACAAAAGATTTATTCACATTTAAATGCAGGAGTGCTCTAACGATAGCCAGTTGTGGTTTTCCAGCTAAATATAAAGATATAACACTATCACGCTTGAATTCCATCAGGAATAATTTTTTTCTGGAAAATGCTCACCAAAATCCTTTTGTATGCTTCTAAACAATATAATGTCAATGTCACTGGAATAATTTTAATGGCTGTCGAACGAGTGGCTTAGAAATGACAGTAGTATGAATTTGGTTGCAGTTTTTTCATTTCACCCTGTATTTTCTTGATCAGCATAATGTTGTCGATGTCGATTTAGCGATGTCTGTCCGTCTCTGGAAATCACTCCTAGCTATCGTACGAATTTAAGTATATTGATGAATTTTTTCTCAAAAATATAATTGGTCTGCAGGTCTTTTGATATTGAAAATTGGCTTTATATGTCCACGTCGTTTTTTTACTTTACTAATTATTCAAAGGAATTTCAAATTTCGTATTTAAAATTCCTAATAGGTACTACAGCCTGTGAAAGAAAAATGTCTATGCAGGTCCACGTCTTCGTATACTCGGTACCTCCCTAGATTCAGTATTTTGATGATTTTAGCAGCGTTATTCACCGGAATTGTTTAAAATTTTGGTTCTACAGACTACGATTCGGAACTAAAGCCTATGACAAAAAAGTACTTATTAAGAACTACGTCTTCGTATAGGCCCCATATAAAGGGTTTCATTTGAGGGGTATTTTCTACGAATTTTTTTTTAAATTTTTTAACGTCCTTCAAAATGGTGGAGGGTATAAAAAGCTGCTTTTTTTCTTGTTAATTTTTAAGGATTAGATGGAGCTGTTGTATTATCGTCATTTGATTATCCAAGAGTTAAAAAATATTTGTTTGTTTCTAACAGTACAACTCCAATTAATAGACCAACAGATGCCAATTTTTAAAAAAAAAACTTCTAAGGGAAAAACGACCGGCAATTTTCTAACTATATTTTTTCAATGCCAAACCGGACAAAAAATGTTGATTTTTAGGATATTTTAATATATTAGAATATTTTTCAGGAACTTAAAAATTTTTTTTATGATAAGGAGTATTTTCTCAAGGACCAAAATGCGAGGTGTTTGTAAAGAATTTTTTAATGATCAACAAGGTGATTATTTAAATATTTTTTCAGGGCCCAGCAAGTGTGGATTGGTTTAAATATATTTTCCCAAGGACCAAAAAACATGGACTTCTTAAAGAATATTTTTAAGGACCGAAAAGCTAGATTTTTTCAATAATATTTTTCCAAGGACCTGTTTGTGGCCGATTGAATCTTTTATAACCCCCTATACTTAATCTTGTAGTGTATAAAAAGTACCAATTATACTGGAACCTTTTAAACTTTTTTCTTAATCACAAATAAATTATAGACATTGATAATTTTTTATTTCTTATATCGATTGCCTTTTCATAACTTTGTGCAAATTTATGCTATATTCATAAATTTATTGAAAAAAAAAAAAAAAAAATGATAAAAAATATTCTTTTTCTGCAATGAATAAAATCATATGATAAATATTATATTGCAATGAAAAACCTGCTAATAAGTATGGTATTGAGTAACAAAAAGAAAAATTGAAATTATTGGAAGCATATTCTCAATTCAAGCAAAAATTTTTACAAAGTGCCTTCCGCTAAACTTATTTTTCTTCATAAAATCATTTAATTTTTAATATAGAGGTCATGTTGCAAATTAACGTATGTGAATGGGTTTTTTTCTGGAAGAAAAAACAATGGAAAATATTGAACATATGTATTTCATTAAACCATTCACGATGAGGGTAATTAAAACGTATTAAATTCAATAATATTACAAAAAAATTATAGTTCACAGTGACGAAAATTAACAATAAAAAACTTACCCTTATTATTCATTGTTAAATAATAAAAACCAGATTTACTAATGCGTGTGAAAAAAATACCGGTAATTATGAAATTGGGTTCAAAATGGCATCTACCTTCTAAGTAGACTTAAAATGGAACGAGAAATAAAATTACAACAATTCCGTTGCGATTGTTAATTTTTAAAGAATATTGTTTTCAGGGACCTAGAGAAGTGTGCATTTTTTTAAAGAATATTTTTTAAAGGACCAACAGAAACGTGGATTTTTTAAAGAATATTTTTTAATGCACCAACAGAAGCGTGGATTTTTTTAAAGAATATTTTTTAATGGACCAACAGAAACGTGAATTTTTTAAAATGTAATTCTTCAATGACCAACAAAAACAAGGATATTTAAAAAACAAGTAAGCATAGGCTACAGTCGAGCGGGCCGACCGTTGAATACCCTACAACACTATAATAAACGATACAGTTTATATAGGCCAGATACTCGAAAGAATTCCACAAGATATTGTGACAAATAATAAAAGAAAACCATCAGGTTTCGTTCTCTAATTTTCGAATAATAGCAACTTAAAATAATTTGCTCATTTCCAATTTATTGGTAAATGGTCTTCCTAGATCTGGAACCAATATTTCCAAAAGACCTATAATCTCTCAGAAGTGGGAAAAAATTAACATTTATTATTGGTTTTTGACTGAAACGCATCTATATGAGATACAGACATTTGACTATATTCTTCAACGAAATCAGCGTTAACGAAATAGTCAAAAGTGCGTCTTTCCTGTATTTGTGAATTCTCCATAGAGTCACTGGAATGGAGATTTTCGTATTTTGTCTACAAAAGTTGGCAAACTATTTCACACATTGAATATTTTTGGATGGCCATCCAAAACTGCTTGGCTTTTGAAATGTCCGGTAACCCCCATTCAAATGTGCGTGAGGATCGGGCGATAATTACGACCTGCAGACAATTTTGCAGTTTTTTGGTCCATTTCAACCCCTAAATATATGGCGATCATCTCCAAAAAGAGTAGGTTTCTATTCTGACCCTCATCTTATCTCCATGCTAAATTTCGTAAGGATCGGGCCATAAATGCGATCTGTATATGATATCCTGATATCCTAACTACTTAGTTTTGTTAGCTGTTGAAATATTACCAAATGTTTAATTCAAAATGAAAATATGCCAAAAATATGACAAAATTGAAAAAATATGAGAACATTTTACAAAATCAATATTTTCATCTTTAGAGAGATATTTTTATGCGATTTTTTTAGACGTTTTTTCTTTCCTGCCAAGAGGCCATTCTGAATTAATGAGAACTGTCGAAATCAGTTCAGCCGTTCTCGACATATAAGAGATTTTTCAAGCATATCTTCTTTGATAAACATATATATCGCACATACTTTGCTATATATCCGTTTTGTTGGATGTTAACATCAATGTAAAGATCAGAAGTAACCTTGTCATGGCTTTGGGATTTAAAATATTCGCGGTTTAATGAAAAATTTTGAATTTTTTCAACACAAAATATATGGTCTATTTTACCCGCTAAATATTATCCGAAGACCACCCAAATTGGTAGGCTTCTTCCCCGCCCTAAACTCTAGCTACATGCGAAATTCCGCGTCGATTGGTCTATAATTGCGACCTGTATAGCTACTGCAAAATCCGACATTTTTTTAGTATTTGGTCCATTTCAACCCCTAAACATTTGGCGATCATCTCCAAAAGTAATAGGCTTCTATTCTAACCCCAGTCCCACCTCCATTCTAAATTTCGTGAAGATCGGACCATAATTGCGACCTGTAGAGTGATTACAAATTAACATGGACAGACGGACAGACGGACAGACGGACGGACGGACGGACGGACGGACGGACGGACATACATAGCTAGATCGACTCAGCTCGGTGAGCTAGGAAGATCCATATATACTTTCCTATGTGGGAAATCAATATTTCGAGGTGTTACATAATTTTTGGGCCAATCAAACTTATAATACCCTCAACACATAGTGTTGTAGGGTATAAAAATATTTTTTCAATAACTAACCGAAGCGTGGATTTTTTAAAGAATATTTTTTCAAGGACCAACAAAAACAAGGATATTTTAAAAAAATATTTTTTCAATAACTAACCGAAGCGTGGATTTTTTAAAGAATATTTTTTCAAGGACCAACAGAAACGTGGATTTTTTAAAGAATATTTTTTCAAGGACCAATAGAAACGTGGATTTTTTAAAGAATATTTTTTCAAGGACCAATAGAAACGTGGATTTTTTAAAGAATATTTTTTCAAGGACCAATAAAAACGTGGATTTTTTAAAGAATATTTTTTCAAGGACCAATAGAAACGTGGATTTTTAAAGAATATTTTTTCAAGGACCAATAGAAACGTGGATTTTTTAAAGAATATTTTTTTAAGGACCAATAGAAACGTGGATTTTTTAAAGAATATTTTTTTAAGGACCAATAGAAACGTGGATTTTTTAAAGAATATTTTTTCAAGGACCAATAGGAACGTGGATTTTTTAAAGAATATTTTTTCAAGGACCAATAGGAACGTGGATTTTTTAAAGAATATTTTTTCAAGGACCAATAGAAACGTGGATTTTTTAAAGAATATTTTTTCAAGGACCAATAGAAACGTGGATTTTTTAAAGAATATTTTTTCAAGGACCAATAGAAACGTGGATTTTTTAAAGAATATTTTTTCAAGGACCAATAGAAACGTGGATTTTTTAAAGAATATTTTTTCAAGGACCAATAGGAACGTGGATTTTTTAAAGAATATTTTTTCAAGGACCAATAGAAACGTGGATTTTTTAAAGAATATTTTTTCAAGGACCAATAGGAACGTGGATTTTTTAAAGAATATTTTTTCAAGGACCAATAGAAACGTGGATTTTTTAAAGAATATTTTGGAAGCGTGGATTTTTTAAAGAATATTTTTTCAAAGGACCAACAGAAGCGTGGATTTTTTAAAGAATATTTTTGAAAAGGACCAACAGAAGCGTGGATTTTTTAAAGAATATTTTTTCAAGGACCAATAGAAACGTGGATTTTTTAAAGAATATTTTTTCAAGGACCAACAGAAACGTGGATTTTTTAAAGAATATTTTTTCAAGGACCAATAGAAACGTGGATTTTTTAAAGAATATTTTTTCAAGGACCAATAGAAACGTGGATTTTTAAAGAATATTTTTTCAAGGACCAATAGAAACGTGGATTTTTTAAAGAATATTTTTTCAAGGACCAATAGAAACGTGGATTTTTTAAAGAATATTTTTTCAAGGACCAATAGGAACGTGAATTTTTTAAAGAATATTTTTTCAAGGACCAATAGAAACGTGGATTTTTTAAAGAATATTTTTTCAAGGACCAATAGAAACGTGGATTTTTTAAAGAATATTTTTCAAGGACCAATAGAAACGTGGATTTTTTAAAGAATATTTTTTCAAGGACCAATAGAAACGTGGATTTTTTAAAGAATATTTTTTCAAGGACCAATAGAAACGTGGATTTTTTAAAGAATATTTTTTCAAGGACCAATAGGAACGTGGATTTTTTAAAGAATATTTTTTCAAGGACCAATAGAAACGTGGATTTTTTAAAGAATATTTTTTCAAGGACCAATAGAAACGTGGATTTTTTAAAGAATATTTTTTCAAGGACCAATAGAAACGTGGATTTTTTAAAGAATATTTTTTCAAGGACCAATAGAAACGTGGATTTTTTAAAGAATATTTTTTCAAGGACCAATAGGAACGTGGATTTTTTAAAGAATATTTTTTCAAGGACCAATAGAAACATGGATTTTTTATAGAATATTTTTTCAAGGACCAATAGAAACATGGATTTTTTATGGAATATTTTTTCAAGGACCAATAGAAACGTGGATTTTTTAAAGAATATTTTTTCAAGGACCAATAGAAACGTGAATTTTTTAAAGAATATTTTTTCAAGGACCAATAGAAACGTGGATTTTTTAAAGAATATTTTTTCAAGGACCAATAGAAACGTGAATTTTTTAAAGAATATTTTTTCAAGGACCAATAGAAACGTGAATTTTTTAAAGAATATTTTTTCAAGGACCAATAGAAACGTGGATTTTTTAAAGAATATTTTTGAAGCGTGGATTTTTTAAAGAATATTTTTTCAAAGGACCAACAGAAGCGTGGATTTTTTAAAGAATATTTTTGAAAAGGACCAACAGAAGCGTGGATTTTTTAAAGAATATTTTTGAAAAGGACCAACAGAAACGTGGATTTTTTAAAAAAAAATTTGAAAAGGACCAACAGAAACGTAGTTTTTCAAAGAATATTTTTTCAAGGACCAACAGAAACGTGGATTTTTAAAAGAATATTTTTGAAAAGGATCAACAGAAACGTGGTTTTTTAAAGAATATTTTTTCAAGGACCAACAGAAACGTGGTTTTTTAAAGAATATTTTTGCAAGGACCAATAGAAACGTGGATTTTTTAAAGAATATTTTTTCAAGGACCAATAGAAACGTGGATTTTTTAAAGAATATTTTTTCAAGGACCAATAGAAACGTGGATTTTTTAAAGAATATTTTTTCAAGGACCAATAGAAACGTGGATTTTTTAAAGAATATTTTTTCAAGGACCAATAGAAACATGGATTTTTTATAGAATATTTTTTCAAGGACCAATAGAAACGTGGATTTTTTATAGAATATTTTTTCAAGGACCAATAGAAACGTGGATTTTTTAAAGAATATTTTTTCAAGGACCAATAGAAACGTGAATTTTTTAAAGAATATTTTTTCAAGGACCAATAGAAACGTGAATTTTTTAAAGAATATTTTTTCAAGGACCAATAGAAACGTGGATTTTTTAAAGAATATTTTTGAAGCGTGGATTTTTTAAAGAATATTTTTTCAAAGGACCAACAGAAGCGTGGATTTTTTAAAGAATATTTTTGAAAAGGACCAACAGAAGCGTGGATTTTTTAAAGAATATTTTTTCAAGGACCAACAGAAACGTGGATTTTTTAAAAAAAATTTTTGAAAAGGACCAACAGAAACGTAGTTTTTCAAAGAATATTTTTTCAAGGACCAACAGAAACGTGGATTTTTAAAAGAATATTTTTGAAAAGGACCAACAGAAACGTGGTTTTTTAAAGAATATTTTTTCAAGGACCAACAGAAACGTGGTTTTTTAAAGAATATTTTTGCAAGGACCAACAGAAACGTCGATATTTTAAAGACATTTTTTTCAAGGACCAACAGGAACGTGAATTTTTTGAAGAACGTTTTTTCAAGGACCAACAGAAACGTGAAGTTTTTAAAATATAACTTTTCAATGACCAACAAAAAACGTGGATATTTAAAAAATATATATTTTCAAGGACCAACAAAAACGTGAATTTTTTGAAGAATTTTTTTTTCAAGGACCAACAGAAGCGTGGATTTTTAAAGAATATTTTTCTAAGACCAACAGAAAAGTACATTTTATGAAGAATATTTTTTCAAGGACAAACAGAAACGTGAATTTTTTATAGAATATTTTTCTAAGACCAACAGAAATGTAGATTTTTTAAAGAATATTTTTTCAAGGGCCAACAGAAACCTGGATTTTAAAAGAATATTTTTTCAAGGACCAACAGGAACGTGAATTTTTTGAAGAACATTTTTTCAAGAACCAACCGAGGCGTGGATTTTTTAAAGAAATTTTTTTCAAGGACCATCAGAAACGTGATTTTTTTAAAAAATATTTCTAAGACTAACAGAAACGTAGATTTTTTGAAGAATATTTTGTCAAGGTCCAACGTACCAATAAACTTGGAGTTTTTAAAAAAAATCAAAGACCTACAGAAGCGTGTATTTTTTAAAGAATATTTTTTCAAGGACCAACCGAAGCGAGAATTTTTTAAAGAATATTTTTTGAAGGACCAACCGAAGCGAGAATTTTTTAAAGAATATTTTTTGAAGGACCAACCTATCGTGAATTTTTTAGAGAATATTTTTGAAAAGGATTATTTAAATAATATTTTTGAAAAGGACCAAAAGAGTTTAGGTCACCGGGTAGAGTGGTAAAAAAAACTACCAACATTCCTATTCACCGAAACGCTGAAAATAACTTACAGGAGAAATCCAAAATACATAAAAGGCGAACTTCTGGCTGTTTAAGGCTGATTTCGTTGACGAATATAGCCAAATATTGTAGAACAGCAAATCATATAGATGAGTCTAAATTTGGAGATATAGAGGGCCCTCTTGCTTTTGAAGATGATTGCAAGATATTTAGGGTTTCAAATGAACCAGAAAAATGAACAGAAAAATTTTCTTTATCACACAATTGAAACCAATTGACACGGAATTTTGCATGAGAAGAGAGTTAAGGACAGGGAAGAAATCTTGCATTTTGAATGACCATTGGATTATATTTAGTTGTAAAATGGACCCCAACAACTAACAACAGTGCGTAAATAGTGGGAAAATATCCCTGGTCAAAAAGCTAAAGGTAATATCTGGGCAGTGTTCTATGACATAATTTCTAAAGCGAAATCTTCCAAAATTGGTTTGGACATAAAGGAACTTCTAACATATTTTAGTGATGTACGGTATCACATTTTTTTTCATTTATTTTCAAAAAGAAAAATAAAAAAATTAAAAATTAAAACTCCCCTTCCTCACCAAAGAAAATTTCATAATTTCTTATTTGCAATGCTGTTTCCCTCGGATGATCAAATAACAAACCACATGAATATTTTCCCGTCTTCTTAAAAAGATATAATGTCAAAAACATTTACGGTGTCAAAATATTTTTCAGACAGCGAAACAACAAATAATAAATGGCCCAACCCATTTAACCCATACCATTTGCTTGGGGACGGAGTCGCTAAACTCTTTTGTGATATGCAATGTTTACAGCAAGACAAACAAACAACCTTATACCGGTGTTTGTCGTGTTAATTATCATAGCTGATGTTGGTTACTTATTTTTTGGGGCCAGTGGGACCACCACCATCAGTCTTGGCGTAAAGGAAAACGTGTCGTGCATAAATTAGCACCAATGTAATTATTGTTGTTTTTCACAAATTTAAATAATTTAAACAGCAGCTTAGAAATGAACTGAAGGTGTCTGCTGTCAAAAACATGGGTGCGTTTTTTTTAATAAAAAAAAGTTTATCTTTTGTAGAACAAATGGAAAAGATTACGGTTTGATATGGACAATTTTAGGTAATTTGAAAACATATATTATGTAATATATTTGAAACAGACATGTTGTATTTTGATGTGACACATAAGCTCTGAAGTTCTGAACAAAAGTATGGTTTACAGAATTTTAAAAGATTAGAAAACAAGAACAACGAGTAGTCGAAAATAGGAATAATACCTTTCGTATTTAAAACAAGTAAAAAACTGTAAGTTCGTCCGGGCCGAACTTTCAATACCCTCCAAAATTGGAACGAATTCGGCAATTCTCAAAAACAATAAAATCCGCTAAAAATTCTGTTAAAATCTTAAAAATACCGAATGTAGCTATTGTATTGGGGTCTATACGACGACAAGGACCTGCATAGGTAACATTTGCCATAAGCCATTACAATATTCAAATGCGAAACTTAAAAAAAATGGGTAATAATGTAGCAAAAATCATCAAAATACCGAGGTACCATTATATGGGGGTTATACGAAGACGTAAACCTGCACAGACAATTTTCTGTCTTAGGCTATAATATCCAATACGAACTTCAAATACCAAATTTGAAACAATTCCTGTAAAAAATTTCGCTAAAATCATCAAAATACCGAATATCGGGCGGTACCGTTTTATTGGGGATATATGAAGACGTAGACCTGCACAGAAAATGTTCTGTCATAGGCTGTAGCATCCATTACGAACTTCAAATACCAAATTTGAAACAAGTCCGGTAAATAATGTCGCAAAAAAGTCAAAATGCCGAATATCGGGAGGTACCGTTATACGGGGGCTGTAGGAAGATGTGAACCTGCACACAAAATTTTCTGTCTTAGGCTGTAGCATCCATTACGAACATCAAATACCAAATTTGAATAATGGCGCTAAAATCATAAAATACCGAATATCGGGAGGTACCGTTATATGGGGGCTATACGAAGACGTGGACCTGCACAGACAATCTCCTGTCATAGGCTGCATCCATAAGGCCCATTTTCAATACCAAAAGTCTTGCTGACATAACACACACATTTGATTAAAATTTTATCAATCTACTTCAGTTCGTTCGGAAGCTGAGGTGATTTCCACAGATCGACGGACATCGCTAAATCCACATAGAACTTTATGCTGATCAAGAATAATTATACTTTGTGGGGTCTGTGGGTATATTTCGAGGTGATACAAACGGAATGACAAACTTAATATACCCTCCATACTATGGAATAAGAAGCTACCACCTGATTTCATACTTCAAAGGTCTTGCCCAGGTTTTCTAATTAATTTGGCTGTTATTATGTATTTTGGTTTCCCTGGAAGTAGGAGAACTCTTTGCTGAAAACATTCATTGCAGGTCAACATATTGGATTAGCCCTTACATGAAAGTACCTCCTAATTTTAGATATTCGAGGATTTTAACCAAATTATCCAATCGACAGACTTGCCTTAATATCGTACCTTAATTTGATATTTTTACACTTTTTAAGTAAGTAGGGAAAGTTAAAAAGTTGGGCGGGGCCGACTTTGTGATACTCTACACCACCATGTTAATTCAGTTGAGCTCACGTTAAATGACATTTCATACTGCGAATTTATGTGAAGTAGATCATACCAAAAAATGAACCAAATAACATTGCTGCTAGTGCATGGTATGACTTAGATGAGGATTATATTAAAAAAAAGATTTTTTGGAGCAATAGATATACCGGACCGAGATTCATCAAATGGTAAAATTCGGTTGAATATGAAAAAATCTATTCAATTTGGGCAGATATGACATACAATATGAGCGATAACCGTAAAATCGGATCAAAATGTATATCGAACCTATATAAAAGTCTAAACCCATTAAGTGGTAATTGCCAAAATTCAGTCCATTTGGGCCGATATTAGCCAAAAAACCTTAAATCTTATGAAGATATAGATGGGGGCTATATCCAAATCTGAACCGACTTGACAAAATTTTAAACATTTTTTTCTGAGCTGTTTTGTTATCTGGTACAAAATATTATTGTTGTGGGGTGAATATTACGCATGTGAGGGACTTAAAACCACAAATCGGATGAAACATATATATAGGAGCTTTAGCTATATCTGAACCAAATTTAAATCACTTGATTTTAGGATAAATTAGGTCGGAATTGCCAAAATTCAGTCCATTTGAGATGATATTAGCTACTTGATACATAAAAACCCCGAAATCGGAAAAAAATATATATGGGAGCTATATCCTATCCTGATCTCGATAAAATTTGATAGGGGTATTTTTGGACTCTATAAATAATCTGATACCAAATATCATTCTGGTGAAGTGCATATTAAGCATATTAGGGGCTTAAAAAACCAAATCGGATGAAACATGCATGTGGGAGCTATAGCTTTATCTCAACCGGTTTTCACGAAATTTGAAGTACTTTTTGCTTAATTGTGTCGGATGTGCCAAAATTCAGGTCATTTGGACGGATATTTTCCATTTTGTGCACAATTAATCCGAAATCGGTTGAAGATATATATGGGAGTTATAATTACATTTTAACCGATTCTAACCAATTTCAGTAGGGTTCGTCCTTAAGCCCAACAAATATTGTTTGGAAAATTTCATTTCAGTCGGAAAATAAATGCAACCTGTATTTTGTTCACAAAAGTACATGGCCACACGGACGGACAGACGGACTGAGATGCATAAATCGACTCAGAAAGTGATTCTATAACGATCCTCAAAACCGATAACGGTGGAAGTTTTGAGTACAATTTACAGTTTTTGATACAATTTAGATTCGTATGAACCGATAGAGCTGGAATTCCGAAATTTTATGTTAATATCTCTGTTGGTGTCTGTGGTTAAGTTTCGGAGGTGGTTTTGGAAATGTGCACTATAATTGTTTGAGACATACTACGTGGTACTATATTGCGTATTGGATGAAGGGATAGAGCTGGAATCCCGAAATTTGATATTTACGCGTCTTTTGGTATCTGGTGTTGAGATCTGGTTGTATTTTTGTCAAACATAATTCCAGTGTGCAGACCGATATTATCGAATATATAACTGAAGAGGATGTACATTCAAACTTATTTTTCAGTCTAAAGTTATTATTAATTAAAATGCAAAATCATGAGTACCTATAAAGAACATTATATATCGGACTCCAGACATATCCATTGAAAAACATGGGTAAAATCAATCAAATACCGAATATCGGGAGGTACCGTTAAATGGGGACTATCAAATATCGTTGACCGATTAAGCCCATCTTCGAACATGAACTGTCTGATGGCAAAAGGCCGATATGTGCAAAATTTTAGCCTCCCATCTTAATTCATTTCGCCAATTATCACGAAATATAGAATGGACTTGAGATTCCGGGCAGAAACTCAAGTAAAACTTTGCATAGCTCTCTGAAAATTATTTAACAAACTTCAAATATTTTCTACAAAATTGTATTTGAATGAAATGCCAGAAATTGTTATTACAACATATACAGATTTACTTGCGGATTTAATTTTCTTAACAATTAATTTTTCACATATATGAATTTTGTGATAGTATGGAAGTATCGAAGCTGGGGTAAAATAGTCGATGTATCTACGAGTATTAAGATTCTTTCTAATTTAATTCTTTAGAAATGCTTTAACATGGCATTTACATCTGTATTCATTTAAGAATCTGGTATTTCCCCCAATCAACTTTCTTCAGAAGTCAATTCCATTTTTACCTCAGTCAGTCATTCCGTTGCCGGTTAGAAAAGAAATTCCAAAGACTTAATGAAATTTTCCACGAACAAAATTTACAAAGACATATTTATGGATACTCCATCATGTTTTCCACTTAACCACAATGCCAACAACGACAGTGGCAACAAAAACAACAACTATGTACATATCATATTCCGTTATCAGACAGAGCTCAAGTGACACCAGGAGATTTTCTTTCTTGTTGTTTTTTTTTTTTTTTTTTGCCGGAAATAATGTAGGACGTTGTCTTTGTGTGAGTGTGTGTGTGTGTGCCATAGACATCTTTTTCTTATTAAGTATATCATCGACTTCAATCTCGTGTACATTCCTTTGCATAATAAAGGCTTTGCGACCGACATCAGCTGCAGCATCTGTTGCCCTGGTCATCAGTGAGCGTGATGTCTCTGCTCATGTCAAAGTGTCGTGATTTACCTAGGAGATGAAAAAAATCGAAAAAGATGGGACATAAATACCGTTGGTCTTTAAATGTTTAAGGAGAAATGTATGAGAGGAATATTTTTTTTATTTAAACTAAACCATTTAAAATGGTGAATCGATTGAAATTTATTGGCACTAAAAATTAACCAGCGTAAAAGGAAAACCAGGAAAAATCTATTTTCAGGGGCCATTGGACCAATATACATGGATTTCATTCATATTTCAAGAACTATTTTCTAGGACTATCTAATTTTATTAAATTCTTGAAAATTCATGTCTCAATAATTATCATTCAAGGATTGTAAACCACAATCGCGGATTTTCAGAATATTTTTTAAGGATTCTAAGATCTATTGAAAATAATTTATAAAAAACCGGAGCGCTAATCCTGAAATCTGAAAAATAGTTTTCAAGCACCAACAGGTAATTAAACGAAGATTTCTAAAAATATTCTTCCAGGAAATATTCTTTTTTACAGGACGTGGATTTTTTTAATTTTTTTTAAAGGACGTGGACTTTTTTCCAGAATTTTTTTTTTAAGGACGCAGATTTTTTATAGATTTTTCGAGGACGTAGGTTTTTCATAGATTTTTCAAAGGACGTTGATTTTTTATAGATGCCAATTTTTTAAAACTTTTCAAGTTCGTGTTTTTTTAATTCTTTAAAGTGCGCGGATGTTTAAGAGTTTTTTAAAGGACGTTGTTTTTTTTTTAAAGTTGTTTCAAAGACCGTGGATTTTTAAAATTTTTTTTATGAACGTGGAATTTTAATAGTTTTCTAAAGGAAGTGGATTCCAAAAAAAAAAAATAAATAAATAAAAAGACGTGGATTTTTAAAAAAATTTTAAAGGACGTGAATTTTTAATTTTGTTTAAAGGACATGAATGTTATAAAATATTTATAAAGGACGTGATTTTTAAAATATTTTTTTAAAGGACGTGTATTTTTAAAACTCTCTTCGAGGACGTGGATTTTTAAAAGTTTTTTAAAGGACGTGGATTTTTAAAAGTTTTTTTCAAGGACGTTTTCAAGGACTTTTTATGGATTTTTCAAGGACGTTTTCAAGGATTTTTTATGGATTTTTCAAGGACGCATATTTATTTTATAGATTTTTCAAGGCCGTCACTTTTTAAATGATTTTTCAAGGCCGTCACTTTTTTAATTTTTTTCAAGGACGTGGATTTTTAAAAGTTTTTTAAAGGTCGTGGATTTTTAAAAGACATGGACTTTTAAAATTTTTTTAAAGGACGTGAATTTTTAAAAGTTTTTTAAAGGACGTGGATTTTTAAAAGTTTTTTAAAGGACGTGGATTTTTTAAAAGTTTTTTAAAGGACGTCGATTTTTAAAAAATGCTTAAAGGACGTGGATTTTTAAAATTTTTTTAAGGACCTGGATTTTTAAATTTTTTTAAGGACGTGGATTTTTAAATTTTTTTTAAGGACGTAGATTTTAAAAGATTTTTCAAGGCAGTCGAATTTTAAAAAAAATTTACAGGATGTAGATTTTTTTATTGATTTTTTAAAAGTTTTATAAAGGACGCGGATTTTTTAAAGTTTTTGTAAAGGACGTGAATTCTTAAAAGTTTTTTAAAGGACGTGGATTTTTAAATATTTTTTTAACAGACATCAACTTTTAAAAGATTTTTCAAGGACGTGGAATTTTAAATATTAAAAAAGTTTTTTTAAGGACGTGGACTTTTTAAAGTTTTTTAAAGGACGTTGATTTTTAAAAGTTTTTTAAAGGACGTGAAGTTTTAAAAGTTTTTTTAAGGTCGTGGATTTTTAACATTTTTAAAAGGCCGTGGATTTTTATTATTTTTAAAGGACGTGAATTTTTAAATATTTTTTTAAAGGAAGTGGATTTTTAAAATTGTTTAAAGGACGTGGATTCTTAAGCGATTTAAAAGTTTTTTTTTAGGACGTGAATTTTTAAAAAATTTTTAAAGGACGTGGATTTTTAATTTTTTTTTTAAAGGACGTGGATTTTTAAAGGTTTTTTAAAGGACGTGGATTTTTTACAGATTTTTAAACGACGTTAATTTTTAAAAGATTTTTCAAAGACATCAGTTTTTAAAAGATTTTTCGAAAACATCAGTTTTTAAAAACATTTTCAAGGACGTGGATTTTTAAAAGTTTGTAAAGAACATTGATTTATTATAGATTTTTAAAGGACGTGGATTTTTTTATAGATTTTTCAAGGACGTCAATTTTTAAAAGATTTTTCAAGGACGTGGATTTTTTTTATAGATTTTTCAAGGACGTCAATTTTTTAAAGATTTTTCAAGGACGTGGATTTTTAAATGGATTTTAAAGGACTTTGACATTTCCAAGATTTTTCAACGACATCGATTTTAAAAAGATTTTTCAAAAAAGTTGATTTTTTAAGTTTTTAAAGAACGTGGATTTTGGCATGTTTTTTAAAAAACGTTGACATTTCAAAAGATTTTTCAAAGACATCAATTTTTAATTAAATTTTCAAAAACGTGGATTTTTTAAACATTTTTTGAAGAAATGGGATTTTGTTTTTTTTTTTTTTTTTTTTTTTTTTTTTAAGGACGTGGATAACTTGCTTTTCACCTGGTAGATCAGTTGGTCTTTTCACAGAAGAGCAATTGGTCTTATCATACAAGAGAAATTGGTCTTCTCATAGAAGAACAATTGGTCTTTTCTCATAGAAGAGTTGCTCTTCTCATAGAAAAACTAATTCCTGATAATGCAAGGACCTCTTTCTTCTACATTATGCTCGAAAATAGTTCCTCCTATCATTACTTGCACAATATCAAGGTTAGTTGTTTTATTTCCATTTCATTGTACCTGACATCTGCATGCCTTGCCTGTTTTTGCAAAATGATTATGATTTTGTTCAAAAAACAGGATAAAAACACCGCTGATGATGTCTGATGCAGAAGCTTTAAACAAAATAATCCCACTAAGCTTTCACTTTCGTTATGGCTGATTATGACAGTGATGATAATGTTGCCAGCCATTATAATGCCACTTGCCAATGTTACACATTTCCTCTATGTGAGAGAGGGAGCGAGAAACAACACCAAGAACAATCACACAAAATCTTAAGACTTTACATATTCGAATTGCCATGGTTCCCTCACATCTCAAAACGGGAGGGAAAGAGCATCGTAAAAACTCTTTGCATTATGTCTCTGCTATTTCATAATAATATTTCTATGGGGAGAATCCTGGCTGGTACATGACTTGAGTGCCATGGCAAAGTTGGCAGAAAATGGAATTTTATGTCGCCATATTAACTGCCTGCTTAAAGTTCTTCACAGCCATTAGAAACGACCTCAAGAAGCATTACTGCCGAACACGCCGCCAACCAACCGTTGTTGTCATCGTCGTCGTCGTCATCATCACCATTTTGAAGGGGCCACACACTAGACTCACTCACAGACACTTCTGCTCGGCGCTCACGAAGTTGATAGAATAGAACTGAATATTGCATGAATGAGCTGTAGGGAGTAGATATGTGCGTGTGTTCTAGATTGCTTGTATTTTAAAATCGGTGCCTCGAAGCGTGGTTTCTTGGTTCTTTGCTGCTGCTTCTTCTAAATACATGGCATAAACATGCTAGTACCTACATAGATATCTTTGATTATGACGACGCTGCCATGCCTGCTGCTGATGACGACGATGATGGTGATGACAAAGACGTTGCTGCTTTGGCGCTGAGCTTGAAGATGACAGCAGCCACCAACCACAGACTAAACAGCAACATATCATCGCAACACCAGAGGCTGTGGTTGCGCATGAATGCCTTCTTTTGATGGCTGCTCTAGTTTTTTGCATAGCTGGCGGGATTTCATCTATAAGTAGCAGTGGAAGAGAGAAACAATGAATGAATGAAAAACATAGTGAATAAATATACATATTACAAAGAATGTCATCCTTTTACGCTCGGCAATTGGGGGAAAAAATAACTAACTAATGTGTCGCTGTTTTTATAGATCTGTAACTATAAAATGTGGAGTATACTTGGGTTTTCATTTGATTTGTAATTGTAGGACTATATCACTTAGTAGGACAGAAAAAGTCTGAGCCCGAACCTTTCACACTTTAAACTATTAGGAAATACATTGCCTTAAAAAACAGCACCAATATTCACATATGAAATCAGATCCAAAATTCAATACCACTGAGATCTGCAGGAAAACTTGGCTAAAGTCTTCAAAACCTCGAATATGGAGTGGCAATGTTGTATTGAGCCTTTGCCGGACTATATCTTAAATTTTTGTGCAGATGCTGGGTGATTTCATACCCTTTAAATATTTGAAATGTCAATTTAGGCACTTCGGCGGTAAATCTATATCTACATCGATTTCCACTAGAGTTGACATAGGTAAATTAATACTTTATGTGACCCAAAAATCATTAGTTTTTTATTTTCATCAAATTAATATATACCAGATACAGCTCTGAAATATGTGTATCAAATTTTATCGAGTTCGGTTCAAATTTGGATATAGCTTCCATATAAATCCTCAACCGATTTCGGGCTAATTGAACACCAAATAGCCAATATAATTCCAAATGACTCTAATTTTAGCATATCCGACCGAATTTAGTCTAGACGCAAGCACATCAAATTTGGTGAAAATCGGTTCGGATATAGCTATAGCTCCCATATATAAATTGGAGTTTCAGTCCCTCACATTCATAATATGTACCAGTTATCAGATACAGATAAGAAATACCTCTTCCAAATTTTATCCAGATCGGTTCAGATTTGAATATAGGTCCCATATATATCTTCAACCGATTTCGGGTGAACTGTGAAGCATATGGCCAGTATCAGTCCAAAAATAGTGAATTTTGGTACATCCGGCCGAATTTAGTGTAGAAGCAAGCACATCGAATTCGGAGAAAATCGATTTAAGTATAGGTATAGCTCCCAAATATATGTTTCATCTAATTTGGGGTTTAAGTCCCTCAAATTCGTAATATGCATTCGACAAAAATGCAATTTGGTACCAGTTATCAGATACAGACCAGAAATACCTCTTCCAAATTTTATCCAGATCGGTTCAGATTTGAATATGGGTCTCATATATATACTCAACCGATGTCGTGTTAATTGTGCACCAAATTGCCAATATAAGTCCAAAAATCGTGAATTTTGGTACATCCGACCGAATTCAGTCTAGAAGCAAGTACATCGAATTCGGAGAAAATCGATTTAAATATAGATAAAGCTTCCATATATATGCTTTATGTGCCTCACATTCATAATATACATTCGACAAAAATGAAATTTGGTACCAGTTATCAGAAATTTGGTATACAGCTCAGAAATACCTCTTTCAAAATTTATCCAGATCGGTTCAGATTTCAATAAAGGTTCCATATATATCTTCAACCGATTTCGGGTTAATTGTGCACCAAATTGGCAATATCATTCCAAAAATCCTGAATTTTGATACATCCGACCGAATTCAGTCTAGGAGCAATATGGTGAAAATCGGCTTGGATATAGCTATAGCTCCCAAGTTTCATTTAATTTGGTGTTTAAGTCCCCCACATTCGTAATATGCATTCGACAACAATGATATTTGGTACCAGATCTCTTATAAAGCTCGGAAATACCTTTGGCAATTTTTATCGAGAACTAAGCTAAGGTTTGGATATGGCTCTCATATAATTCCTCAATCCAATTTCAGGTTTATTGTGCAAATAATGGCTAATATAAGTTCAAATGAAGGGAACTTCGCGACGTACGTTTCCATTTTGTGCAACTCGGCTCCGATAAATACTAATTTTTAATTTAATCCTTCCCCAGGTGATATCATGCACTCTATACAAAACTATAACTGCTCTAAAGCCAAATTTTGATACTTGAAATAAATTATTTTGTTACGACAGCTCTACTAAATGTGCATAGTGCTGTAGAGTATCATATTATCCGTCAATCCCGATATTTGACTTTTCTTTATTGTTTTTTTTTTCTATGATTATTGTTGTATTTTGATGAATGTATTTTCTTCTGGTTTTTCGGAGGTCAGAATTTTATTTTTTTAATTAAAGGAAAATCAGAAAGTAGAATTAAAATAAAAATAGGAGTCACGTTTATGGGCGTTTTGTAAGTTTATATCGGGTGGCTACTAAATTTGGGAGGGATGGGTGTAATTTCAAATTTTTGATGATATTTCAGCTGAAATTCTTAGGAAGCCATGTACTTTAGGTATAAAGGCCCTTTAGCAATATTACAAGCAAGAATTCATAGGATTTCACTCTTTTTCGAATTAACTCAACACATTTGAGTCATTAAAGGGGTATTTTAGGTCATTTTCTTCATAAATATTCAAAAACTCTTATAATATATATTCGTATCAGAACAGAATATATCACAAAATTATTTGCCGTAAAATTCTGCCATAGGCCTTAAAAATTTATGAAATCTCCAAAACTTACAAAACCAAATCCACAAATTGATAAAAATTAAAAAATAGTGTTTTTGGGTCAAAATCAATTCCATCTGGGCTAATAAACAACAGTTCCATAAAATAACAATTTATGTCGTCGAAGACAAATTTAGTCTATTCAACTATAAGTCATCAAAGAAATAAATTCTAAAAATAATTTGCAATAATGTTTTATAAAAAGCAATAAATGTTTTTCCTCCATAAGTTTTAGAGTTGCATGAAAGTAAAATATAAAATTCGTTAAAAAATTTATTCTTTAAAAAATCTACGTTTTCCTGGTCCTTGAAAAAATACATTCGCTTCGGTGGGTCATTAAAATAATCCCTTTAAAAAATCCATTTTATATTGGTAATTGAAAAAATATTCTTAGAAAAAAACACGTTCTCTTGGCCCTTGAAAAAATATTATTTAGAAAATATACGCTTCGGTCAGTCCTTAAAAATATTCTTATAAAAAAACACATTATCTTTGTCCATGAAAAAATATTGTTTAGAAAATCTACGCTTCGGTTAGTCCTTAAAAATATTCTTTAGAAAATCTACGCTTCGGTTAGTCCTTAAAAAATATTCTTTAAAAATCCACACTTCGGTTGGTCCTTGATGCCGTGGCATCAGAATAAATGCCGAATATTATCGCAAAATATTCTGGAGGGTGTAAAAAAATATTCTTTAAAAAATCCATTTTCTCTTGGTTCTTGAACAATTTTTCTTAGAAAAACCGCGTTCTATTGGTTCTTATAAAAAACCGTGTTGGTCCTTGAAAAAAATATTACTTAAAAAATCACGCTTCCATTAGTCCTTGAAAAAATATTCTTTATAAAAACCCACGTTCCGCTGGTCTTCAGAAATATATACCTTAAAAAACTACGCTTCTGTTGGTCCTTCAAAAAAAAAAAAAATAAATAAATAAATAAATGAAAAATCAACGCTTCTGTTCGTTGTTAAAAAATAAAAATCTTTTAAAAATAAACGATCTGTTGGTCTCTGAAAAATTTTCTTTAAAAAATCCATGGTTCTGTTAATCCCTGAAAAATATTCTTTAAAAACCCACGTGCTGTTGGCCCGTTTCAAAAATATTCTTAAAAAAATTTAGGTTCTGTTGATCCTTGGAAAAAAATATTTTTTAAAAACTCCACGTTTTTTATCTGTTGCTACTTTTCAAAAATATTCTTTCAAAATCCACAATATTCTTTAAAAATCCACATTCAGTTTATTCTTTAACAAATCCACGTTCTGTTCTGGTCCTCGGTCCACGTTGATTACAATAAATTTCCTATATAAATTCTCTCTATACCTCTATATCGCAACGAAATTGTTGTAATTTTGTTTCTTGTTTCATTTTATGTCGTGTTTAGAGGGTACGGACCATTTGAACCCAATTTCATAAATACCGGTATTTCTTTTCTTTCACAAACAAATGTATATTTTATTTTTATTATTTAACAATGAATTATGATGGTACATTTTTTATTGTTAATTTTTATCATTGTAAACTAAGTTTTTTTTAATATTATTGCATTTAATACTTTTTAATTACCCTCATCAGGTATGCTTTAATAAAATACATATGTTTATTTTTTTTTTTTCTTTATTTTAATTTTCTCACACATACTTTCATACTTACAGCAAAAAAAAAAAAAACCCATTCACATACGTTAATTTGTAACATGACCTCTATATTAAAAATTAACCGATTTTATGCTGAAAAATAAGTTTAGCGGAATGCACTTTGTAAAAATTTTAGCTTGAATTGTGAATATGCTTCCAATAATTTCAATTTTTCTTTTTGTTACTCAATACCATACTTATTGGCAGGTTTTTCATTGCAATATAATATTTAATATATGATTTTATTCATGGCAGAAAAAGATTATTTTCATAGTTTTTTCATGAAGTTTATGAATATAACATTAATTTGCACAAAATTATGAAACGGCAATCGATATAAGAAATAAAAAATTATCAATGGCTATAATTCATTTGTGATGAAGAAAAAAGTTTAAAAGGTTCCAGTATAATTGGTACTTTTTATACACTACATTATTATTATGTGTTGGGGGTTGTAAAAGTTTCAATCAGCCACAAATAGGTCCTTGGAAAAATATTATTCAAAAAACATAACTTTTCGGCCCTTCAAAAAATATTCTTTAAAAAGTCCATGTTTGTTGGTCCCTGGGAAAATATATTTAAACAAATCCAAATTATTTAAAATTATCACCTCGTTGATCCTTACAAAAATTCTTTACAAACACCTCGTTTTGTTGGCACATGAAAAAAATACTCCTTATCATTTAGAGATTGTTAGTTCCTGAAACATATTCTTATATATAATAATATCCTGATAAAAATCAACTTTTTTCGTCCGGTCGGGTTCTGAAAAATTATCGTTAGAAAATTGTCGGTCGTTGTTCCTTTAGAAGTTATTTTAAAAAGATTGGCATCTGTTGGTCTATTGGTTGGGGTTGTACAGTTGGAAACAGCCAAATATTGTTTAACTCCTAGATAATCAAATGACGATAATTCAAAACATTCCAACTAATTCATAAAAAAGAACAAGTAACAAAGCAGCTAAGTCCTTCCGGGCCGAACTTTTAATACCCTCCACCATTTTGAAGGAAGTTCGAAAAGTTAAGAACAATTTCGTAGAAACTACACCTCAACTGAAACACTTTATTAAGGGGGGTATACGACGACGTAGTCCTTCATAAGTATTTTTTTTTTGTCATAGGCTGTAGTACCAAAATTTGAAACAATTCCGGTGATAAATCATCAAAATACCGAATATCGAGAGGTACCGTTATATGGTGGCAGACAATTTTCTGCACAGGCTATAGCATCCATTACGAACTTCAAATACGAAATTGGAAATTCCGGTGTATAATGGGGCAAAAAATATAAAAAAAAAACCGACGTGGACATACATAGCCCATTTTCAATACCAAAAGACCTGCAGACTCAATATATATTTGAGAAAACTTTCATCAATCTACTTCAATTCGCAGGAAGGCTAGGAGTGATTTCCAGAGACGGACAGACAGATGGACGGACATCGCTTTATCGATATCGGCAATTTTATGCTGATCAAGAATTTCCAGGGTGAGATGAAAAAACTGCAAACATATTTAGACTGCTGTCATTTCTAAGCCACAAGCAAGTGGCTATCGTTAGAGCACTCCAGCATTTAAATGTGAATAAATCTTTTGTGTCTCCTACCATCGCTCCTTACCGTGATACTGGTAGCGTAGCCCGACTTCAAAGAAGTGGAAGAAAACAGCAACATCAGCAGAAATGTTTCAAAAAGTAAAGAAGCGACTTGATCGAAACCCGCGTCGCAGTGGTCGAAAAATCGCTCGTGAGCTGAACATATCGCAATATTCCATTTGGCAAATATTGAAAAATGAGCTGAAATTCCAACAATTGCAAGAACTTACACCGCAACGGAAAGAAAATAGACTCAAAAGAGCTAATAAGTCGTTTTACTTGCCAAAAAGGTTAGCTGAAAATGTGCACCTTCGGTTGGCCGCCAGAACTCAAGCGCCGGCCATGGTGATGATGTGGGCCGCCATAACAGCCGATGGTCGCTCTCCGCTCGTATTAATCGACCGCAGCATCAGAATAAATGCCGAATATTATTGCGAAAATACGCTGGAAGGTCCGCAGACTTTGGACAATCCAAGAGAACTCAGCACCATCGCACTCAACTCGTGCCAAAATGAGGTTCCTCGCTTAATTTCCAGCGTACAATGGCCACCAAAATCTTCGGATACCAAACCGTTGGACTATTGTGTCTGGAGTATTTTGAAAAGCAAGATCAAGATCAGAGCAACATTCCACCATAATGTGGTGGAGGGTATAAAAATTTAATAAATAATACTAATACTAATACTAATACTAATACTAATACTAATACTAATACTAATACTAATACTGATACTAATACTAATACTAATACTAATACTAATACTAATACTAATACTAATACTAATACTTATACTAAAACACACATCATAGGGTAAACATAATTCTCTCCTGCCAAACATATCTCACCATTTTCCTTCTCATTCCTCTTTCAGCTCATTCCTCTTTGTTTTGCTAAAACTTAAGAGGCCCTTGCAGCAATGTACAGCGCACAAAAACAAACAACATCAAGCATCAAAGACATGCATTTGCTGTATGATAACCGTCAACCACCATGTTTCAGAATTTTAAAGAATGACATTAAATATCACTTTACATGCCAGTTTGTGTTTGTCTCCCTGTGTGTATGAGAACTAGGAAAAGTAGATTAGAGTCATAAATTTCAAATTTTTGAAGCCTTGCATTCACATGTGCAGGAAATATATGTTGTGTTGAGGGATTTTTATAAGTGTTCCTAGAAATATTTAAACAATTTAATTTGTTCCACAATTTCTATTAAAATTACAAAAGATTTGAACAGACATGCAGAACATATATTAAAAAGCATACCAAACATTTTTCAGCATGTTTTTTTTATTTCTTAAAAAAAACTGAAAATATTAACCTTAAAAACTAATTTAAGAAATTTGCATAGAAAATACTCTGTTATTCCCTCGCCCCCTCATGCATATTTGTTTCCTATTGCCTCTATATATCGAACATTTTCTTTTGCACACAATAGAACCGCATTTCAAACGACCACGTATAAACACACTTATTTTGATTTTTCTCCCCATTTTTCCCATTCGTTAGTATGTGCACATGACTTCAGAGACCATCTAATCTACTTCAATATAAATCTATTTTATCACGTACGAGAAAAAAACAAAAATTGACATTGCCAAGAAGAACTGCATGAATTCCTGTATTTCATTTGTATGCACTTTGCAGCCATAAGCTGGCGATTATACTGTGATTTTCAATGGGTATGTGTATTTGGTATATAAAGAAAAATATAAACAATTTTTGTGATGCTCGGAAGGGAGGGTGAATAGAGTGTATGTTTCTTATTTAATATCTTAAAATTTTGCAACAATCGTCTAGTTAATTAAATAGAAAATTATTAGAACGGTCATTGAATAATATTTAGAAAGTGAAAATTTGAAAAAAAATAATTAGAAAATCGCCTAAATATATTCCGATAAAAAGTGAACACTTTTTATTACTTTTTCTGAAAAGTACCCTAAAAAAAATATGTGTTGTGGGTATTATAAGTTTGATTAGGCCAAATACTATGTAATACTTCGAAATATTTGTTCCCCACATATGAAAGCCTACATGGATCTTCCTATCTCGAAGAGCTGAGTCGATCTAGATATATATGTTCATCCGTATGTCCATGTGATATCATAATCACGATACAGGTGGCAATTATGGCCCTTTCATCAAGAAATTTAGCATGGAGGTAGGTTTAAAGTCATGATAGAAGTTTGTTGGGGGAGATGGTCGCAAAATATTCAGGTGTTAAATTGGACCAAAAAACAGAAATATTTCATGATTTTGCAGCTGCTCTACAGGTCCCAATTATACACAAATCGACAGGGAATTTAGCATGTATCTACATTTTAGGGCTGGTCAGGAGACTATTATTTTCTTTGGTTATCGCACAAAATTTAGCGAGTAAAATAGACCATTACTTTTATATAAAACATAAGAACATTTCCCCTATTTCCGGATCTTGAAGAGACTCTACAGGTCACAATTAAAAACCAATCGACGCGGAACTTTGCATTAAGTTAGGGGTTAGGATAGCGCAGAAGGTTAGCATTTTGGAAGATCCGTAAATTATAGTTAGCGAGAAAAATGGACCACAACTATTGTGTGAAATTGCTTTGGATACGTATCAGCACGTGTAAATAGAAGGAAAATGGCTCCGGGTAAAAACCAAATGCAACATATGTGCAGGACAGTATAGCATTATTTCAAATAATCGACTGAAATGTGCTTGGAGGTTTTCCAATATTTTATGGTAGTTAATGATTTTTCCTTACCTTACCCCTGTTTAGTTCATTATTGAACCGCATAACTGCATAATTGGACAATGGTGCGTATGATGGATTTCAAATATAATCAAATCTAACAAATTGTTTTTCATACGCCCTGATGTACATCATAAATAGCGAAACAACAATGAAGTAATCAAGACTAAAAAATAAAAAAATCAACACTATAGGATTCTTTTTTGATATTTTTATACCCTCCACCACATAAAATTCTAAGTTGATTTAACGGTGTCCGTTTGTCTGTTGAAATCACGATACAGCCCACCTTATATGACGTAGGGCGTCAAAAATTAGCAGAACAATTTGTATTGTGCTTAGGATGGTTGGTATTGAAAATAAGATATATAGGTCCACGTTTTGGTTGAGTCCCCAGATAAAGGAACCTTTCGATATCTGGAATTTTGTTGATTTTTGCCACATTTTTTCACGGATTTGTCTAAAAATTGGTATTTGTGGGTCATAATGCGTTCTAGCTCGTGTGGAGAAACATTGTATGTATAGGTCCCCGTTTTGGTCTAGCCCCCATATAACGGTATCTCCGGATATTCGGTTTTATAATGATTTTTGTCACATATTTTCACGGGTTTGTCTAAAAATTGGTATTTGTTGGTCATAATTGGTTCTAGCTCCGGTGGCAGAACATTGTACAACGTTTCGGCATAGCCTCCATATAACCGCACCACCCTATATTAGGTGTATTGATGATTTTTGCATATTTTTTAATGTATTTGTCCAGAAATTGGTATTTACAGTTCCGTATGGTTAGTTGTAGCTCGTGTGGCAAAACATTGTATACGTAGGTTCACGTTTTGGTATAGCCCATGCCGATATTCGATACTTTGATAAAAAAAATTGGCATTTTTAGTTAATAATGGGATCTAGCCCGGTGCCGGAACATTGAACATTTAATTCCACATTTTCCTATAGACCACATATAACGATACCCACCGATATTCGGTATTTTGATTTAGTATTTTAGAAGATTTGATAGATGAAAATCCTTGAACTATAAAATTGTCTACTGAGGTTCCCGTTTAATTTATTTTATTTATTTATTTATTTTTTTGATAAGATTAACTAATTTATGCAAAAGGTCCTACTGGTATATAAAGTTGAAAGTAAAACACCCTTGAATTCAGACACTTTTATATAAAAATGTTTCCTTAACCCGCAGGTGGGGGGTATAACAGTTCAGCCCGGCCCAACTTTTTTTTTTTTTTTTTTTTTGAGTTTTGCCTTATTAAGGCGAAGATCATTTGTTTTATGATTTATGTGTTTGATTTCTCTTTCGAGACGAGCTTAATAATCTGAAATTCGCAGTGAAAAGGAAAGCCAGATAGACACTATCACACACTCACCACTATGCGACGCGTTTCGCCGTTGGTTAAGCGGCTCATCTTTTTTTTTTTTTTTGTCACAGAAGTATTATTTGTCATTCATTTAACTAAATTTTTACTTGATAATAAACATATATATAATTCGGAATCGATTTTTCAGAATATTTGTCTTATTTTGCCTTAATACTCTTGATTGTATTTATTTGAATAATTCCATTTGAAATCCAAAAAAAAAAAATTGAATATATTTTTGAGTTAGCTTTCAGGTTACCCGGTTATTCGAATATTTGGATACAAAATTCGGGTGTTAACCGGTTCTACAAAACGTATATGTACACAATATATATCTAACTTTTATAGCTCAATTACAACAAGTAAGCAAAGGCTATAGTCGTGCGGGGCCGACCATGTGATACCCTACAACACTACAATATGTTAGAATCTCCCTTATGTCCAAATCCCTTTTAGAAGATTTCTCTTTTGAATTTATGTCACGGAGCACTGCCCAGATATTACCCTTAGCATTTTGACCAGGGGCATTTGCCCAATATTTACGCACTCCATCGTATTTTGCGATAATCTCCAAAAGCAAGAGGCTCCTCTGTATCTCCAAATTTAGACTCTTCTATACGATCTTCTTGTCTACGATATTTGGCTATATTCGTCAAAGAAATCAGCAAAAAAAAGGCAGAAGTTCGCATTTTGTGTATTTCGGCTATCGCCTGTAAGTAATGTTGGTATTTTTCAGACAAAAGTAGTGGTCCATTCTACACGCTGTCCTAAACTCTCTTTATGACCTTTATAACGGCTGCAAAATCAGGACAATTTTTAGTTGTTGGTCCATTTCAACCCCTAAATATATTGCGGACATCTAGGCCTAGCCCTTATGAGCTTAACCCTACCTTTTTCGTGAGGATCGGACGATAGTTGCAATCTGTATATAAAATCCCAAACCTGTGTTGTAAGGTGGAAAAATATTACAAAATGTACACCTTAATATTATAAGTCAAATTGAAAAAATCGCATGCGATAAAAAATATGAAAAAATAAAAAAATGTCACAAAATACTAAAAAATCAATATTAAGACCCTATTTGACTTATTTTTATGCGATTTTTTTAGATTTTATACTTTTATGTCAAGAGGGCATTCTGAATTGACAAATATTGTCAAAATCGGTCCAGCCATTCTTGAGATATAAGCTTCCATCTAACATTCCTTTCCTTTGTATATACACAATGTATATATTTCGCTATACATATCCGATATATTTACTAACGGCATCTACGTAACGGTCAGAATTGACCTGTTCGTCTATTTCTGATTTCGCCGGGACTAAGAATATTCGCGGTATAATGGAAATTTGACTTCTATTTATCAGAAATATTATAGTCTTTTTCACCCACTAAATATTACCCGATGACCATCAAAATCGGAAGGCTTCTGCCCAGCCCAAAGATTTAGCCCCATGCTAATTTCCGCGTCGATTGGTCCATAATTGCGACCTGTAGAGTAACTGCAAAATTATGAAATTTTTCAGTTTTTGGTCCATTTCGACCCCTAAATATTGCGCGATCATCTCCAAAAGAAATAGGGTTCTATTCTGACCTTATCCCTACCTCCATTCTAAATTTCGTGAAGATCGGGCCATAATTGCGACCTGTAGAGTGATTACAAATTAACATGGACAGACGGACAGACGGACGGACGGACATACATAGCTAGATCGACTCAGCTCGCCGAGACAGGAAGATCCATATATACTTTCCTATGTGGGAAATCAATATTTCGAGGTGTTACATAATTTTTGGCCCAATCAAACTTATAATACCCCCAACACAAAGTGTTGTAGGGTATAAAAATAAAGATTAGAACTACAAGTAAATAAATTGGAATTTCAAATCGAATAATTCGAATAAAAAGGAGAAAAATGCGAATTTCCTTTAATTGGAAATTCGTATTTTAAATATAATTTTACGTTCTACAAATGAAAGTATTAAATTACTATTGAAAAGTTAGTTAAATCACAAATCTAATTTTCTAATTTCGAATTTCATCGAAAAAGGTTTAATTTAGAAAATTTTCCATATTCTATGAATGAACATTTATTACTTATGTTCTTACGTATGTATACATCATTAATTAATGATAACCTCCCCGCTCCCTCTGAAATCATCTACGATATGTGCTTCTGATTTTTGTCTCTAGGTCACGATTTTCACGATTTCAATTTGTAATTTCTATGGAAATTAATTCATAACTATGTGCATATGATATTAATTACTGTCATCAATTAATATAAACTTTTATATAATTGCCGAAGCATACGAAACGTGATTATGCATTTTTGCTCCTTAAATGAATGCATTTTTTTAACCTTTTTGCGTAAATTTTTATTTCCCACTTCAGTCTCATAGAAATGCATATGTATATCATTATAAGAAAAGTCAAGTGGAAACATGAATACACTCACATTTACTCTTTGGTTATTTGTCAAAACATTCTCGGTAATAAAAAGCAGCAGCAGCAACAACTACAACAACAAGATAAGTATGTAACTGATATTAGTCCACATCATTCAAAGTAAAGCAAGTGTGCACTCACTCACTGACACACTCACATTGGTAACAGTTGTTTGTTTGTTGCTGATGACACTCCAAGTGTCATCGACAAAAGGTAAATGAGAGAACATATAGAATAGAATAGAATAGAATAGAATAGAATAGAATAGAATAGAATAGAAAAGAATAGAAAAACTACAAATGTGTATGTATGTGTAGTAAGTAGTTTGAAATAGTATCAACTGCCTCTTATTGAGGTCCGTCGAATCTGTAAATAACGGCAAAAGCAGTAGTAGCAACAGCAGCTGCAGTAACAAGCACAGTTGGTTATCTAATTCAATTTCAATGAGGCATGCAACCTGAGTTGGCAAAACTTTTCAGACCTTAAATATATGTGTGCAGTTTATTTGTGAGTGTGGGAGGTGGAGTGGTTAAAAATATTAGCTGGAAGGTCCCAGATAATATTGAACGTATGTGGCGAATTAAGAAACGTATGCAGTAAAAATATGACATCGAATTTTATAAGCTCAAAAAAAGAACCACTAACTAGACTTAAGAGATTTTTTTAATTAATCAAACCAAAGTTATTATGAGGGCATTCTGAATTGACAAAATTTGTCAAAATCGGTCCAGCCATTTTTGAGATATAAGCATTCTAGCTACCATCCTCCTCTTTTGTATATATTAATTGTGTATTGTGTGTATTTTGCTATATATCCCATATATTTACGTAACGGTCAGAATTGACCTGTTCGTCTGTTTGTGATTTCGACGCGATAAAAAATATTCGTGGTTTAATGGAAGACTTGAATTATATTTAAGACAAATGTTATGATATATTTCACCCACTAAATATTACCCGATGACCATGAAAATTGGAAGACTTCTGCCCAGCTGTTAGCTCCAGCCCCATGCAAACTTCCGCGTAGACTGGTATATAATTGCGTCCTGTAGAGCAACTGCAAAATCAGGAAATTTCTCAGGTTTTGGTCTATTTCAACCTCTTAATATTATGCGATCAGAATATGCTTCTATTCTGACCCCAGCACCACCTCCATTCCAAATTTCGTGAAGATCGGGCCATAATTGTGATTACAAATTAACATGGACAGACGGACGGGCGGACATACATAGCTAGATCGACTCAGCTCGGCGAGAAAGGAAGATCCATATATACGTTCCCATGTGGGAAACCAATTTTTCGAGGTGTTACATAATTTTTGTCCCATTAAAACTTATAATACCCCCAACACATAGTGTTGTAGGGTATAAAAATCGCATGCGATAAAAATATGACAAATAATAAAAATATTTAATTTTTTTTATTGGTATATCTTTACGCAGTTTTCTTAGATTCTATCCTTTTCTGGCAAGAAACCATTCTGCATTTGTGAGAATTGTCGAAATCTGCCCAGCCATTCTTAAGTTATAAGTTATAATCCCCTTCGTTGATACAGGAGATTGTATATTTTCTGCATTATAAGCGATATCTTGGATATGAGCATCAGCCAAACAGCCTGTCAGACAGACAGACAAACGGAGGGACATCGCCAGATCGACTCCAAATATCCTGAAAAGGATTTGGTTTTGGCCATATCAAATGATATATACCCTTTCTGGCCATATGGCTGAGGGTATAATAATTTGTGGGAATCAGTTTTTAACCTTTTTATGCCCTCGAAATATACATTGATCAGCATAAAATTCTATGTCGATTTAGCTTCCGAACGAAATGAATTAGGTTGATAAAACTTTACTCAAATGTGTATTATGTCTACAGCACTTTTGGTATTGAAAATGTAGTTCCACATTTTGGTATTACCCCCATATAACTGTACCTCTCGATATTCGGTACTTTGACAATTTTAGCGACAATTGTTTCAATTCAAATTGAGTTATTTCAAATTTGCTATTTTAAGTTCGTAATGGATACTGTAGCTTACGAAAAAAATTGTATGTGCTGGCCTACGTCTTCGTATAGCCCCTATATAACGGTACCTCCCAAAATTAGGTGCTTTGATGATTTTAGCGACATTATTCACTGGAAGTATTTTAAATTTGGTATTTGCTATAGGTTATAGCCTAAGACAGAAAATTGTCTGTGCAGGTCCACGTCTTCGTAAAGCCCTCATACGTCTACGTCTCCATATAGCCCTCATATAACTGTACCTCCCGATATTCGGTATTTTGATAACTTTAGCGAAATTATTCACCAGAATTGTTTCAAATTGGGTATTTGAATTTCGTAATGGTTACTGCAGCCTAAGACAGAAAAGTGTTTGTGCAAGTTCGCGTCTTCGTGTAGCCATCATATAACAGTGCCTCTCGATATTCAGTGCTTTGATGGTTTTAGCGTCATTTTTTAACCGGAATTGTTTCAAATTTGGCATTTTAAGTTCGTAATGGATACTATGACAGAAAATTGTTTTGGTATAACCCTCATATAACGGTACCTCCCGATATTGGTTATTTTGATTTGATTTTAGTTACATTATTTACCGATTTTTTTCAAGTTTCACATTTGATAATTGTAGTGGATTATTACAAAAGTTGCCTGTGCAGGTACATGTCGTCGTATAGACCCTAATATAACGGCTACATTCGGTATTTTTAAGATTTTAACAGATTTTCTATTATTTTTTGGAACATTGCGAAATTGGTTTCTAATGGTGGAGGGTATTAAAAGTTCGGCCCTGTCGAACTTAACTTATATAATTTACATTCAACTGTGAAAACCCTTTCATATATGCTCAAACCTAGGTATTCCCTGCCTTACCCCCTAGTAAACATTACCATCGTTTTCCACTAATAAACAAACTTTGTTTTTATAAAAACAACAATAGAGGGATTAAGCCTGACCATTTTGCAACAACAAAATACTATGGTATCCCGAACAAACAAGCCAACACTGTTCTATTTTCACTAGAACTAATTATTCATTTTTTTTGGTAAAGGGACTACCTTTTTCGTTCCACCCCATTCCATATGCAAATACGCAAAATGTCGTCCTATCCAAGTTCAATTGGAGCGATTTGAATATGTACACAAACACATGAACACACACACCCTCAGCTGGGTAAACAAAACACCTACGCTTAGGATGTTTGCAGTTGAGAACGTGTTCACAACAATGCATGTTCATTCTTCTACTTGACTATGAAATTGTTACTTGATAATGCCAACAGCAATAACAACTACAACAGCAGCAGCAACAACGACAACAACACCAACACCAACAACCATAAACATGGGGACGGACATTCGCTTGTACTTGTGTAGTATTTGTACCACTTGTCGTGTACATTCTTCTCTAGTTCTTCTTCTGTTGCCTTCTTCTTCTGCTGCTGCTCTGCAACATGAATGTCGGTCGATGGGTGGATGCATTCATCCATCCATTCGAGGTTCTATGCTGTGCGGGGTTTTTCATGTTTAATATTTCGTTTTTGTTGTTCTTCAAGTAGTTTGTTCTCAATACTTATTTGGTGTGAGTGTGTGTGAATGTGTGCAGTAAATGTGTTCTTGCAAACATCACTCGCCCCCCCCCCCGTCTATAGTTATAAGTACCCCCGCCTGTGTATATTGACATTTCTAGCTTAAAGGTAAATTCTCATTGCTTACGACTCTTACCCTACATCATTGCACTCGAATTGTTCCGTTGTATGACATTTAGCAATTTCGTGTTTGTGTGTGTGTCTGTGTTTTACATCAGAATACATACACACACACCCCCATAAGCATATGCATGTCAGATGATGCTCACAACGGCATCGGCATCCTTTAAATGACCTTAAAATCTGCATGACAAATGACAGATGCAAAACAGAATTTTCGGAAAAATGTTTTGTGTGAAACTGTTTTAATTGTTTATGCAAACATAATTTTCATTTTGGGTTAGAAAGGGAAGAAAATAGGGTATGTTAATTTTTGGTAACGTGACCTTTGAAAAGAATCTAAGAAAGACATATGATGCCCTATCAGGCAACATCCAAAGGAATATCAGAGTTCTATAAAAGTAAGATTTGTAGCCCAATTTTGAAGAAATTTTAAATGAGGTTGGATTTTCCTGTAAAAAAGTTTAACTTTTGGCTATTTTCCGTTTTGATATTGAAAGAGTTGTCTCGGAGGTTTAAAATTTATAATACAGTGATGATACAAATAAATTTTAATCAGTAGAAATTTATGAAGTCATTTTTGTGGGCAAAAACTAACTAAGATCTAGATACTCCCAGTACTATGACTATCGAGGGTATATATCATTGGATACGGCCATATGCAGGGCTCGGTGAAGTTATGCGGACAAAAATCATAAAAAAACAAAACAAATTTTTATACCTTTGTGTTTTCATAGCTTGGAATGACTAAATAATTCACTCGTACAGGGTTGCCCATATTCGACGGACCTTTGGGCCCTTTGGGCCTATTCCAATCGACGAAACTTGTCCGCAGGCAACATTCTTTGCGTCAATTGAATTTTGTACGGGAACAAATGCAAATCAATGCGAGTAATCAGTTGTAAAGTGGACCGAGCCATGTCTAACTGCTGAGAACGGCGTCTTTGGGATGTTCTTGGGGACCTCTCAACACTGGCTCGTACGGCAGCGATATTCTCGCCGATCGCCTTGGTCGACTTTTATATGTCCTCTTCGGATTAGAAAGAGCCTTACCAGTTGAAATTTTTCGTATAAACGCTTAATGGTGTTCTTAGAAGGCGCGCTTCTCACTTGAATGTAAATTTCAACTATTTCAGAGCGCTCGCGTGGCGTGTATTGGTTCATGGTAAAAATCTGCTTGGACTGACGCTTCAAACGCGGTATGTCATTAAGCGATGTGACATCTCTGTCAAAATTTATGGCGTTGCCAGATGGGTCCGTCGAATATGGGCAACCCTGTACATTATCACTAACATTCTTCTTGTCTCGTACAGATACATTGTGTCTGCTCTCATTCCAGCCGACCTTGCTGTATGCTGTTTATGACTTTTTCTCGGTACACGAAGGAGTGGACCAATTTTGTCCATTTTCACACTTGATTAAAATTGTATTAAAATTTGAATTAAATCGGATACACTATTCGCTTAAAAGCGATTTTTATACCCTCAGCCATATGGCTAGACAGGATATATATAATTTGATATGGTCAAAACGTGCCTCATCGAAATTACGGTTTTAGACCCAAAGTCTCTTTGGACCAAATCCGTTTCAGGACATTTGGAGTCGATCTACCGATGTTTGTCTGTCCGTCTGTCTGACTAGCTAGAACGCACGATAAATCTCAAAGGGATTATTCGATTTGGTCCAAACTTAGTACATCGTAATATTATTATCAAACTTAGATCGAGTTCGGAGATGGTCAAAATCGATCCACTGCTTCTGGAACCTCATTCACGAAATTTTCAAAAATTATTTTAATGGACTCCACCTTTCCTTTTCCACCGAATTTTTGTGTCAGTGATGGGTCGGTTGCAAAAGTGGACAATATCGGTCCTCTCCATCAAGTACCTCCCCCACAGAGGGTCAACATTTTGTATAATAATAACTCTTGTAATATGTGATATAAGAGTCCGATTCAAATTACATACATCACTATATTTTATTTGACTAAGGCCAGATATGAAAATGGGATATATCCTTCTGGTACCTCCCCCACAAAGGGTCAACATTTTGAATATCCATAAAGCTCATAAAACAAGAAATTAACATCCGAATCCATTCAGATTTAGCATATCTCAATACTTCCATCAACACAAGATCTGTTAAAAAATGGTAGAGATCGGTCCATTTCTTCTGGTACCTCCCACATATAGGGTTCGAGATTTTGAAAAACAAAACTTCTAAAGAGAGCAAAACAAGCATCCGACTCTCTTAAAATTTCACACGTGCAAAAGTGTTCGCTAACACAAGATCTGTTGTGAAAATAATATATGTCTGCTAACACCTTCTGGTACCTCACCCACAACGGGTCACAATTTTTAAATTATTATTATCTCTGTGAAGTCACACGTACAAAAATATATCTCTTAAGCAGAAACATGAATGAATATGGAATTTATGATTTCACATAAAATTGGATATAAATGTTCGATTTTGTTTTAATTTTGCCCATACCAATATTAATACCCGACAACACTATGTGTTGGCGGTATTATAAGTTTGATTGGGCCAAATATTATGTAACACCTCGAAATGTTGGTTTCCCTCTTGGAAAGTATATATGGATCTTCCATGTTAATTTGTAATCACTCTACAGGTCGCATTTACGGCCCGATCTTTACGAAATTTAGAATGGAGGTGGGGCTAGACCCAGAATAGATCCCTATTGCTTTTGGATGATCGTATATTACTTAGGGGTTGAAATGAACCAAAAACTAAAAAATTTCCTGATTTTGCAGTTGCTCTACAGGTCGCAATCGTAGACCAATCAACGAAGAAGTTAGCATAAGGCTATTAGCATAAGGCTAAGAAGTTAGCATAAGGCTATAGCCTTGGGTTGGGCAGAAGCTTTACAATTTTGTTTTATTTATTGTTCAATAAAAGTCAACTTTTCCATTAAACAGCGGCGAAATCACTAGTAGACGAAAATGTTAATTCTGCCGTTATGTAGATGCTGATATATGGAATATAAATGCGAAATATGTATATACAAAGGAAAGGGATGTTAGCCAGAATGCTTATATCTCAAGAAAGGCTGGGCCGATTTTGACAATTTTTTTCAATTCAGAATGTCTTTTTGACGTAAAAGTACAAAATCTAAAAAAAATCGCTAGCTTTTGTAGTCGTTTGTGATATTTTCTATTTTTTCATATTTTTTATCGCATGCGATATTTTTCAAATTGACTTATAATATTGAAGTGTATATTTTGTAATATTTTTTTCACTTTACAACACCGGTTGGGGTTTTAATATACAGATTGCAATTATAGTCCGATCCTCACGAAAATTTTCACAAGGGTAGGGTTATGCTCAGAAGGGCTAGGCCTATTGTTTTCAAATATAGTTAGGGGTTGAAATGGACCAACAACTAAAAATGTTCCTGATTTTTCAACCGTTATAAAGGTCACAAATAGAAACCAAAGGACACGAAATCTCACGACTTTTGTGTGAAAAAATACCAATATTTCCATACTACCGAAACGCTGAAAATAAGTTACAGGCGAAATCCAAAATACACAAAAGGCGAACTTCTGTCTTTATTATGCTGAATTCGTTGACGAATATAGTCAAGTATCGTAGACAAGCAAATCATACAGATGAGCCTAAATATCTCTCCGAGCTGAGGCGATCTAGCTATGTATGCCCTCCGTCCGTCTGTCTATGTTAAATTGTAATCACGCTACATGTCGCAATAATCGACCGATCCTCACGAAATTAAGAATGAAGGTAGGGGTCAGAAAATCAGAACAGAACCCTATTATTTTTGGAGATGATCCTAAAATATTTAGGGGTTGAAATGGACCAAAAACAGAAAAGAATCCTGATTTTGCAGTCAAAATTATAGACCAATTGACGAGAAAACCTAACATATCTATATATATAAATGTAAGTTGTGTTAGTTACTACGCTTATAACTCAAGATCCGCTGATCTGATTTTAACGATTCATACAAATTCGGAATTGTCTCTTTTCCGAAAAGGATAATATTAAAAAAAATCGCGTAAAAATGTGATCTATTAACATTTTCATTTTGACTTTTGAAATGTACAATAGTAATGTTTTATTTTGCACGATTTTTTTCCATTTTGACTTACTTTTTTCTAATGTACATTTGTAGTGTTTTTTTTATATTTTTTTCCAATTCGAATATTAATACCAATTTATTTAATTGACTTGATTTCTTGAGAACTGAAATTGATGGCGGGTTGCATGGAATCCAGTCAGATGATATCGAAATAACTTAACGCAGTTAGACCAAAGTTAAAAGATAATTACTTTTTCAAAATCTCTAAAAAAACAAGAAAAAAGAGATCTCATGGCAAAAATTCTCAAATCGGGAAAAATCGAAAAAAAAATTCAATGGAAATTGACTAGATATGGAAATAATCCATCCAATGAGAACTTAAAATGCAAAATTCATTGGGACTGCAACCAGTGAAATACCGAATATGAAGGGCACTGTTATATGCGAACTATACAAAGTAGTGGAGCAAATTAAAAATTTAGAAAGAAAAGGATTCATATCCTCGGGAAATTCTTCCGATACCTTAAAAGTAACCTTAACTCCCATGTAACGTTATACGGTGACTATGCGCTATAATCAGTAATTACACTGCGGGAAATTACACTTGGAAAATTGTTTGGTTGGTACATAAAAATCCCAAAAAGGGGTTTCGGATCAAACGTTTTTAGGGTCCATTTTATATAGCTTAACCAAACACAAAGGGTCGGCCTAAATTGATGTAGTCCCTCAAATGATGTAGCCCCTTTCAAATTCCTCAAATGTTGGTAATTTGAGATTTTAGGAAGAACAACACATTTTTTCAAATAATTATAAGAATAGGACAATGCTTTGGTATAACCCTTATATGTGGACCTATTTCTTTCATATTACAATAATCCGCCCAATGAGAACTCAAAATGCAATTCATTGGAACGGCAATCAGTGAAATACCGAATATAAAGGGTACAAAATGGTAGAGCGAATTGGACATTTAGGAAAAAAAGAAAAAAACTTCCTAAACATTCAAGATATCTTAAATCGCTTTTGCAGGTCATGATATATGACCCCCGGATAAGGGTACAATCCTTTTTCAAGTATAGTTTACATTTTAACCATATTTTACTTATACGCATTTTAGCAAAAGTTGGTAATTTGAGAAGAAACCATCCTCGCAAAAAATTATCACGTTTTGGCATAACCATCATATAATTTAAGCTATATTATATGCTCTTGATCACATTCATCAATTGATTTGGCTAAAAAAATGTATTTAGGCTACTCTGGGGTGGAGAATCGTCTTACAGATAATTGTCCACATAGGAATTTATTTGAGTATAGTTCCCACATTAGTGTACCCGCAAATCCACTTTCCTAACCACGGTTTGGTCAGAAAAGATAATTTGGTATACTATTGAATTTTTAACTCTCAAGAGAATATTGGTTGGGAACGTAGATGTGGGATGTACGTCTACATGCCATAAACTCCGAAATATCAAATTGTGGCAGAAACATGAAAAAATTACGAATATTATTTTTTTGGATCGTTTTGAATTATACTATGAAGAAAAATATGGACTTTATGGGTTCTCCAACGCACAATTTTAATGACAAAAATAAATTAATTCCTATATTACGGTAATGAGTGTAAAAGACCAATTATCTTTGACTATTTTGAAATCATTCAGATCAGTGTTCTATAATGCTTTAAAAAGTATGCATTAAAAACTAAAAGTAGGGGCCGGCAACGCGGACCGGGCCAGCTAGTAATAATATAATATTATATTATAATATTTTGCGATTAAAATGCCGAATATGGGTAGGTACCGTTTTATGGGCCAAAATGTATATTTCGGGTCTAAAATGTATATTTCGAGATGTAACAAACAGAATGACAAAATTAATATACCCTCCATACTATGGTTGTATGAGGATGGAGCTAAAATTAAGCCCTTTTGTTTTTCAAGAAGTATATTTAGGGGATCAAATGGACCAAAAATTAAAACTTCTCTGATCTTATAGTGGCACTACAGGTCACAATTAAATAACAACCCGCACGAAATTTTGTATGAGGTTAGGGTTTAGGACAGCGCAAAAGTGTAGAATTTTGGACCGCCCTTGAATTGTATCTAGCGGGTAACATGGACCACATCTTTTGTGTGCAATTATTTTTGTTCATACCTATCGGCACGACATAGAGTGTAAATATAAGGAATATATAACCGGTAAAAACCCAAAGATATCAGATTGTGGCCGAGTAAAATGTGTTTGGATCTAAGGAGATTTTCGAACATGTTATAATGTTGTAGGACATCACATGGTTAGCCCCTTACGTCTATAGCCTTTGGTTACTTGTTTTACCCCTCCACCATACTATGGAGGGTATATTAATTTTGTCATTCTGTTTGTAACTCCTTGAAATACTCATGTCAGACCCAACAAAGTATATATATTCTTGATTAGCGTAAAATTCTAAGACGATTTAGCCATATCCGTCTGTCTGTCTTTGTGTCTGTCTGTCTGTGTGTCTGCCTGTCTGTCTGTTGTAATCACGCTATCTTTCGGACAAATTGAGATATAAGGCTAAATTTTTGCAGACGTGTATATTTTGCCAGTAGGCAGGTTAAGTTTGTAAATGGCCATGTAGGTCCAAGTTATTATATAGCCCCCATATAACGGTACCTCCCGATATTCGGTATTTTGATGATTTTAGCTACATTATTTAACGGAATTGTTTGAAATTTGACATTTGAAGTTCGTAATATATACTACCGCCTAAGACAGAAAATTATCTGTGCAGGTCCACGTCTTCGTATAGCCCCCATATAACGGTACCCCCCGATATTCGGTATTTTGATGATTTTAGCGACATTATTTACCGGGATTGTTTCAAATTTCGCATGTGAAGTTCGTAAGTAATACTTCAGCCCATGCCAGAAAATTGTCTGTGCAGGTCCACGTCTTCGTATAGCCCCCATATAAAGTTACCCCCTATATTCGGTATTTTGATGATTTTAGCTACATTATAAACAGATTTTTATTCAAGTATCGCATTTAAAAATTGTAATAACTTATGACAAAAGTTGCCTATGCATGGTGTCGTATATGTATTCGGTATTTTTAATATTTGAACAGAATTTTTAACGAATTTTATTATTATTATTATTTTTTTTTTTTTTTTTTTTTTTTTGGAAATTGCCAAATTTGTACCAAATGGTGGAGGGTATTAAAAGTTCGGCCCGGCCGAACTTACAGCTTTTTTACTTGTTATTAAATGTTTATTGACATTTTTTATTTTTATCTATAAGGCAGAACACGAGAATAAATTTGATAATTTTAACCTTGAAGATGTAGTTTTATTGACTTTAAATGTTATTTTACATGGCAATAGCTCTATTACTTTTTCTCAGAGAGGGAACAAATATACTGAACTGTTTGCAAGATATAAGATTTACAATATGTTTTCCCTTGGACATTCAGGCCCCCAACTTTATTCATAAAACTTAATATCTTTTCATTATATTTATTGAAAATTAAAAAAAAAAAAAAAAAACTTTTAGTCATACATCCGCCGAAGCCTTACATTTCATATTTGATTTTAATGCTCCACACTAAAAACGCTATTCAATTTATTTATTTTTTTTTAAACAATGACTGCTTTTTCAAGAATACCTTGTTTTGTTGTCTTTTGTTCTCTTATTTTGAATTTTAATTAAATTAAAAATTGTTCCGAAAAACAAAATTCTACTTTGATATGATGGTGAGGGGGTTCATTTTGTTCGAATACCAAATTAATCCACTGATTTACTGATTGTTTATTCATGTTTTTCATTTGTAAGATACTATATATGTGTGGGTGTGTGATGTGCCGAAAAAGGCTGATTTAATTAATTAAATTTTTCCTGATGAAATAACACATCGTGACATTTTGTTCTGTAACAATGGAAATGGCTCTTTTTTTTGTGATGAGAGAATTTGATGGTATTCTGTAAATTGGATGAAATTTTCAAGGAGGGAGAATGAAGGGATGCAAGCAACAACCTTTTCACAAGGACTTGATTAGGCATCTATTGGATGACAGAGAAGTGTCGATATTTTAATTTTGAGTTTAGAACGATGCTTCAAAGCTTTTGATATGTCGATGAAAATAAAGTGTATCACTTCTCTTTCATATAGACATTGGCAGCTAATTGACAAATTGGAAACAATTTTGAATTAAAAAAAAAAACAATTCTGAAATAACGACATTGGTGTGAACAATCCACCATTTATTTATTTATTTTTTTTTTTTTTTTTTTTTGCAAAGTGTCCAGCTGGACACTTCCAAGTCACTTGTTGCCATTGCTTTTTTTAGTTTCTTGTATTTTCTCTCCATGTCACAAAGTATATTTTACACTTCTTTTCAATTTCCACAAGATTACTTGCTGCTCGTGCAACACCCATGACTGAACATGCTTTGTTACAGTTATTACAGAACTAAAGTGAAATAAAGACTTGTCATTTGATGGTTTATGGTGGTTGGTGATGGTAGCTGTTTTTTATACAGCCAGCCAAACGGCATCGTCTACACCCACACACACGTTTGCGAGTACTCGTGGAACATGTTTAGAAAGAAGTCGCTCCAACTTGTTGGTGGTACATTTCAAAAGATTACTTTGTAAAATTAGACGGATATGTTCTACTTAAATGTGCAGCAAGCACCTCAAGGTCCATGAAATGGGGCAAACAGCAAAAAAAAAACAGCGATTCAGTACACGTGTAAAAGCAATTTTCCAAATTGCAACACCTTCTCGCTTTAAGATGCAGCAGTTAGATATATGTGGAAATGGAAAAAATAGTATTCTTATAATGTGACTTTAAAACGATATGAGACTGAAGTTTGTAAAAAAAGAGAAAGTGTGAACAATTTATGAGACTTCATTGGTTATGAATTATTGTTAAAAATGCTATGGTCATAAGAACTGAAATCGTGACTAGGGAGTTCAAGAGATAATAAAGGAAAAATCGGTTATTGTAGTAAAAGTTTTTCTATTCTGGCAGTTCGTGAACCGAGTAAATAGGTTTAATAAAAAAATCAATTAAAAATTATTTTACAACGAACTTTAAGAAATTTGTTGTAAAAAATATAAGGAGTTTTTATTATGTAGAAACAAATAAAAAAGCTGTAAGTTCTGTAAGGCAGGGTCGAACATTGAATACCCTCCACTATTTGCAACGAATTTTGACAATTTTCAAAAAAAAAACCGCTATAATTGTGTTAAAATTTTAAAAATACTGAATATAGCCTTTATATTGGGGTCTATACGACGACGTGGACCTGCATAGGCAACTTTTGTCATACGCCATTACAATTTTCAAATGCAAAACTTGAAAATAAAAATTGGTACCTGCATATACCATTTTCTGTCGTAGGCTGTAGTATCCATTAGAAACTTCAAATACAAAATTTGAAACAATTCCAATGAATAATGTCACTAAAATCATGAAAGTACCGAATATCGGGAGGTACCATTATATGGAGGCTATACAAAGACGTGGTTTGCACAGACAATTTTTTGTCTTAGGCTGTAGTATCCATTACGAACTTGAACTGAATAAAGTCGTTAAAATCATCAAAATACCGAATATCGTTATATAGGGACTATATGAAGGCGTGGACCTGCACAGACACTTGTCTGTCTTAGGCCGTAGTATTTGAAACAATTCCGGTGAATAATGTCACTAAAATTTTCAAAATACCGAAAATAGGGAGGTACTATTATATGAGGGCTATACGAAGACGTGGACCTGCACAGAAAATTTTCTGTCATAGGCTGTAATATCCATCACGAACCTGAAATACCAAATTTGAAACATTTCTAAATGACCAATATGCATGATTTTCAATACCAAAAGTCCTGTGGACATAATATACATTTGAGTAAAGTTTAATCAACCTACTTCATTTCGTTCGGAAGCTAGAGTGATTTCCACAGACGGACGGACATCGCTAAATCAACATAGAATTTTATGCTGATCAAGAATATATATACTTTGTGGGGTGTTCGAGGTGTTACAAACGGAATGACATATTTAATATACCCTCCATACTATGGTGGAGGGTAGAACAAAAAATTGAATATCATGTCACTGCAGAATTCCTCTTTCGCAGTTACTTTACGATTCGCATAATATTTAAAGTAACGCCAAACTCTGACTTTTTTTGCTCTCAGCCATATGGCTAGAGAAGGAATGTATCATTTGATACGGTCAAGACCTGCCTCCTCGAATAAAGGTTTTAGACAATAGGTCTCTTTGGATAAAATCCGTTTCATAATGTTCGTCCATCTGTTTGTCCGGCTGGATTTGGTAAAAACTTGGTATATCGTAATACCAATCTCTTTATTAGATCGACTTCGGAGAGATGCCCACTCCTTCTCGTACCTCCACCATAAATGGTCGACATATATTTTACTTCACTGCACAGAAAGAGAAAGAGAAACATTTTGATTAATTATCACTCTTATAAAATGTGATATAAGAGTCCGATTGTCCTTAAATAACACACATCACTATATTTTATTAACCCAAGGTTTGGTGTGAAGATGAAATATATCGGTCCACTGCTTTTGGTACCTTCCCCACAAAGAGTCAAAGTTTTGAATATACATGAAGCTCACGCTAAGTTAACATCCGATTCCATTTAGTCTTGGTACATCTCAATATTTTCATCAACGCAAGATCTGTTATAAAGTTGGTATAGTCGGACCTCTCTTCTGGTACCTCACCCCTAAAAGAGTCACAGTTTTCATTCGTTACAACTTCCTCTATCTAATTATTTTAGAAACCTGAAACGAATATGGAATTTATGGTTTCGCATAAAATTCGATATAAATATTCGTTTTTTTTTTTTTTTTTGTAATTATACCCTACAACACTATGTGTTGGGGCCAAGAATTATGTAACACCTCGAAATATTGGTTTCCCACATAGGAAAGTATATATGGATCTTCCTATTCCTAGACATATCACAAATACATTAAAAGATCACTTCTGACCATTACAGTGATGCTAATAGCCAAGAAATCGGATATATAGCAAAATAGGTACAATACATATGTAAAAGAATTGATCTTATTTATTCTGCTTATAAATCAAGAACCGCTGGGCCGATTTTCACATTTTTTCAATTTTTGTCATACTTTTCATCGCATGCTATTTTTTTCAATTTGACTTATAATTTTGAATTGTAAATTTTCTAAATTTTTACACCCCCAACACTACGTTTTGAGGGTATTATATGCATATCGCTATTTTGCATGGGGGTAGGGTTGGGGTCAGAATTAAAGCCAATTGTTCTTAAGATGTGCATCCAGAAGTGCAAATGGACTAAAAAATTTAATTTTTTCTAATTTTGTAGTCGCTCTATAGCCCACAATTGAAACTAATCGACACGGAATTTCGCATGGGAAGATGTCCATTGGATTACATTTAGCTATAAAATGGGCCACAACTTTCAAAACTTTTGCCAAATTCTCCGGGCCAAAAAAACTAAGGGTAACCTCTGGGCGGGGCTCTCTGACATTATTTCAAAAACGGATTTGGATATAAGCGGACTTCGATATTGCAGTGTTGTAGGGTATCACATGACCGACCCCGCACGACTTTAGCCTTTGCTTACTTGTTTTTTCCATACCATTATCTATATTAGGTGAAATATAAAAATGGAATACTTCAGGCGACTGTATCTGGTAACTCACACACATTTTAGCATTTTCTAAAAATTATCACATATCTCATAAAAAGCCAAGAAAGTAAACAATAAGGTCCAAACCTACCACGTCGCAATATTTATATCATATTTATTGAGGTCCAATATGATATGAACGATATTGCCCCATTCCTTCGGAACCCACTCCACCAATTCAAATTATCATAGTAAAAGTCAAAATATATTTAAACAAGTAAAAAAAACATTAAGTTCGGCCGGGCCAAACTTTTAATACCCTCCACCCTAGGGTAAAAGAACATTAGAAGAAATGTGGCAAAAAACATTAAAATGCCGAATATCGGGAGGTACCGTTATATAGGGGCTACACCAACACGTGCACCTATAATTACAATGTTTCGCCACACGAACTAGGACCCATTATGACCCACAAATACCAACTTTTACACAAATCATTGAAAAAATGTGGCATAAATCATCAAAATACCGAATATCGGGAGGTACCGTTATATGGGGACTATACCAGAACGTGGACCTATACATGCAATGTTTTGCCACACGCTCAGGGACCCGTTGTGACCTACAAATACCAATTTTCAGACAAATCCGTGAAAAAATGTGGCATAAATCATCAAAATACCGAATATCGGTAGGTACCGTTATATGGGGGCTATACCAAAACGTGGACCTATACATGCAATGTTTTGCCACACGCTCAGGGACCCGTCATGACCTACAAATACCAATTTTCAGATAAATCCGTGAAAAAATGTGGCATAAATCATCAAAATACCGAATATCGGGAGGTACCGTTATATGGGGACTATACCAGAACGTGGACCGATATATCTCATTTTCAATACCAACCATCCTAGGGACGTTACACACACTTGTGCCAAATTTCAAAGGTCTACGTCAAATAATGTGGGCTCTATCGTGATTTCAACAGACAGACGGACAGACAGACAGACAGACGGACAGACAGACGGACATCGCTAAATCGTCTTAGAATTTTATGCTGATTATGAATATATATACTTTATGGGGTCTACGACGAATATTTAGAGGTGTTACAAACGGAATGACAAAGTTAATATACCCTCCTACCCATGGTGGAGGGTATAATAATCGAACATTGTTACATTATAGATGCTCCAAAATAGTTCAATCTTCTATTTGTATTTTCCGGGACCCCATTGCCGTATGAGTGTTGGACTGACATCACTCCCATAAATCATACGCCTCATTGTGGACAGATATGGAACGATATTTACAAATCTTTAATATTTGAATAAAGTACCCTTTCACATTCATTGTAGTAACACGAATTACGTATTATTGCGCTAAACTAATGTTAATCATTCATATGTGTCAAAAATACAACTAAATTCACTTTTGTATGCAAATGTTTCTTGATATTCATGACAAAAAAAGAAAAAACGATAAGAACAACAACAAGAACGATAATGTTATGGTTGCTATGTACCACATAAACGTTAACAAAATAAATGTCAAATATAACACAAGTCTAAGCAATTCAAAACTTGTCCTCATTGTTGCAAAACATTTCGACAATTGTGTTAGCAACGTAAAACACATACTCGCACAAATACATTGGTATTCACACACAATTACATTCTCACATGATGTTTGCAAATACCATGAATGCTTATTGAAAATATCTGTTGCGCTGTCAAATCTCAAGATGAGAATTTAAGAAATATTTTTTTGCTTTTTCTTTGGCAAGTGTCGGACAATGTGTGTCCTCGGGAATGTTGATAAACAAAAAATTACAAAACCTTTCAAGAGAAGATGATTTTGGGAATTTTGAAAATATAAATACGTTTTCAAAATGAATTGAATGTTAAATTTGATTTTTTTTAATCAAACGTGAAAAACTTGTTCCCCTTCCAATGGACTTCGTGGGATCTTGGACGAATACTTTAAATACTTAATTATACCCTGCACAACATAGTGGTAAGGCTATTACATCTGTGTGCATTTGTTTGTAACATGGAGTTGCTCTCTTCTCCCATAGTTACTTTTGAGGATCTTCATAGAATCACTTTCTGAGTCGATTTATGCATGTAAACCCGTCTATCCATGTATTTTTTATGAACAAAATGCCTGTCGCATTTATTATCCGGTTGAGTTGAAATTATCAAAAATTATTTGTCAGGCCTAAAAACAAACCCTATTGAAATTGGTGAGAATCGGTTCAAATTTAGATATAGCTCACATTTATAACTTCAACCGATTTCGGGTTAATTGTGCACCAAGTGGCCAATATTGCACCAGTGACCAATATTAATCCAAATGACATGAATTATCGCTTATACGACTGAATTTGGTTTAAAAAAAGTACATAAAATTTGGTGAAAATAGGTTGAGAAATAGATATAGCTCATTAATACGTTTCATCGGATTTGTGAGTTTCAGTCCCTCAAACTCGTAATATGCCCTCCACATAATGATATTTGGTAGCAAATATCAAATAGAGCCCAGAAATACCTCTGTCAAATTTTATCCTGATAGGATAAGATTTGGAAATAGCTCCCACATATATCCTTAATTCAATTTCAGGTTTATTGTGCACCAAATAACTAATATCAGCCCAAATGGACTAAATTTTGGCACTTCCGACGGAATTCAGTCCAGAAACAAGTACTTCGAACATTGGTGAATATCAGTTCAGATATACCCATAGCTCACATATACAGAATAAGATAAAAAACTGCAACAAAGACAAACCCCATATTTTGCTTTTTTAAATTTTTTGGAATGAAAGCTAAAAATGTCGGAAATAGCATCAATTTTTAGAACGAGTTTAGATTTGTTCGAATTGGTCACCTTTGGCACGAATTATGGCCTTCAAACGGCCAATGAAACTGTCACACGCTGAATGTTGCTCTGCACTATTTTAGCCCATTCCCGGCGAGGCGCGTGCTTGAGGTGATCGACACTTTGGTATTTTTTAGTGCCAACCTTGCGTTCCAAAATTCTCCAGACACAATAATCCAAAGGATTGGTATCCGGAGATTTGGTGGACATTGTGAGATGGAAATGAAGTGAGGAACCTCACTTTGTAAACATTCTTGGGTGATGAGTGTGATGGTACTGAGTACTGTTGGAATGTCCAAGGTCTGCGGCCAAAAAGTCTGAGTGCCCTACAGAATTTTTTCGCGATAATATTCGGCATTTATTCTGATGTCACGGTCGATTAATACGAGCGGAGAGTGACCATCGGCTGTTATGGCGGCCAACACCATCATTACGGGCGGCGCTTGAGTTCTGGTGGCCAACAGAATGTGCACATTTTCAGTTGACCTATTTGGCAAGTAAAGACGGTCAGTTTGTTTCTTTACAAATTGCTGGACAACGAATGTTTCCTCATCGGATCGGAGAAAACCAAATTCGGCAGTTCATCACTTTCGGTCAAGCGAAACAACTCTTTAGCTCTGTTGAATCTAGTTTCTTTCTGTTGCGGTGTAAGTTCTTGCACTTTACCCCGACCTCGAGCTCATTTTTTAATATTTGCCGAATGGAATATTGCGATATGTTCAGCTCACGAGCTTTTTTTTGGCCACTGCGACGCGGGTTTCGATCAAGTCGTTTCTTTACTTTTCGAACCTTTTCTGCTAATGTTGCTGTTTTCTTCCGTCCACTTCCTTGACGTCGGGCTACGCTACCAGTATCACGGTAACGAGTGATGTTACGAGACACAAAAGATTTATTCACATTTAAATGCTGGAGTGCTCTAAAGATAGCCACTTGTGGTTTTCCAGCCAAATATGAAGAAATTACACTATCACGCTTGAATTCCATCACGAATAACTATTTTTCTGGAAAATTCGCACCAAAATGCTTTTGTACGATTGTAAACAATATTAAGTGCTGTCACTGGAATAATTTTAACAGTTGTCGGACGAGTGGCTTAGAAATGAGAGCAGTCTGAAGATGGTTGCAGTTATTTTTCATTTCACCGATTTGCTGCTTATGTACAAGAATGCTGCCCTGTACAAGAATGATATTTGGTATCAAATACCGTATAGAGCCCAGAAATACCTTTGTCAAATTTTATCGAGATCGGTTCAGATTTCGATATTGCTCTCATATATATCTTCAACCGATTTCGGTTGAAACCTGAATTTTGGTATGTCCGACCGAATTCAGTCTAGAAAAAAGTACATCAGTGTTGGAAAAAATCGGTTCAGATATAGCTATAGCTCCCATAAATAGTTTTCATCCGATTTGTTGTTTAGGTCCCCCACATTCGTAATATGCATCCCACAATAAAGATGTTTGGTATCAGATATCAGAGGCAGCCCAGAAATACCTCTGCTAAGTTGTATGAAGTTCGGTTCAGATTTGGATATAGCTCCCATATATATCTTCAACTGATTTCGGGGTAATTGTGCCCCAAATGGCCAATATCAGTCCAAATGACCTGAGTTTTGGTATATCCGACCGAATTCAGTCTAGAGACAGATATATCTATAGCTCCCATATATATGTTTCATCCGATTTGGTGTTTAAGTCCCTTACACTTGTAATTTGTATTCGACAACAATGCTATTAAGTATCAGATACTTATAGAGCTCGCAAATACCTTTACAAAATTGTATCGGTTCAGGTTTGGATATAATCCGATTTCAGGTCCCTCACATGCGTAATATGCACTCCATGAAAAGGATATTTGATTTTTGCCATTGCGATTCAGATTTTTATATATCTTCGATATACATCTTTATCCGACTTTACAGTAATTCCTCACCATGTATGTAAGATCAGCCCAAATTAAATAGATTTTTTCATAATCAACCGAATTTTACCATTTTGGTGAAACTTGGTCCGGTATACGTATTGCTCCAATAAATTTTTTTTAGATAATCCTCACGGAAGTCAACTCCTCCAAATACTCATGTCATACCCTAAAAAGGATATATATATTCTTGATCAGCGTAAAATTCAAAGTCGATTTAGCCATGTCCGTCTGTCTGTCTGTATGTCTATCTCTCTGTCCGTCTGTCTGTTATAATCACGCTATCTTTCGAACGAATTGAGATAGAAGGCTAAAATTTTGCACACGTGCTTATTTTACCAGTAGGCAGGTTAAGTTCGTAAATGGGCCATGTAGGTACACGTTTTCATATAGCCCCCATATAACGGTACCTCCCGATATTCGGTATTTTGATGATTTTAGCGACATTATTCACCGGAATTGTTTCAAATTTGGTATTTGAGATTCGTTATGGATACTACAGCCTATGACAGAAAATTGTCTGTACAGGTCCACGTCTTCGCATAGACCCCATATAACGGTACCTTCCAATATTCGGTATTTTGATGATTTTAGCGACATTATTCACCGGAATTGTTTCAAATTACGTATTTAGAGTTCGTAATGGGAACTACAGTCTGTGACAGAAAATTGCCTATGCAGGCCCAGGTCATCGTATAGGCCCCATACATCAGTACCTCCCTATATTCGGTATTTTGACGAGGTTAAGTACAATACCCATCGAAATTGTTTGAGATATCGTATTTGACGTTAGTAATGGATGCTATAGCATGTGACAGAAATTGTCTATACTGGCCCAGGTCTTCGCACAGCTCCGATATAACGGTAAATCTCTATATACGATATTTTGATGATTTTAGCGACATTATTCATCGTTTATTTCAAGTTTCGAATTTGAATATGGCAATGGCTAATGGCAAACAATGCCTATGTAGGTCCACGTCGTATAGACCCCAATATAACGGCTATATTCGGTACTTTTAAATTTTAATAGAATTCTTAAGGATTTTATTTTTTGATAATTTCCAAATTCGTTCCAAATGGTGGAGGGTGTTCAACTTGTTGTTACTGAAGCTCAGCTAAATACGCAGGGACGTGTAGGGTATCATATAGACGGCCCCAACCGACTTATGATTTCCTAACTGGTTTTTTCTTGTGGGCGTCCTAAAAACAGCCATAGTTTCTTGCGAAATTGCCAATTTCTGAAGTGACTTCTTCCCTTAATAGGATAATTTTAAATTGAATAATCATTTAAGTGACATCTGTTTTACATCAAATTATTAATTAAAGCTTGCATCATTTAATGTAATAATAGCAATTAACATTCCTCCAAAATACTTGGCATTTTATCCAATTGATTTTAGAACTACAACAAAAAATTAACCAACAAAATGTGGCAAAACAACAATTTTTCCTAATTTCCAAATTTTAATAACCATTAATGTGTGTGTCGATGTGTGTTTACTTTCTAAAATAGCTGAAACCAATAGAAAAGGAAATTATCTTTTTAGATCGACCACATTTTGACACACAAAAGAAAATATCTCAAAATTTGCTCCGAAAGAATTATTTACCACATTAACCATCATTATGGCCATGATTCGCTATTAAAATCTTAAGAAAATTTTCCGATGTAATAAATTTTCCTATTTCCATAAAATGTTTGGAGGATAAAGTTTTATTATGGTTGCTTGCCTGCCTGCTGGCCCCCGCAGAAGACAAACAGCAATGAATGGAAGTATCTGAGCCAGCATAAGGACCCACTCATTAAATAAGCCGAAATCCGGTCGGAAACCATTCTGGGGCTATTTAACCAAAGTAGCTATTAACTTTTAAGATCGTAAACATTCAATAAGTGGCGGGGGGAAGACCAGTAGCTGGCTTCGTGTTAATTGCTGTTCGTTGAAATTTGAGCTGACGGCTGGCAACTTATCTCTTTGGCAGTCAGGCAGACAGCTAGCCAGCCATCGTCCCAGAGACACAGGAAGCAGCGAAAATTGTTTAGGAAGCCAAATATTTGATAAATCGAATTAATTGTTGGTAAATGGTTTTACCACCCATTGTGCGGTGCACAATCTCCATGGCAGGGAGGATAGTTAGAGGGCCATACGCCATTACAGAATATGGGCTGAACAATTCTCTCGATAATTTCCGCAATTTCCATTGAATTTGCTTTTGTATCTAAAAATTGAAAATAATCTCATCAATAGTCTCATTTCAAAGAATAATGACCTCAAAGTAGCAAAACGTGTTTTAAATAATTAAGAAATAGATTTTTTTTAAAGCGAAAGTGCCATGGGTAATCACGAAACACCACATAATTACCTTAACTTACAAAATGAGACTTCTAATGAAATTAAAAAAAGTTTGTTAAGGTAGAAAGGGAAAGATAGTTTTAAAGATGAAAAAATCACCAAAGGTATGCTAATAGAAAATCAAAATTAAGCCGGAGCCAAGCCGACCAGAAGGTACTTTCATTAAAGAGTAGAAGGTCTTCGTCATAGAAGAGAAGAAGGTCTTCGTCATAAAAGGCAGAAGGTCTTCGTCATAGAAGTACAGAACGTCTCTTCATCATAGAAGAGCAGAACGTCTCTTCGTCATAGAAGAGCAGAACATCTCTTCGTCATAGAAGAGCAGAACATCTCTTCGTCATAGAAGAGCAGAACATCTCTTCGTCATAGAAGAGCAGAAGGTCTCCGTCATAAAAGAGCAGAAGGTATTCGTCATAGAAGAGTGGAAGGTCTTCGTCATAGAAGACCAGAAGAAGGTCTTCTCCATAGAAGACCAGAAGAAGGTCTTCTCCATAGAAGACCAGAAGAAGGTCTTCTCCATAGAAGACCTGAAGATGGTCTTCTCCATAGAAGACCTGAAGATGGTCTTCTCCATAGAAGACCTGAAGATGGTCTTCTCCATAGAAGACCTGAAGATGGTCTTCTCCATAGAAGACCTGAAGATGGTCTTCTCCATAGAAGACCTGAAGATGGTCTTCTCCACAGAAGACCTGAAGATGGTCTTCTCCATAGAAGACCTGAAGATGGTCTTCTCCATAGAAGACCTGAAGATGGTCTTCTCCATAGAAGACCTGAAGATGGTCTTCTCCATAGAAGACCTGAAGATGGTCTTCTCCATAGAAGACCTGAAGATGGTCTTCTCCATAGAAGACATGAAGATGGTCTTCTCCATAGAAGACCTGAAGATGGTCTTCTCCATAGAAGACATGAAGATGGTCTTCTCCATAGAAGACATGAAGATGGTCTTCTCCATAGAAGACATGAAGATGGTCTTCTCCATAGAAGACATGAAGATGGTCTTCTCCATAGAAGACATGAAGATGGTCTTCTCCATAGAAGACATGAAGATGGTCTTCTCCATAGAAGACATGAAGATGGTCTTCTCCATAGAAGACCTGAAGATGGTCTTCTCCATAGAAGACCTGAAGATGGTCTTCTCCATAGAAGACCTGAAGATGGTCTTCTCCATAGAAGACCTGAAGATGGTCTTCTCCATAGAAGACCTGAAGATGGTCTTCTCCATAGAAGACCTGAAGATGGTCTCCCCATAGAAGACATGAAGATGGTCTTCTCCATAGAAGACATGAAGATGGTCTTCTCCATAGAAGACCTGAAGATGGTCTTCTCCATAGAAGACCTGAAGATGGTCTTCTCCAAGAAGACCTAGATGGTTCCATACCTGAAGATGGTCTTCTCCATAGAAGACCTGAAGATGGTCTTCTCCATAGAAGACCTGAAGATGGTCTTCTCCATAGAAGACCTGAAGATGGTCTTCTCCATAGAAGACCTGAAGATGGTCTTCTCCATAGAAGACCTGAAGATGGTCTTCTCCATAGAAGACCTGAAGATGGTCTTCTCCATAGAAGACCTGAAGATGGTCTTCTCCATAGAAGACCTGAAGATGGTCTTCTCCATAGAAGACCTGAAGATGGTCTTCTCCATAGAAGACCTGAAGATGGTCTTCTCCATAGAAGACCTGAAGATGGTCTTCTCCATAGAAGACCTGAAGATGGTCTTCTCCATAGAAGACCTGAAGATGGTCTTCTCCATAGAAGACCTGAAGATGGTCTTCTCCATAGAAGACCTGAAGATGGTCTTCTCCATAGAAGACCTGAAGATGGTCTTCTCCATAGAAGACCTGAAGATGGTCTTCTCCATAGAAGACCTGAAGATGGTCTTCTCCATAGAAGACCTGAAGATGGTCTTCTCCATAGAAAACCTGAAGATGGTCTTCTCCATAGAAGACCTGAAGATGGTCTTCTCCATAGAAGACCTGAAGATGGTCTTCTCCATAGAAGACCTGAAGATGGTCTTCTCCATAGAAGACCTGAAGATGGTCTTCTCCATAGAAGACATGAAGATGGTCTTCTCCATAGAAGACCTGAAGACCCTCTGGTAAAGATTAATTTTCCCTGATCTCCCATCACCAAACATACCATATCTACTCTATTTCCAAATAATAGGTAATTGATGGTAATCATACGCATCAGTGTCCAACAGCGATACTAATCCCGAATACATTTCGAATGAAGGCGATTTAAATATGGTTAGCGTATTTATTTATACACATCAGTTGATTGAAGCTGCTCTCGACTAAAAGCATTTTCGGATTTTATCCGCAAGTCTAAAATATGAAATGTTAAATATCAGCTGGGGAATTTGATTGAAAATTACAATAGCATCACCGACAACATCTATACACGATGTTGTTGATGTTGTTTGTGTTGGTGTAGCATTGTTATAAATATGCAAAGCGACCAAACACAAACACGCACACACACACACATAAACACAATGTGATTAATTCACAAGCGTGTAATATCGCCTAATGTTTATGTAAGTAATGGATTTAAAGTAAATTAAAACCACAATCATGTTTTGTAAATGTTTGAAATCGACACAACCGGAAGTTATGGTGTGTGCGTCATGTGGAACAGACATTTACATAAATATTTGTATTTGAGGGAAATGTAGATTTGTTTTAATTTTAATTAAAAAACAAAATAAAATTGAGAGTTTTTTTTTGTGTAAATTCATTAAAAATTAAAAATCATCTTTGAATTAAAATAATCGAGTCGGCGAAAGGGATAAAGAGGAAAATTTTTGTACGTTTGTTTGTTTGTAATTTATGGACTCGAAAACCGCTGAACAGATTTTTCTGAAAATTTCCAAGTATACTACAACATCATTGAAAGTAACAAAGGCTATATAAAGTTTTGAAATTCCGCTTGGAACTGGAGATATAGCATAAGAATCGGAGGTACCTTCCAAAAATTTAGATTTTGTGCGCATATCTATTTATCGATTACAGATACAGTCTCCAAATTTGGAATGCATAACGGAATTTGGAACAAAAATAAATTTGCCAAATTATATTGAAATCGGTTCTGATTTGGATATGGCTCCCATATTTATTTTCGTCTGATTTTATATATTTGATGCACAAATCGCGATACGTAGTCCAAAAATTCGTTTGTCAAATTATATTTAAATCGGCATAGATTTGGATATGGCTCCCATATTTTTTTCCGTCGATTTCCCTTTTGATGTCCAAAAGTGATATGTATGTCCGATTCCAATGAAATTCGGACTAACATACGAAGTTATATACCAAAAAAAAAAAAAATTGTATTGAAATCGGCTAAGGTTTGGGTATGGCTCCCATATATATACAGGGTGAGATGAAAAAACTGCAACCATATTCAGACTGCTGTCATTTCTAAGCCACTCGTCCGACAGCTGTTAAAACTATTCCAGTAACAGCTCATTTTGTTGTTTACAAGCGTACAAAAGCATTTTGGTGAGAATTTTCCACGACAAATGTTATTCGTTATGGAATTTAAGCGTGATAGTGTGATTTCTTTATATTTGGCTGGAAAACCACAAGTGGCTATCGTTAGAGCACTCCAGCATTCAAATGTGGGTAAATCTTTTGTGTCTCACACCATCGTTCGTTACCGTGATACTGGTAGCGTAGCCCGACGTCAAGGAAGCTGACGCAACAAAACAGCAACATCAGCAGAAATGGTTCGAAAAGTAAAGAAGCGACTTGATCGAAAATCGCGTCGCATTGGGCGAAAAATGGCTCGTGAGCTGAACATACCGTAATATTCCATTCGGCAAACATTGACAAATGAGAGCTCGGGGTAAAGCCATTGAAATTCCAAAAAGTGCAAGAACTTACACCGCAACGGAAAGAAAATAGATTCAAAAGAGCTAAAGAGTTACTTCGCTTGACCGAAGGTGGTGAACTGTCGAATTTGGTTTTCTCCGCTCCGATGAGAAAACATTCGTTGTCCAGCAGTTTGTAAACAAAATGATCGTGTTTACTTGCCAAAGAGGTCAGTTGAAAATGTACACCTTCTGGATATTCTGGAGCCTTGGGCACCCAAACATTTTGGCCGCAGACCTTGGACATTCCAACAGAACTCAGCACCATCGCATTCAGCACGTGCCACCCAAGAATGGTGACAAAATGAGGTTCCTCGCTTCAGTTCCAATGCGCAATGGCCACCAAAATCTCCGGATACCAATCCGTTGGACTATTGGGTCTGGAGTATTTTGGAAAGGAAGATTGGCACTAAAAAATACCAAAGTGCCAGAAATAGGCCAAAATACCGCAGAGCAACATTCGGGCAGCGTGTGACGGTTTCATTGGCCGTTTGAAGGCCATAATTCGTGCCAAAGGTGACTTATTCGAATAAATCTATACCTATTCTAGAATTGGATGCTATTTCCGACAATTTTTGCTTTCACCCAATAAAATTAAAAAAATGTAAAAATTATGGCTTTTGACTTTGTTGCAGTATTTTTATTTCACCCTGTAGGTGCCAAGAGGAGTAGACCGATATATCCCTTCTTCATACCAGACGATGGGTTAATAAAATATTGTGATCTGTTTAATTTGAAGACAATCGGACTGTTACATCACATTTTATAACAATTATAATTATTCAACATTTTGACCCTTTGAGAAGAGGTGATTGATGGAGTGGACCTATATTGTCCATTTTCGCACCTGACCTAGCACTGATAAAGATATTAGGAATTGCAAAGTTAGAGCAAAGTCGGATTATCCATTCTTTTTTGTGCACAAAAACTTTTTTTTTTTGAAAATTTCGAAAAAAGTTGTGGAAGAGGTACCAGAAAGAGTAGACCGATATTGCCCATATCCGAACTCGATCTGAGTTCGATAAAAATATTACGATGTACCAAGCCAAGTGCGCACCACACAGACAGATGAACGGACGGAAGTACATCACTAAATCGACTCCAAAAATCCTGAAACGGATTTTGTCCAAAGAGACCAATGGTCTAAAATCGATATTTCGATGAGGTACGTTTTGGACATATGGCTAATGGGTGAAGGTATAAAAGTTATAATTATTCCAAATTTTGACCCTTTGCTGTCCATTTTCACTACTGACCTAGCGCTGACAAAAATATTGGGATTTGGAAAGTTTGAAACAAATGGTGATCTTTTCTCGTTTTCTGACGTTAATTATTTTCTTTGAAAAGTTTTACCTTTTGTGGGGAAGGACCAAGAATAATGTACCGATATTGCCCATTCCTAGATTCGATCTATGCTTGACAATAATATGTATACCCACTGGTCGCACAGACAGACGAAAGGACGGACACCCCTAGAACGACTTCAAATGTTCTTAAACGGATTTAGTCTAAAGAGACAAACCGTTATTCCGCTGAGGCATGTTTTGACCGTATCAAATGATATATACCCTCTGTAGCCTCCTGGCTGAGGGTATAAAAGATCATTATAGCCCCATTTAAAAAAAGTTCAATAATATTCCAGTTTGCAAAACTATGAAACAAACCACTAAGAATAAACCTTCACGATAGGTCCTTTTTAAATACATTTGAAAAATAAACGGTATTCACTTAAAAATGAGTATGCAAAATCCATAAATGTTACATAAAAAGCTTGTCATGTCAAGACTATAAATCTGTCAGTCCTTGAATATTTAAAAAAATCAATATTATTTGTCGGTCGGGCTTTGAAAAAAATAATATCACCATTTATAAGAACTAAGCATTAGTTAATACCTTGAAAAATATTCTATCGATCTTTTGGAAAAATGAACTATGTTTTTTAACGTTTTATGGTCGTTAGGAAATATAAAAAAAAAATTCTTCCAAAAAATTTTCTTTAAAAGAATTAGACAAATTGTTTTGCAAAATCCTGAAACAAGACCTACTTAATTATTTAGAACATTTAGGAGGTTAAAATGTTCTAAATAATCGCGACTGCCCTATAACTATCTCTAGAAATTCCCCAAAATTATTTTATTAAAGCTCAGTTATTGCTTTAGTCTGATTTTCTTCCAAATACGTTTAAAAATCGTCATTGTGCCTCTGATCTTCCTATAGCCTATATATCTGTAAGTTCTTATCGCTTTAGGTTGCGAATTGCTTTAAAGTATGTATTCAAAAGTTACTTAATAACAACTCCAACAAATTTTTACAACCATAGGGGAAAACAAACTTCAACAAGAATTTCACGTACATTACGATTTCCAAAAGACAAATCAACTGGTTGCTTATTCAATTTATCATTTTGAAGTTTTCACGACAAAAAAGAATAAAATTTAAACGTACATTCTCTCTTTTATGACTTCCCGCTGGAGCATGTACAAAATGTTTTTTATTACCGAACATTTGAGGTTGGCTTCTTTTGTGGCTTTGGATGCGCGTCTTATGTGTTCTTCCGTAAGGTGTAGCATTCCGGAACTTGATGTTGTTGGCAATAAAACGACAACAAGTCCTTGTTACCATAAGAATAAAACACACATAAAATCTAGCCGCCACCCCCAACCAACCAGCCAGCCAGCCATGGGAGACAAGATTTCAATCTTACGCCATTCGTTGGAAACACGAAATTTTACTTTACCATGTCGAAGGATGAAATGATTTTAAATTCATTGTTTGTTGGTTTCACAGGTAAATAACTCCTACATATTTAACCCAGTTCGGGGTGTTTTTTTCTCAGTTCGAGGTTACATGTGAATGTTCGACAAGTGCGCGTACACACACAAACACGAATCTATTGAAGGAAAACCTGACATCAATTGTAGACAACCATAAATGTCATGTTGAGAATGGCAGCAGAAGTAAAAATGTTAGACAATAGAATGACGAGCAATTGTTCAAAAAGTGTTTTAAAAGATATATCGAAAATCTAATAAATGGTTAGAGATGATGCGAACATATCAAAACGAATATATAAAAACCTAGTCCTTGAAAAATAACTATCGGATTTTTTAAAAAAACACAGGTTCATTGGTCATTAAAAAAATTTAAAATCCATGTTGTATGCCCTATTGGTCCATAAAAAAAAATTATAAAAAAATCCAGTTCCAGTGATCCTTGAAAAAATATTTAAAAAAAAAATCCCGTTTCAGTGGTCCTTGAAAAAATATTTGTTTTAAATCCAGGTTCATTGGTCTATTAGTCCTTTTCAAACATATTTTTTTAAATCCAGTTTCATTAGTCTATGGTTCATTGGTCTGTTGGTAATTTTCAAAAATATTTTTTAAAAAATCCAGGTTCATTGGTCTGAGGGTCCTTTTCAATTTTTTTTGTAAATCCAGGTATATTGGTCCTTTTCTCAAATATATTAAAAAAAATCCAGGTTCATTGGTCTGATGTTCTTTTTTACCTGCCCTTTTCAGAAATATTCTATAAAAATCCAACCTTTATTGGTCAATTGGTACTTGAAAAAATATTTTTAAAAAAATCCACGTTTATTGGTGAGTTGGTTTTTGAAAAACTATTTTTAAAAAAATCCACGTTTATTGGTCAGTTGGTTTTTGAAAAAATATTTTTAAAAAATCCACGTTATTGGTCAATTTGTACTTGAAAAAATATTTTTTAAAAAATCCACGTTTATTGGTCAGTTGGTTTTTGAAAAAATATTTTTAAAAAATCCACGTTTATTGTTCAATTGGTCCTTGAAAAAATATTAAAAAAAAAAAACAAGATTCTGATTTTTAAAAAATCCACGTTTATTGGTCAATTGGTCCTTGAAAAAATATTAAAAAAAAACAAGTTTCTGTTGGTCCTGGAAAAAATATTTTCAAAAAATCCACGTTTCTGTTGGACCTGGAAAAAATTCTTTAAAGAATCCACGTCCTTGTTGGTCCTTGAAAAAATATTTTTAAAAAAATCCACGTTTCTGTTGGTCCTTTGTAAAAATACTCCTTAAAAATATATTTTTTAAATCCACGTTTCTGTTGGTCCCAGAAAAAGTATTTAAAAAAAATTCAAAAAATCCAATCGTTGGTCCATTGTAAAAATATTCTTAAAAAAAATATATTTTTTTTTAAACAAACGCTTCTGTTGGTCCCTGAAAAAATATTTAAAAAAAAATCAAAGTTTATTGGTCTGTTGTTCCTTAAAAAAATATTCTTTAAATAATACACGTTTCTGTTGGTCCCTGAAAAAATATTTTCAAAAAAAAGGAAAGTTCCTTAAAAAAATATTCTTTAAAAAATACACATTTCTGTTATCCTTGAAGAAAATATTTTTTAAATAATCCACGTTCCTGTTTATCCTTGAAGAAAATATTTTTTAAAAAATCCACGTTACTGTTGGTCCTTGAAAAAATATTTATTAAAAAATCCACGTTACTGTTGGTCCTTGAAAAAATATTTATTAAAAAATCCACGTTACTGTTGGTCCTTGAAAAAATATTTATTAAAAAATCCACGTTACTGTTGTCCTTGAAAAATATTTATTAAAAAAACCACGTTACTGTTGGTCCTTGAAAGAATATTTATTAAAAAATCCACGTTACTGTTGGTCCTTGAAAAAATATTTATTAAAAAAACCACGTTACTGTTGGTCCTTGAAGAAATATTTATTAAAAAATCCACGTTACTGTTGGTCCTTGAAAAAATATTCTTTAAAAAATCCACGTTTCTGTTGGTCCCTGAAAAAATATTCTTTAAAAAATCCAAGTTTCTGTTGGTCCTTGAAAAAATATTCTTAAAAAAATCCACGCTTCTGTTGGTCCTTTGAAAAAATATTCTTTAAAAAATCCACGTTTCTGTTTGTCCTTTTCAAAAATATTCTTTAAAAAATCCACGTTTCTGTTGGTCCTTTGAAAAAATATTCTTTAAAAAATCCACGTTTCTGTTGGTCCTTTGAAAAAATATTCTTTAAAAAATCCACGTTTCTGTTGGTCCTTTGAAAAAATATTCTTTAAAAAATCCACGTTTCTGTTGGTCCTTGAAAAAATATTCTTTAAAAAATCCACGTTTCTGTTGGTCCTTGAAAAAATATTCTTTAAAAAATCCACGTTTCTGTTGGTCCTTGAAAAAATATTCTTTAAAAAATCCACGTTTCTGTTGGTCCTTGAAAAAATATTCTTTAAAAAATCCACGTTTCTGTTGGTCCTTAAAAAAATATTCTTTAAAAAATCCACGTTTCTGTTGGTCCTTGAAAAAATATTCTTTAAAAAATCCACGTTTCAGTTGGTCCTTGAAAAAATATTCTTTAAAAAATCCACGTTTCTGTTGGTCCTTGAAAAAATATTCTTCAAAAAATCCACGTTTCTGTTGGTCATTGAAAAAATATTCTTTAAAAAATCCACGTTTCTGTTGGTCCTTGAAAAAATATTCTTTAAAAAATCCACGTTTCTGTTGGTCCTTGAAAAAATATTCTTTAAAAAATCCACGTTTCTGTTGGTCCTTGGGAAAATATTCTTTAAAAAATCTACGTTTCTGTTGGTCCTTGAAAAAATATTCTTTAAAAAATCCACGTTTCTGTTGGTCCTTGGGAAAATATTCTTTAAAAAATCTACGTTTCTGTTGGTTCTTTTCAAATATATTTTTTAAAAAATCCATGTTTGTGTTGGTATTTAAAAAAAATATTTTTTAAAAATTCCACGTTTCTGTTGGTCCTTATCAAATATATTTTTTTAAAAAATCAGCGTTTGTGTTGGTATTTAAAAAAATATTATTTAAAAAATCCACGTTTCTGTTGGTCATTGAAAAAATATTCTTTAAAAAATCCACGTTTCTGTTGGTCCTTGAAAAAATATTCTTTAAAAAATCCACGTTTCTGTTGGTCCTTGAAAAAATATTCTTTAAAAAATCCACGTTTCTGTTGGTCCTTGAAAAAATATTCTTTAAAAAATCTACGTTTCTGTTGGTCCTTGAAAAAATATTCTTTAAAAAATCCACGTTTCTGTTGGTCCTTGAAAAAATATTCTTTAAAAAATCCACGTTTGTGTTGGTCCTTAAAAAAATATTCTTTAAAAAATCCACGTTTCTGTTGGTCCTTGAAAAAATATTCTTTAAAAAATCCACGTTTCTGTTGGTCCTTGAAAAAATATTCTTTAAAAAATCCACGTTTCTGTTGGTCCTTGAAAAAATATTCTTCAAAAAATCCACGTTTCTGTTGGTCATTGAAAAAATATTCTTTAAAAAATCCACGTTTCTGTTGGTCCTTGAAAAAATATTCTTTAAAAAATCCACGTTTCTGTTGGTCCTTGAAAAAATATTCTTTAAAAAATCCACGTTTCTGTTGGTCCTTGGGAAAATATTCTTTAAAAAATCTACGTTTCTGTTGGTCTTTGAAAAAATATTCTTTAAAAAATCCACGTTTCTGTTGGTCCTTGGGAAAATATTCTTTAAAAAATCTACGTTTCTGTTGGTTCTTTTCAAATATATTTTTTAAAAAATCCATGTTTGTGTTGGTATTTAAAAAAAATATTTTTTAAAAATTCCACGTTTCTGTTGGTCCTTATCAAATATATTTTTTTAAAAAATCAGCGTTTGTGTTGGTATTTAAAAAAATATTATTTAAAAAATCCACGTTTGAGTTGGTATTTAAAAAAATATTCTTTAAAAAATCCACGTTTGAGTTGGTATTTAAAAAAATATTCTTTAAAAAATCCACGTTTATTGGTCTGTTGGTTCTTGAAAAAATATTCTTTAAAAAGCCACGTTTATTTGTCTGTTGGTCCTTGAAAAATATTCTTTAAAAAATCCACGTTTATTGGTCTGTTGGTTCTTGAAAAAATATTCTTTAAAAAGCCACGTTTATTGGTCTGTTGGTCCTTGAAAAATATTCTTTAAAAAATCCACGTTTCTTTTGGTCCTCGAAATTTTTTCTTTAAAAAGTCCACGTTTCTGTTGGTCCTTTTCAAAAATATTCTTTAAAAAATCCACGTTTCTGTTGGTCCTTTTCAAAAATATTCTTTAAAAAATCACGTTTCTGTTGGTCCTTTTCAAAAATATTCTTTAAAAAATCCACGTTTCTGTTGGTCTTTTTCATAAATATTCTTTAAAAAATCCACGCTTCTGTTGGTCCTTTTCAAAAATATTCTTTAAAAAATCCACACTTCTGTTGGTCCTTTACAAAACTATTTTGTTAAAAAATCCACGTTTCCGTTGGTCCCTGAAAAAATATTTTTTAAAAAATCCACGTTTCTGTTGGTCCTTGAAAAAATATTCTTTAAAAATCCACGTTTCTGTTGGTCCTTGAAAAAATATTCTTTAAAAAATCCACGTTTCTGTTGGTCCCTTCTCATCTTTTATTTTTTGCCTAAAAAAATTAATTCCTATTTTTCAATTCATTTGTTTATTCTCAATTTTTAAACATGTTCATCTTCAACGATGGCATTGGGAATCCTTTTTGATATCATGCTGTTATTTAATGTCAGTTTGATATTGCCATGCGTCAAGGCTTGCGACAGACTGCGTCTTTGAAGTTCATTAAACCCTGGCTGAGCTAAAAATTATGATCTTTTGCATTCAAGATAAACGCTATCCCGCCAGTTATGAAGTTATTTATCAAGCTGTGCATGAAATTGTTGAATGTCTGTGTTTCATTTTTGGGGATAAATTGAAAAAGATACAATTTAGCTCAACCTCCTCATCGAATAGCTGATTATATCTATACAGTTGTCAGATGGCTTTGGGAGGCGGGTGCATAAAATGTATTGTTTGCTATGCGATGAATTTTAACACCATCGAGGTTTGCTTAAAATTTTGCAATTTTCTGTTTTTTATTTTCAAGAAACAAAAAAGAACTCTTTAAGAAAAATCTTTGAAAGCAGCATTGCTTCAATAAAGACATATCGCTGGAGATACCATGTCTAGACAAAGATGGTGATTTATATGCTACGGCAACCTGAAGGGTGAAGGATGTACGCATAAAATGTCAGAAAAACAGACACATCCAAAATGAAATGCGTGAAAATGCAAATTTGAAATGGGCGTCACTTCATTGTCGAATTTATGGTGTATTTAACGGTTTCATACTCCACATCACCCATACACTTGAAACAGCTTCGATGTGTGTGTTCGCCATAATACAAATAAAACAAATGATTTCCAAGTCAATCAATGCAATGATGTAGATATTGCAAAATGAAATGTGAAAAGTTTAACACAATTATTGATGTAAGTTCGAAATATGTCAGAAGTAATGCAATATACATGAAAAATTTTAACATCTACAAAATTTCGGGGTAAAATAATATACAACCCTCTTTAAAAACTGGAGAAGCAGGCAAGACCATTTAATTTTGATCCCGTGGAGTCCATGATGCCCTGAATGCTGCTAGCAAATCTTAAGGAAGCGTTACTTAATTCTGTTAATAAAATTCACAACCAATGACAATCGAATGTTGACATAACCATAGCTGTAGAGTCAAAACAGTTTTCCATCAGACAACTTTCCCATCGAAATAACAGTTGTAGAAACTAGTTCCGTTCGGACGAAATTCGTTTCAGGAGATTTTGAGTCGATCTAGCCATCTCCATCTGTATGTCGGACTGCCTGGTGTGCACTATTGAAGAGAGTATAGGATTTTATAGATCCAGTCCAGAAATAGGCAATATCGGTCTAAAGCTTCTTGTACATAAATATGGCACCCTCTACCCTGGTTTCAATACTACATATTCTATGGAGTCGTCGAACCACAATTTGAGATATATCAAACCGGATGACAAATTATTTTTGAGGTGGAAGTTTGTTTCGATTATAGAAGAGTTACTATTTTGACTCGAAATTCGTCTCAGAACCGTTGAAGTCCATTTAGCTATACATATATCCTGATCGCAGTAACAATAAGGTTTATACGTACCACTTCGAAATCAAAGGGTATATTAAGTTCGTCATTCCGTTCGTAACTCATCGAAATAAAAATTTTAGACCCCACGAAGTATATATATTCTTGATCAGCGTAAAATTCTAAGACGATTTAGCCCTGTCCGTATGTCTGTCCGCCTATTGTACAGTAAAATCGAATAAAGATAGGAAGCTAAAATTTTGAACAGATCTGCCTTTTATATGCAGGCAAGTCAAGCCTGCCCCCAAATAACGGTACCCCCCGATATTCGGTAGTTTGATGATTTAGGGCAGATTTTTCGAAGGAATTGTTTGAAAATTCACACAAGGAGTTCCTTGTGAGTACTTTCTCACCCGGAAGAGAATTATCTATATAGGTCCACGATATCGTATAGCCCCCAAATGACCGTACCCCCTCGATATTCGGTATTTCACATTTTTCAATGGAATTGTCTGAAAATTGTCATAAGAAGTACCTATTGAGTACTTTATCCTCTACAAGAGAATTGTCTATATGGGTCCCCGATATCATATATCCTCTATAGAATGGTTCCTCCCGATATTCGGTATTTTGATGATTTTAGGAACACTATTCACTGGAATTGTTTCAAATTTCGTGCTTGCAGCTCGTAATGAATACTACAACCTATTCATAAGACGCGAAATTAACATCCGATTTCATTTAGACTTGGCACATCTGAATATTTCTAACGAAACAGTATCAGTTATAAAGATGGTAGAGATCGGCCCATTCTTTCTGGTACCTCCCCCACAAAGGGTCAAAGATTTGAATAACCAACACTCGTATAAAATCTGAAACAAGCATCAGGTTCTCTTTAAATAGGTGGCGAAAAATGGCTCGTGAGCTGAACATATCGCAATTTTTTATTCGGCAAATATTGAAAACCGAGCTCAGGGTAAAGCCATTGAAATTCCAAAACGTGCAATAACATACACCGCAACGGAAAGAAAATAGACTCAAAAGAGCTAAAGAGTTGCTTCTCTTGACCGGAAGTGGTGAACTGCCGAATTTGGTTTTCTCCGATGAGAAAACATTCGTTCTTGACCAGTTTGTAAACAAACAAAATTATTGTGTTTACTTGCCAAAGAGGTCAGCTGAACTCAAGCGCCTGCCATGGTGGTGGTGTGGGCCACCATAACAGCCGATGGTCGCTCACCGCTCGTATTAATCGACCATGGCATCAGAATAAATGCCGAATATTATCGCGAAAATATTTTGGAGGGTGTATAAACAAACAAACGTAAACATTTTGTCCGCCGACCTTGGACATTCCAACAGGACTCAGCACCCTGGCACTCAGCACTCGCCACCCAAGAATGGTTACAAAATGAGGTTCCTCGCTTCATTTCCAGCGCACTACGGCCACCAATACCTCCGAATATCAATCCGTTGGACTATTGTGTCTGGAATATTTTGGAATGCAAATTTGGCACTAAAAAGTACCAAAATGTCATAAGCACTTACCCGGGAATGGTCCAAAATACCCCTGAGCAACATTCGGGCAGCGTATGACGGTTTCATTATCCATTTGAAGGACATAATTCGTGCCAAAGGTGACCAATTCGGTCAAAACTAAACTTATTCTAAAATTTAATCTTATTTGCGACATTTTTTGCTTTCATTCAATAAAATTAAAAAAAAATGTAAAAATTATGGCGTTTGACATTGTTGCAGTTTTTTTATCTCACCCTCTATATTTGAAATTTGAACCGATGTCTATAAAATTTAGCAGAGGTATTTCTTTGCTGTATCTGATGGTTGGCAACAAGTATCGTTGTTGTGGAGAGTATTTTGCGGGTGTGAGGGAGTAAAATAAAAAATCTGATGAAATAAATATGTATGAGACCTATTTTTCTTCCAAGCTAAATTCGTTCGTATGTGCCTTGGGTCTCTCTTTACCATTTGGTGCACAATAAACTTGAAATTGAGGGGGGTATCCAAATCTGAACGGATCTCAATAAAATTTGGCAAAATATTTCTGAAGTGTATTTGATATATTTTTCAGAATATCGTTGTTACGGTGGGGGACAAATTTAAAAAATCCGATGAAAAATATATATAGGAGGTTTAGCTATTTCTGCACAGATTTCCACCAATTATCTCCAATTTCAATTTCATCTTGATCAAACAATAAATGTGTCCTGCACTTTATTTACAAGAATACATGGACAGACGGACGGACGGACATGCATAAATCAACTCAGAATGTGATTCTCTGCAGATCATCAAAAGGAACCATCGTTCTAACTTGCTTCCTTCTTTATATTACAAACAAATGCACAAAGACATAGTACCCCGACCACAGTGTGGTTTAAGGTCATGTCGGTTTTTTTTTTTTATTGTTCCTATATAAGGACAAACCCCGATCTCAAAAATTTTATACGATTAAGTCATATTTTCCATTTAATTTCGCCTAATATTTGGATTTCTTATTATGTAGAAACACTCCTGATTTAGTACTAGTAATAATTTTTATACCCTACTCCACATAGTGGTAAGGGTATTATGTCTTTGTGCATTTGTTTGTAACATGGAGAAGAAAGCGAGATAGACCCATAGGTACTTCTGAGGATCTCCATAGAATCACATTCTGAGTTGATTTATGCATGTCAGTCCGTCTGTCCTTCCGTCCATCCGTCTGTCCATGTATTCTTGTGAACAAAATGCAGGTCGCATTTACTATCCGATTGAGATGAAATTTTCCAAACAACATTTGTTTGGCCCAAGGGCGAACCCTATTGAAATTGGAGATAATCGGTAAAGAATTTAGATATAGCTCCCATATATATCTTCGTCCGATTTGCATTTTATTGTGCACCAAACGTGTAATATCAGCTCGAATAGTACGGAATTTACCATATACAACCAAATTAGGCCTGAAACTAAGTATGACAAATTTGATCGAAATCGGTTCAGATATAGCTATAGCTCCCATATATATTGTTCGTCCGATTTGTTATTTTGGTCCTCCGCAGCCGTAATATGCACTCTGTAACAACAATATTTCGGGAAATATATCAAATGCAGCTCAGAAATATATTTACTAAAGTTTATCGTGATCGGTTCAGATTTGGATATAGCTCCCATATATAACTTCGTTCGATTTACCTTTTATTGTGCACCAAACGTCTAATATATGTCAAAATGGGATGGAATTAGGCACTTACGACCGAATTGAGTCTAGAAGCTAGTATGTCAAATGTGGTAAAGATCGGTTCAGATATAGCTATAGCTCCCATATATAATGTTTAGCCGTAATATGCGCCCTGTAACAACGATATTCAGGGAAAAATATCAAATACAGCTCAGAAACATCTTTGTCAAATTTTATTTGAGAACGGTTCCGATTTGTCTATAGCTCCCATATATATCTTTATCCGATTTCAAATTAATTGTGCACCAAATGGGCAATACAAGTCCGAATTTAAAAGATACAAATGCTTCGGCATATTTAGTCCTTTGAACATTAAATTATAATTATAATCATGATTGAATTTTCCCATAAAAAACTTTAAATTGTTATGCGGAGCTCTACTAAATTAGCAAAGTGGTGTACGGTATCATAAAGTCGGGCCGCCCGACTTTAAGACTTTCTTTACTGGTTTACCTTGTATAGTGTTCAAGAGTAAGTTTCTGCCCCCTAAAAATTTGGTCAAAGTGGGAATAGTAAATAAATGAAAGTCCTTCAATGTCCAAGGGTCTTTAAAGCTTACATCTATGACATCAAACTTTCGTCTCAATTTGTCCAATGTCCAGAGACCTCCAACAATTATACAACTATATTTATATATCAAATTATAATCCTTCAGTTCTTGGAACCACCCAAAACCCACATTATCTGTCGTCATAAATCTTGATCAACTTCCCCATCTCTTATTGGTCTTGTGCCTTAACCGCAATGCAATTGTAATTCAATTCCCTTGGATCATAGAGTGTTAACCAGTCAACTCCACTCCTGCCTACCATTGAATTACGTAGAATTAATTAAGTGCATTGGTATTAAGATCGCTCAATGAGGTTTGAATTTGCACAAAACCTGCTGGCGCCCTCATTAAATACAAGTTCAGTTTCTTCCATTGTTTACATCGAAGAAGATTAAGCCTCTTCATTATATTCTACGTGTTTTATCATTTCACTTCCTGTTCCTGTCCGTGTTCTTGTTGTTGGTGTTCGTGTTGTTGTTGGATTATTGGTTTTCACATATTGCAGGAGTATTGAAGCCATCATGAAATATGTCTGCAAAACAGAAAGTAATTGACGTTGAAAGCTTGACAAACAAAACGATTGACAAGGTAATGATAGGAGATGCTTCGCCCATTCAGCCACACATACTTACATATAGTGTGAGATAAAAAAAACTGCAACAAATTCAAAGTCCATTATTTTTACATTATTTTTTTTTTTTTTAAGTTTATTAAATGAAAGCAAAAAATGTCGGAAATAGCATCATATTTTAGAATAAGTTTAGATTTGTTCGAATTGGTCACCTTTGGCACAAATTATGGCCTTCAAACTCCCAATGAATCCGCCACACGCTGGCCGAATGTTGCTCTGCGGTATTTTGGCCCATTCCCGGCTAAACGCTTACTTGAGATGATCGACACTCTGATATTTTTTAGTGCCAACCTTGCGTCCCAAAATACTCCTAACACAATAGTCCAACGGATTGGCATCCGGAGATTTTGGTGGCCATTGTGCGCTGGAAATAAAGCGAGGAACCTAAGTTTGTAACCATTCTTGGGTGGCGCGTGCTGAGTGCGATGGTGCAAGGTCCAAGGTCTGTGGCCAAAATGTTTGCGTGCCCAAGGCTTTAATACACCCTGCAGAACTTTTTCGCGATAATATTTGGCATTTATTCTGATGCTACGGTCGATTAATACGAGCGGAGAGCGACCATCCGCTGTTATGGCGGCCCACACCATCACCATGGCCGGCGCTTGAGTTCTGGTGGCCAACCGAAGTTGCACATTTTCTCATCGGAGAAATCAAATTCGGCAGTTCACAACTTTCGGCCAAGCGAAGCAACTCTTTAGCTTTTTTTGAGTCTATTTTCTTTCTGTTGCGGTGTAAGTTTTTGTACTTTTTATACCCTCCACCATACTATGGAGGGTATATTAATTTTGTCATTCCGTTTATAACTCCTCGAAATACTCATGTCAGACCCAACAAAGTATATATATTCTTGATCAGCGTAAAATTCAAAGTCGATTTAGCGATGTCCGTCTGTCTGTCTGTTCGTCTGTCTGTCCGTCTGTCTGTCTGTTGTAATCACACTATCTTTCGAACGAATTGAGATAGAACGCTAAAATTTTGCACACGTGTTTATTTTTCGAGTAAGCGGGTTAAGTTCGGAAATTGGCCATGTAGGTCTACGTATTCATATAGCCCCCATATAATGGTACCTCGCGATATTCGGTATTTTGATGATTTTAGCGACATTATTCACCGGAGTTGTTTCAAATTACGTATTTGAAGTTCCAAATGAATACTACAGCCTAACACAGAAAATTGTCTGTTCAGGTCTACGTCTTCGTATAGCCGCCATATAACGGTACCTCCCGATATTCGATATATTTATGATTATAGCGACATTATTTACCGGAATTGTTTCACATTTGATATTTCAAGTTCCAAGGGGATATTACAGCCCAGGACAGAAAAATTACTGGTCCACGTCTTGGCAGGTCCACGTCTTCGTATAGCCCCCCTATAACTGTACCTCCCAATATTCGGTATTTTGATGATTTTAGCGTCATTATTCGCCGGAATTGTTTCAAATTTGGAATTTGAAGTTCGTCATGGATACTACAGGCTATGACAGAAAATTGTCTGAGCAGGTCCACGTCTTCGTATAGCCCCCATATAACGGTACCTCCCTATATTCGATATTTTTATGATTTTAGCGACATTATTCACCGGAATTGTTTCAAATTTGGTATTTGTAGTTCGTAATGGATAGTACAGCCTATGACAGAAAATTGTCTGTGCAGGTCCACCTCTTCGTATAGGTCCCATATATCAGTACCTTCCTATATTCGGTATTTTGACGAGTTTAGGTACAATACCCACCGATATTGTTTGAGATATCGTATTTAAATTCATAATGGATGCTACAGCCTCTGACAGAAAATTTTCTGGCTGGTCCAGGCCTTGACACAGCTACGATATAACGGTACCTCCCTATGTACCATATTTTTATGATTTTAGCTACATTATTCACCGTATATTGCAAGTTATCGAATTTGAATATGGTAATGACTTATGACAAACAATGCCTTTGTAGGTCCACGTCGTATAGACCCCAATAAAACGGCTATGTTCGGTATTTTCAAAATTTAAACAGAATTTTTTAAGAATTTTATTTTTTGAAAATTTCCAAATTCATTCCACATGGTGGAGGACATTCATAGTTCGGTCCGGCCGAACTTACTGTTTTTTAACTTGTTTGAATTTAAATGGCTTTACCCCGAGCTCATTTTTCAATATTTGCCAAATGGAATATTGCGATATGTTCAGCTCACGAGCCATTTTTCGGCCACTTCGACGCGGGTTTCGATCAAGTCGCTTCTTTACTTTTCGAACCATTTCTTCTGATGTTGCTGTTTTCTTCCGTCTAGTATCACGGTAGCGATGTAACGAGCGATGGTACGCGACACAAAAGATTTTTTCGCATTTAAATGCTGGAGTGCTCTAACGATAGCCACTTGTGGTTTCCCAGCCAAATATAAAGAAATCACACTATCACGCTTGAAATCCATCACGAATAACATTCTTCTGGAAAATTCTCACCTCTCTCTCTTTTGTGCGCTGATAAATAATATAATGACCTGTTACTGGAATAATTTTAACAGCTGTCGGACGAGTGGTTTAGAAATGACAGCAGTCTGAAGTTGGTTGCAGTTTTTTTCATCTCACCCTGTATGTGGAATAAATTACCAATTATTTTAAAAATTTAATTAAAGGGAAGAAAATATTTGTGAATGTTAAAAAATCGATAATGAGAAGGAGATTTTAAGGATTTTTTTTTGGGGGGGAAATTTTGTGCGAAAAAAGTGGCTTTACATTTCTTCGATGGAATAATGATTGCTCCCCTCTATCATAGGAAACGCAAATCAAATGCTATGGAATTTTGCTACCCAATTCCATCCCATTGAGATTGCTACCACCCTCCCCCCCCCTCTCCGGAATTCTGCGAATCTCCCATTCATGAAAAACCAAGTAATTCATTCAAGTGTTTATTTAATTCAATAAATTCTATCCTTGTTTCAAGTATATCCTTAATATGTTTGTTAAATTAATAAGTAGCACTTGTACTATTATTATCCCTATTATGAAATATCAAAAATCATCACATAATCACAGTTATCTTATCCCACATACCAATACACACACACATGCATATGCATATGTAGGTCAAACAAAGTTGATGCAATTATTTATATATCTCCACACATACATACATATACATATGAATTGCATTAATTAAGCATTTTTCGTTATTAACATATTATCCAATTTAGATGCCATTAATTATTCATCGATGGCCTGGAGTTGTTAATTTAAGACAATCAATGCCCGATCTCAAAGGCACGAGGCATTATTGACAAATGAGCTTAACTAATTTTAGGTAATAATTTAATGTATGGTAATTAGGAATAGATAATTGTTGTGTGTTGAGTGCAAAAAGGTCAGTCAGTGGTATTGCGTGGCAATGTGGCATAATATTTAATTGAGTTAATTAAAAATATCAACAATGAAAACCGTAGACACTAAGGTAGGTCGATATCATCTAAAGGAAATTTGATACATTGAACAAAATTCGGTTAGGGGAGGGGGGTTTATCTTGGCATGAAATAGATAAGGGTGGCCTTAAAATGCTTTAAAATTCAATCGAAAATGGGGTTACAGCACAAGTTTAAGTATCATATCTAGCTATTTCTTAATTTAAACCTTTCACATACAAAATCGGAAATATTTAAATCACCAAGGATTTCTGGGCAGGAAGTCTAAAAACTTTTATGGAAAAGTTAATAATTTTTAGCTAGAAGACACTTGAAAATTCTTAAAAACCAATGGTTTTAATCAAGAATATTCGGATACTAGGCAAAAGTGCCTTAAGTTCGGCCAGGACAAACCACCACTATATATATCATACATGAAATAATGAAAAGAGTAGAATATATTAGCTTAGAATGTCAATCCGTTTTAATAAAAAAAAAACAAGTAAAAAAGCAGTTCGACCGAGTCAAACTTAAAAAAAAAAAAACCGTCGAAAAACACCGCTCAAACGAAACCCGTTATATGGGGGGGGGGGGGGGGGCTATACGAAGACGTGGTCCTGCATAAGTAATTTATGTCATAGGCTATAGTAACGTTTCCGAATTTTAATATACGAAATACGCACAAGGAACTGCTTGTGTAGAATTTCGGACAATTCCATTGAAAAAGTGTGGAAGGTGCCGTTATGTGGGGGATATACGGTATCGTGGACCGATATAGCCCATCTTCGAACTTGACCTGCCTGCAGACAAAAGACAGATCTGTGCAAAATTTTAGCTTCCTATCTTAATTGGTTTTGACTGTAGCGTGATTAGAACAGACAGACAGACAGACAGCATGACGAACTTAATATACCCTCCATACTATGTATGGTAGGGTATAAATATCTCATATATAAAAACATCCCATAGCGAAACCCATGTTATAATCTAATTCGGTTGGTAAATGTGGCAGAAACCTTCAAAATACCGAAAATCTGAATCTCTCAAGAAGAACAGACGAAACCTTCAAAATAACGAAAATTAGTAGGTGCGATTATATGGGGGTCGTGCCAATTAGTGGACCTGTAAGAAATATTTTTTGCTAACAGAAGACAGACCTACCAAGAACCTTAAATGTAAAGTTTTAGCTTACTTGTTTGAAAATTGTGGGGCTATACCTAAAATTAACCCATTTTCAATTCCAAACAGCCTGCATAAATCTAAACGTTTATGCCAAATTTGCAGCAGATTATGAAAGCCTGATTGGGCCAAAAATGATGTAAGACCTCGAAATAATTGGTTCCTATATAAGAAAGTATATTCAGATCTTCCCATCTCGCCGAGCTGTCCATGTTAATTTGTAATCTCGTTACAGGTCGCAATTATGGTCCTATCCCCACGAACTTGTGCATGGAGGTGGGGTTATGGTCAAAATAGAAACCTATTGCCTTTGGAGATGATAAAAAAAAATAAAAAAATTCTCCGATTTTGCAGTTGCTCTAGAGTCTTTCATTAAACCGCGAATATTTTCAATCTCGCCAAAATCACAAATAGACGAAAAGGTCAATTCTGAACGTTACGTAGATGCCGATAGTAAATATATCGGATATATATAGCGAAATATATATAATGTGTATTATATCTCAAGAATGGCTGGACCGATTTTGACAAATTTGGAACTGGGGTTAATATATACAGCATGCAATTATCGTCCGATCCTCACGAAAATTCTCATAAGGGCAGGGTTTGGCTCAGAAGGGATAGGCCTATGGTTTTTAAAGATGTCCGCAATATATTTGGGGGTTGAAATGGACCAACAATTAAAAATGTTCGTGATTTTGCAGCCGTTGTAATGATCACAAATAGAAACCAAAGGACACGAAATCCCGCAGGAACATAGAATTTAGGACAGCGGGTAGAATGGACCACTTGTATGAAAAATACCAACATTTCCCTTCTGCCGAAACCCTATAAATAACTTACAGGCGAAATCCAAAATACTTAAAAGGCGAAATTCTGGCCTTGATATACTGATTTCGTTGAGATGTATTGGCAATTATCGTAAACAAGCAAATCGTATCGATGAGTCTAATTTTGGAGATACAGAGGGGCCTCTTGCATTTGGATATGACCGCAAAATATTTAGAAGTTCAAATGAACTAAAAACAGAACAATTTTCCTGATCACACAATTGAAATCAATCGACCGGGCATTTTGCCTGAAAAGAGAGTTAAGGACAGCGAAGAAGTCTAGCTTTTTGGATGACCATTGGATTATATTTACCTGTAAAATGGACCACAACAACTAACAGCACGACCGAGGGCGTAAATATTGGGCAAATGTTCGTAGTCAAAAATATAAAGGTAATATTCGAGCAGGACTATAAGACATAATTTCAATATCGAAATATTCCAAAATGGATTTGGACATAAGAGGACTTCTACCATATTGTAGTGTTATAGGGTATCATATGGTCGGTCCCACATGACTATAGTATTTGCTTTTTTGTTTTAAAAATATTATTTGACAACTTAAAAAGTATCAGTCGGGTCTGCGGACCTCACCCTCAGCCATTGTTCGACAATTTAAATATATTTTGACTTCTATTATGACTCTTCATATTGTTGACCCTCTATGGAGAAGGTTCCGAAGGAATGGGCCAATATTGTCAATTTCGTATCGGACCTAATTAAGTATGGTATAAATATTGCGAAGTACCAGGTTTCGACTATAACTTTCTTCACTTTAGATATGTGATAATTATTAGAAAATGTTAAAGTGTGCGTGAGGTACCATGTATAGTTGACCAAAGTATTCCATTTTCACACTTCATCTAATACAGATAAAAATATTGGTATCGGCAAAATTACAAAAAAAAATCGAACATATATATCCAATTTTATGCGAAATCATAAATTCAATGTTCATCTCAGTTTTCTGGTTTAGAGAATTATGTGGATAAGCAAGTATTGAAAATTGTAACCCTTTGTGGGTGAAGTACCAGAAGGGGTTCGCAGATATATATCACCTGCACAATAGATACTGTATTAGCAAAAATGTTTGTATGTGTGAAATTTGAGGAGAATTGGTGGCTCATTTCACTTTGTTTGAGCCTTTGAGGGGGAGGTACCAGAAGGAATGGACCGATATATCTCATATTCACAACAAATCATTTATTAGTCAAAATAATGGGATGAGTGAAATGTAAAAAGAACCTGATGCTTATTACAGATTCTATAACCGTTTTGGTTATTCAATAATTTGACCCTTTGTGGGGGAGGTACCAGAAGGAATGGTCCGCTTTCCACCGTTTTTATAAAAGATCCTGTGATATTCAGATGTGCCAAGTTTAAATGGAATCGGTTGTTATTTTCGCGCTTTATGAGCTTAATGGATATTCAAAATACCAGAAGGAGTGGATCGATATATTTCATCTTAACACCAGAGCTTAGGTTTATAAAAATATTGGGATGTGTGGTGAAATTTTAAGACAATCGGACTTTTACATCACATTTTATAAGAGATTGGATTATTCAAAAATGTTACACTTTGTGGGGGAGGCACTTGATGGAGTGGACCGATATTATTTATTTTTGCACGACCTAGAACTGACGCAAATATTATGATATACAAAGTTGGAGCAAAATCGGATTATTGCTTCTCTCTCTGTCAGAAAATAATTTTTCTGAAAATTTCGACCAGAACAAGTAGACTGATGTACTTCATCTCGGTACCAGACCTTGGGTTAATGAAATTGTTGCGATATGTGAAATTTGAAGAGAATCGGCCTCTTACATTGCATTTTATAAGAGTTGTTAATATTCAAAATTTTGACGCTTTGTGTCCATTTTCATAGCTGACCTAGCACTGACACAAATATTAGGATTTGCAAAGTTGGAGCAATATCGGATTATCCTTTCTCTTTTTGAGCAAAAATTATATATTTTCAAAAAAAAAAATCGATCTTTTGTGGGGTAGGTACCAGAAGGAGTTGACCGATATTTCCCATCTCCGAACTCGAAGCAAGTTTCACAAAAATATTACGATGTACAAAGTTTGGACCAAATCGGATACTCCCTTCGAGAGCTATCGTGCGCACCAGCCAGACAGACGGACGGACGGACGGACATCGCTAGATCGACTCCAAATGTTCTGAAACGGATTTGGTCCACAGAGACCTAGGGTCTAAAACCGTTATTTCGACTGGGCACGTTTTGGCCGTATTAATTGATATAAGACCTTTGCAGCCACATTTTTGATGGTATACAAATATAAGCCGAAGAATTGCAATGCTGGATGGAGGGACAGACTGGGATATATTATCTCTGTAAAAATATGGATCCATAAAATAAGTATTTTCGGATTTTAGAACAGTGTTGGCTTGTTTGTTCGGGACACCATAGTATTTTGTTGTTGCAAAATTGTCAGGCTTAATCCCTTTATTGTTGTTTTTATAAAAACAATGTTTGTTTATTAGTGGAGAACGATGGTAATGTTTACCAGGAGGTATTTCAGCGAATAACTAGGTTTCGGAAAGAGGCACTAATCTTCATCAATTCCCTTGTTTTTTTTTTTTGTCTGGGATATTTTCCCCAGAAGTTATTTTAAAAATAACTTTTATGACAAAAAAAAAACATTTTTTTACCCAAGTGACGAGATCGTAAGCTCAATAGAAGAGGATTTTGCAATTGTTTGCTACAGAAAATTTTAATACCTAAAGGACTTATATTGAAATCTTTAACCAATAAAAAAATTAAACCGAATTTCAGTTATCATGTAAAAACTTTCAAGATACCTAAAATCAGGCTGTACCTGTATGTTGCGGTGCATGGCAGCTATAGCATAATATGGGCTGATATAACATATCTTCGAACTTTGTTAAGCTCAGACGAGATATGATATGGACCAAATATTTGAAACCTATGTTAACTTTATGGAATATTGATTGATTACTAAAGCTAAACCAGCTTCAATTTATGTGTACTTAAGACTTTCAAAAATTTATATGGAAAATTTAGAACCCGTGTAGCCTGCAATACATTTCCTACGATGCAATACTGCAGAAATTTCGAAATACGTTGATTTGAAGGCAATTCAAATTTGAGACGATAATTCCTTTTGCGTATGTCCTCAACTGAGCCCAAATATTTTCCTTAACTTGAATTTACAAAAACTCTGATTACCTTTGTACTTCGTTTTCAAATCATCACTCGAAAATTTGATTAATGACTTTCTGTATATTTAAGTAGACTTAGCGTCTTTGTATTATATCTGTCAATACGTTTTCTCCTCCTTTTAACTAAATATATTTTATACCTAAGTATGACGAGACATGAATTTACGAAATTTGCAATGATATCATGAAAATTTCATGTCTATGGAGAAGTTAAATCACGAGTGGTAGCAAATACTTCACAAAATTCAATGTTACATAGATAAAATTTTGGCAAAAAAAAAAAAAATTGAAAAATAATTACATCCTTCATTACACATATGTCTCAAGTGACTGCTTTGGATTAAAAACAAATACGACAATTATGATTGCTCGCATTTCCCCCTCACATAATCAGACCCTTCAAATCTCCAGTTTTTACGAGATTCTTAAGAAAAATATTTATTTATAAAAAATGAAAAATATATGACATCATTCAACATAACTTATGGTATTTTACCCCATATCGGGTGGGGCGGCGATTCACATGAAGCGAAGATATGACTTGAAAGAAATAAACAAAGGGAGAAACACTCCTAAGGCTAAAAATATTCATGATGGATATTTAAAAATGTCTAAATATTTATTTTGTTTTTGCGAAACTGTGTGGAAGGGAAATATTAAATCGAGTGGGCGAGTTAAAGATATGCACACGTGTTTGGCTGCGGAGTCTTCTTCTTAAGTACTAAGTCCTTTTTTTTTGTGGCTATTGACGTCATTTAACGATAAGTTGTGGGGACACGTTGGTTTTTCTACAAGGTATTTCAGAGAAATTGAAAGGGTTGAATGGAAAGGCGACTTCCGTGAGATTCAAATTCAAATTCAAAAATAGGTCAAAAATATTATGGAAATAAATACAAATTCATAAATATTAAATTCGTTTTTCAAGAATAAGAAATTCCAGAATAGGAGAACTATGAAATATATTCCTTTTGGAAGGAGCTTTCATTTATCACAGAAAAATATGTTAAAGGAAAAGATTGGATATAATCTCGATTCTTGATGGTTTTTAATCTAAAAAATAAATTCAAGAAAAAATATATTCTGCAATAGGTTTTCTCTTTACAAAATACCTTTAGAAAGTTTTATATTTATGTAACTCCTATATATATCTTCAAATCCAATTTAGATGTAATCTATCTGTCGGTCTAATATTGCAAATGCTAACTTAAACCCTTTGAACCTTGCTAAATTTAAGGATATTATTTTAAAACGATTTCTATACCCTCAGCAATATGGCTAGGAGGGTATATATCATTTGATACGGCCAAAACGTGCCTCAATGAGATAACGGGTTTAGACAATAGGTCTCTGTAGACCAAATCCATTTCAGAATATTTGGAGTCGATCTGGCTGGTGCGCACGATAACTCTCGAAAGGAGTATTCGATTTGGTCGCGACTTGGTACGTCGTAATATAATTATCAAACTTAGATCGAGTTCAAAGATGGTTAGAATCCGTTCACTCCTTCCCCACAAAAGTTCGAAATTTTCAAAAAAAAAAAAATTTTTTACTGCAGGGAAAAGGATCATCCGATTTTGCTAATATTTCCATCAGTGCGATAATAGACAATATCGGTCCACTTCATCAGGTACCTCCCCACAAAGGGTCAACATTTTTAATAATTACAACTCTTATTAAAAGTGATGTGAGAGTCCGATTGTCTTCAAATTTTGCACATCTCAATAATTTTATTAACCCAAGGTCTGGTGTGAAAATAAAATTTATCGGTCCACTTCCTCTGGTGCCTCCCACACAAAATGAAATTTTCAAAGAAGAAAGACAAACGATAATCCGATTTTGCTCCAACTTTGCATATCCTAATATTTGCATTAGCGCTAGGTCAGGTGCGAAAATGGACAATATCGGTCCACTCCATCAAGTACCTCTCCCACAAATGGTCCAAAATTTGAATAATTACAACTCTTATAAAATGCGATGAACGAGTCCGATTGCATTCAAATTTCACAAATCCCAATACTTTTATTAACTCAAGTTCTGGTATGAAGATAGGATATATTAGTCCACTCCTTCTGGTACCTCTCTCACAAAAAGTCGAAATTTTCAAAAAAAAAAAAAAAAAATCTGCACAGAAATAGAAGTGATAAAACCATTTGTTTTAACTTTGCAAATCCTAATATTAGCGTCAGTTCTAGGTCATATGCAAGAATTGATAATATCGGTTCACTCCATCAAGTACCTACCCCAAAAAAGGCCAACATTTGCAATAATTGCAGCTTTTATAAAATGTAATGTAAGTGTCAATTGTCTTCAAATTTCACACATCCCAATATTTTTATTAACCCAAGGTCTGGTGTGAAGAATGAATGTATCTATACCTGGTACAGCCCCCACAAAGGGTCAAAATTTTGAATATCCAAAAAGCTGATAAAACGCAATATTAACATCCGCTTCCATTCAGATTTGGCAAATCTCAATATTTTACCAACACAGGAGCTGTTATAAAGATGGTAGAGATCGGAACATTTTTTCTTGTACCTCCCCCACAAAGGGTCAAAGTTTCGAATAACCAAAAGGATTATAAAATACGAATTAAGCATCCGGTTCTCTTCATATTTCACACATCCTATTATTTCTACAATTTTAAGATCTGTTGTGAAGATGGGATACATCAATCCACTCCTTCTGGTACATACCCCCACAAAGGCTCAAAATTTTGAATACCCATGAAGCTCATAAAAAGCGAAATTATCATCCGATTCCATTCCAGACTTGGTACATCTCAATATTTCCATCAGCACAAGAGCTGTTATATAGATGATAGAATTTGGACCATTCCTTCTGATACCTCCCCCGCAAAGTTTTGAATAACCAAAACGGTTAAAAAATACGAATTAAGCATCCGGTTCTCTTCATATTTTAAACATTCTATTATTTCTACTAACACAAGATCTGCAGTGAAGATGGTATATATCGGTCCACTCCTTTTGGTACCTCCCCCGCAAAAGTGTCAACATTTTGAACAAAACGCGAAATTAATATCCGATTCCACTCGGACTTGGTACATCTCAATATTTCCATCAGATCAAGATCTCTTATAAAGATGGTAGAGATCGGACCATTTATTCTAGTATCTCCCCCACATGGGGTTTAAGGATTTGGAAAACAAAAGGCTCAAAGAAAGCGATACAAGCATTCAACTCTCTTCAAATTTCACACGTACAAACATTTTTGCTAACACAAAATCTGCTGGGAAGATGATATATATCTGCCTTCTGGTACCTCACCCACAAAGGGTCACAATTTACAATACTTTTTCTGTCATATCTTGCGAAACAAGTCAGTGATTCTTTACAACTTCCGATATTTAAATATTTCTCTCAACCAGAAATCTGAGATGAATATGGAATTTATCATTTCGCATAGAATAGGATATAAATATTCTATTTTCTTGTGGTTTTGCCCATTCTTATATTTTATCTGCGTTAAATGAAGAGTAAAAATGGATTACTAATGGTCGAATAAATCTACCTTATACACATTTTAACATTTTCTAAAAATTATCTATGTATATTATCATATAAAGTAAAGAAAGTAACCAATATAGTCCAAACCCGACACGTCGCAATATTTATATCATATTTATTTAGGTTCGATACGAAATGGACAATATTGGTCCATTCTTTCGGAACATTATCCATAGAGGGTCAACAATTTTGATAATCATAGCAGAAGTCTGTATTTAAATAATCGAACATTGGCTGAGGGTACACATCTGTCGGCAAAACCGACTGAAACCTGTTAAATCTAACATTGAACCTTAAATTTATATCTCCAATGTCCACGATTTTCAGTCAATCCAAAAACACATTCCATTTTTTTTTTTATTTTTCTAATTCCCATACTCCATTCAATATATTGCTTTTGAAATAACAATTACTGTAAACTCGTTTCCCTACATGTATATGTGCGTTTGTTGTTTACAACTGGAACAAAATCGAATAACAGTAACAGTTACAACAACAAATCTAGTATAATCGTAAACAAGCTTACACACATATACAGATATGAATATGTGCTGTGCATGTATGCTGCGAACAAGTATAAACATTTGCTCACTTTATTTTCCATGGTTTGTTATTGACTTTTTTTTAGCTTTTGAATTTTTGTATCCAACATTGAGTGAATTTTCCCAGTAATCTCTAACGAGTAGGGGGAAGGTGGAGAGTTTTGATAGCGATATGAAAATGTTGCAAAACATAACACATTTAAATGTATTTTCAACAACAACATATTGAAATGTTATACGAAATACAGGAATTGAACATTTTCAATCTTTTTTAGTAATTTAAGGAAACTTTTGGTGTCCGTAGAAATAGAGATATCTTAACATATTATTCAGTACCACTCCACTGATCAATCTATAAGAGTAGTAAAGTACATGACTGACTGACCGAAAAATAACGCCCAGTTAAAACGGCTGAAGTTACTATCTTAAAATTGTGTACGAGGGTCAGTTTTAGAGTGTTGGCCTGTTATAAGGCTGTATTTTTATACCATCCACCATAGTATGGAGGGTATATTAAGTTTGTCATTCCGTTTGTAGCAGTTTGAAATATACATTTTAGACCCCACAAAGTATATATATTCTTGATCAGCATAAAATTCTATGTCGATATAGCGATGTCCGTCCGTCCGTGGAAATCACTCTAGCTTCCGAAAGAAATGAAGTAAATTTATAAAATTTTACTCAGCAGGTATAGCCCCCATATAACGGTACCTCCGGATATTCGGTATTTTTTTTTATTTCAGCAACATTATTCACCGGAATTGTTTCAATATAGTTTTTAAAGTTCGCAATGGATTCCACAGCTTAAGATAGAAAATTGTCTGTGCAGGTCCACGTCTTCGTATAGCCCCCATATAACGGTACCTCCCGAAATCGGTACTTTGGTGATTTTAGTGACATTATTCACCAGAATTCTTTCAAGTTTGGTATTTGATGTTCGTAGTGGATGCTACAGCCTATGACAGAAAATTGTCTGTGCAGGTTATCGTCTTCGTATAGCCCCCATATAACGGTACCTCCCTATGTTCTGTATTTTGACGATTTTAGGTACAATACACACCAACATTGTTTGAGATGTCGTTTTTGAAGTTCGTAATGGATACTACAGCCTGTGACAGAAAATTGCCTATGCAGGTGCAGGTCTTCGTATAGCTCCGATATAACGGTACATCTCTATATACGGTATTTTCATGAATTCAGCAACATTATTCACCGTTTATTTCAAGTTTCGAACTTGAATATGGTATTGGCTTATGACAAACAATGCCTGTGTTGGTCCATGTCGTATCGAACCCAATATAACGGCTATAATCGGTATTTTTGAGATTTTAATAGAATTTTTAAACGGATTTCAATTTTTAAAAATTTCAAAATTCGTTCCAAATGGTATTGGAGGGTATTCAAAGGTCGAACTTTTTTTTTTTTTTTTTGGAAATTCGTAAAAGAAACGATACGTACTAAAATGCACTATAAATTGAATATTTTGTGTTGGACAAACGGATTGAGCAAATTTTAAGTTTTCGAGCTTTAACGTTACGAAAAGTTCTAAAAATATAAAAAACTTCTAGTAAGGTTACATTTGGTATTATGCGAACGGATAGAGCTAAAAAATGGAAATTTGAAATGAGAATCAAATTTGGAAAGTAAGTTTGATATATGGTGGTGGTTTTGGAAAACTGTACTAAATGTGCAAATTGTACTAAATGCTACATAATATGGAACAGTTTGGTTTAGGGAGAACGGATGAAACTGGAAATTTCAAATTTTGTATTGGGGTTGGTGATAGGTTTTCGAATAAGAACGAAAAGTACTGAATAGTACCTAATTTGGTACAATTTTGTATTGGGTGTTTAAAATAAGAAAATAGAGTTCAGGGCTGGCCTAACCAATTTGAATGGCAATCGGACTATATTTAGCGGCTAAAATAAACCATAACTTTTATGCCAAAGAATACGAAAGTTTACACTAAACCGCGAATATTTTTTATCCCTGCCAAATCACAAATACAGGTCACTTCTGACCATTAAAGTGTTGATCATAGCCAAGCTATCGGATATGTAGCAAAATATATAACATATGTAAAATAAATATATCGTAGTTATTCTGCTTATAAGTCAAGAACCGCTGGACAGATTTTTACATTTCTCATCAATTCGGATTGGTATTTTGCTTGAAAAAAAAACAACATCTGAGAAAATCGCTTAAAAATTTGCCAACAAAAAAGTGAATACTTTTTGTTACATTTTTTTTCAATTTTCCCAAATTTTTAATAGCATGCGATTTTTATACCCTACAACACATAGTGGTAAGTTTAATTTGTCTTTGTGCATTTGTTTGTAACATGGAGGCTGAAGCGAGATAGACCCATAGTTACTTTTGAGGAACTCCATAAAATCACTTTCTGATTTGATTTGTGCATGCCAGTCCGTCTGTCTGTCCATGTATTCTTGTGAACAAAATGCAGGTCGCATTTATTATCCGATTGAGATGAAATTTTCCAAACAACATTTGTTTGGCCCAAGGACGAACCCTATTGAAATGGGAGATAATCGGTAAAAATTTAGATATAGCTCCCATATATATGTTCGTCCGATTTGCCTTTTATTGTGCACCAAACGTGTAATATCACCCCGAATAGTTTGGAATTTTGCACATACAACCAAATTAGGCCTGAAAATAAGTATACAAATTTGATCGAAATCGGTTCAGATATAGCTATAGCTATAGGTCCCATATATATATGTTTCATCCGATTTGTCATTTTTCTCCTCCGCAGCCGTAATATGCACTCTGTAACAACAATATATGGGAAATATATAAAATGCAGCTCAGAAATACCTTTGCTAAATTTTATCGAGATCGGTTCAGACATCGTCCGATGTACCTTTTATTGTGCATCAAACGTCTAATATTTGCCCAAATGGGATGAAATTTGGCATTTACGACCGAATTGAGTCTAGAAGCTAGTATGCCAAATTTGGTGAAGATCGGTTTAAATATAGCTTTAGCTCCCATATATATTGTTCATCCGATTGGTTATATTTGTTACCCACAGCCGTAACATGCACTTCGTAACAGCGATATTCAGGGAAATATATAAAATACAGTTCAGAAATATATTTCCCAAATATTATCGAGATCGGTTCCGATTAATTTGGAATAGGATAAAGATATATATGGGAGCTATAATATATATCTTTAACCGATTTCAAATTAATTGTGCACCAAATTGGCAATACAAGTCCGATTTTAAAAGATGCTTCGGCCTATTTAGTCTTTTGAACTTTATGTAATAATTATCATCATAGCATGTATGATTGAATTCTCCCATAAAAACTGTTAATTGTTATGTGGAGCTCTACTAAATTAGCAAAGTGGTGTAGGGTATCACAAAGTCGGGTCCGCCCGACTTTAGGACTTTCTTTATTGTTTTTTTTTTGATTCGTTTGTGTAAATTTCCTTGCTTTAATAATACAAAACTTCAATTTCGTTTTAGATTCCGTTTCATTTTCGTGAAAATTCCGCAATAAATTCTCAAATTAATTCCAAACTCAAACTCAATTTGCAGCATTAAAAATAAAGTTTCACTAAAACAACTTCACAATATCCACATTCTTGTTTGGAATTAATTAAATATCTGCAATATATTCTTCTTTTTGTTATCACTTTGACAAACTTATCAATTGTCTTGCTTCCACTCGCAGGGAAGTACAAATAGACAGACAGACAAACAAACAACCAGCGGAGTCCTGGCATAATGACCCCTTTTTCCGCTCTATTATAATATTTTCAATGAGTTTTTCAATATTGTTGGATATTTGCTATTGCTCTTGTTGTTGGCTGTGGCACTCCAATGGTAATTAATAAAAATTGGCTTAATGAGTCGAATGTACCAACGAACGTGCGTACAGCGCAACATACATACAAACTCTATGGATTCTTATGAAACTGACAGCAAACATTTCAATAGAGTGGAGTGGAGGAATCCTGTCATGAACCGATGAAGACTGACTGACTGACTGAGGAGAATCAGTCAGCAGACAACGATAACTGGAGCAGCGCACTGCATATTACCATAAACATCAGCATCAACATCTACTTCATTGCCAGGATAATGGCGTACGCAGCATGGAATACTTATGGTAGAAGACAACGCCTTTGGCATGGCTGCCCTCCGTTTTCTGTGATATGTTTGTGGAGCACAATGGGCTGGAAGAGCTGACTTTTGGTGGCGAGGATAAAAATAAACTTTGAATGGCCAAATAAGAATTTTCACATTAACGCATATTTAAAATATCGAAATATTTCCTTTGGCTAATAATTGAAATGTTATCTTCTCACAACCCATTGTTCCACTTGTTTTCGATTATTGGCCATAAAGACACATCATCGTCATCATCACCCACATCATCATCATCATCGTCATTACTACTTCAATTCGTAACCATTGATGTCGAAAATGTAATGAAACAAGTTTTCGTTTCAATGGAGACTTGCACGTTTTTAATAGCCACCCCAAACTGGCAGGAGCAAGCAACAACAACAACACCACCAGCAGCAACAGCTTCAATAGACATGTTAACCATCATCAGCAGAAAAATACGGGTTAATTGCACTTCTACGGCAGCTGCTGCTGCCATTGTTTTTGTTGATGCTGCTGTTGTTTGTGGAAAAGCACTCATCTCATTCAAGCAATGTTTTCTCTCTCTCTCCGAAGGCAAAAGAACTAAAATTAAGTACTAATTTTAAGTAACAAGAATTTGACGACGACGATGACGATACCGACAACAACAACAATGATGGTGGTTAGGAAAGGCCACCATCAAATGCTACCCCAAGATGCATTGTGCGTCGCAGTTGGGTGAATCCTTTTGATTTCATTGCAACGGGGAAATTCAAACGAAATTGCATAACAATAACCCAAGTGGAGGAATAACGAGAAGAGAATTGTTAATGAGTGTTGCACAATGGCATTCGCAGTGTTTGTCCTGTGAAGTGCAATAATAACACTGGGCAACAAAATTGAACTCATAGGCTTGGGGTAGAACATTACTTTGGGATGAAAGTTCTTGGGAGCATATTACGATTAGAAATTCTGGCATAGGGCAAGGTGATTTTTATACCCTATAATACTATGTGTTGGTGGTATATAAGTAGGCTTGGGTTAAAAATTATGTAACACCCTGATATATTGGTCCTGAACATAGGAAACTATATATGGATCTTCCTACCTCACCGAGCTGAGCCGATTCAGCTATGTATGTCCATGTTTATTTGTAATCACGCTACGGGTCGCAATTATGACCCGACCCTCAGTAAATTAGGGTCAGCATTGAAGTCTATAGTTTTTGGAAATCATCGCAGAATTTAACATGGGGCTAGGTTTTGGGCGGTTAATCGGACAATATTTAGCGGATAAAATAAACCATATATTTTGTGTCAAAAAATACGAACATTTCCTATAAACCGCGAATATTTTTTAAACCGGCTGGAATGTCCAAGGTCTGCGGCCAAAACAAAGCTTTAATACACCCTCCAGAATATTTTCGCGATAATATTCGGCCTTTATTCTGATTCCACGGTATATTAATACGAGCGGAGAACGATCATCGGCTGATATGGCGGCCCACACCATCACCATGGCCGGCGCTTGAATTGTGGTGGCCAACCGAAGGTGCACACTTTCAGCTGACTTCTACGGCAAGTGAATTTGTTTGTTTACAAACTGCTTGACAACGAATGTTTTCTCATCGGGGCGGAGAAAACCAAATTCGGCAGTTCACCACTTTCGGCCAAGCGAAGCAACTCTTTAGCTCTTTTGAGTCGATTTTCTTTCTATTGTGGTGTAATTTCTAGCACTTTTTGGAATTTCAATGGCCATTTTTCGGCCACTGCGACGCGGATTTCGATCAAGTCGCTTCATTACTTTTCGAACTATTTCTGCTGATGTTGCTGTAATCTTCTGTCCACTTCCATGAAGTAGGACTACGCTACCAGTATCATCATAACGAGCGATGATAGGATACCCCAAAGATTTATTCACATTTAAATGCTGGAGTGCTCCAACGATAGCCACTTGTGGTTTTCCAGCCAAATATAAAGAAATCACACTATCGCGCTTGAATTCCATCACGAATAACTTTTTTTCTGGAAAATTCTCACCAAAATGCTTTTGTACGCTTGTAAACAATATAATGAGCTGTCACTGGAATAATTTTGACAGCTGTCGGACGAGTGGCTTAGTAATGAGAGCAGTCTGAAGTTGGTTGCAGTTTTTTCATATCACCCTGTATATCACATTCATAACAGATCTTGTGTCACCAAAAATGTTTCGAAGACAGTTGGGTAGTTATTTAGCTTTCTCTCTCTGGGTAGTTAATTTTTCTTCTCTCTCTCTCTCTCGTTTTGTTTTTCAAAATCTTGAACCCAATATAGAGATGGTACGAGGAGAAATGGTTCGATCTGTACCATCTTTGTTATAGATCTTATGTTGATAGAATTATTAAGATGTGTCAAGTCTGAATGGAATCTGAGGTTAATTACGCGTTTTATTAGTTTCATGGATATTCAAAAATGTTGACCCTCTGTGGGAGAGGTACCAGAAGGATTTGACCGATATATCCCATCTTCACAGCGGATCTTTTGTCAGTAGAGATAATGGATTGTGTGAAATATGAAAAGAACCGGATGCTTATTTTGGACTTTATAATCGTTTTGGTTATTCAAAACTTTGACCCTTTGTGTGGGGGAGGTACCAGAAGAAATGGTCCTATCTCTACCATCTTTGTTACAGGTCTTGTGCTGATGGAAATATTGAGATGTGTCAAGTCTGAATGGAATCGGATGCTAATTTCCCATGTTATTAGCTTCATGAATGTTCAACATGTTGACGCTTTGTGGGGGGGTGTTGTACCAGAAGGAGATGACCGATATATTCCATCTTCTCAGCAGACCTTGTTTTAATAAAAATATTGTTATGTGACCTTTTGGTGGGGGAAGTACTGGACGGAGTTCACCGATATTGCCCATTTTCGCACCTGACCTAGCACCGATGCAACATTCTAATCTGCAAAGTTAGCGTAAAATCGCATTATCCTCCCTCTTTCTGTGTAGTAGATTATTTTATAGATTATTTTGTTTACAAATGTTGACATCTTGTGGGGGAGGAACTAGAAGGAGTGGACCGATATTGTCCATCTCCGAACTTGATTTAAGTTTGACAATAATATTACGATGTACCAAGTATTTATCAAATCGGATACTCCTTTTAAGAGTTATAGTGCGCACCAGCCAGCCAGACAGACAGACGACTGGACGGACATCGCTAAATCGACTCGAAATGTCCTGAAACGGTCTTGGTCTAAAGAGACCTAGGGTCTAAAACCGTTATTCGGATGAGGCACCTTTTGGTCGTATTAAATGATAGCCATATGGTTAAGGGTATATTTCTAATTAGACATATTGAGAACATTTGTCATGATTCTAATTCATTTTGGACTGAAATACATTTATCCCTCTAAAGTTATTTTCATTGGAGGTGCTATAGGTTATTACATGATCGGTCCATTCCGCTACTACTATTTTTTCCTCGTTTTAAACGTTATAATCTATTTTCATTTGCAAAAAATCACTCCTAAAAACACTTGACAGATATTATTACCATCGGGCGTATGAGTAACATGTAAATACCTATACGACATTATTTCAATAAGTATACGACACCTAGTTCTGTTGCTTTCAATAGCATTTTCATAAATTTGATACTGCTTTAAAATGTTTATTTCTCGTTAAAATTCCCATGCTCCCCTTGAGAATATACAAATCCTCAGCTTTGCAGTTTCCCTTAAGGATAAAGCATTTAATTTAATACCAAAATTATTAAAGCGTGTTTGCAATTCATCGAAACTTGTTCCGCGCACACATACACACACTAGCAAAATAAACGAAAAAAAAACTGTTACTACTTCTGTTGCAGGGCAAACATTTTTTTCTTCCCTGTGTTTGGCGCTAAAAAGTTATAACAGCAAAAGAAAGAATATTAAAATAAATTTGGTTAACAAACTTTGAATAGTTTTTTTTTTTTTTTTTTTTTTTTGCTGTTCGCTAAAGAGGAAAACCTTTTATTTTCGTATTCTTTTTTTTCATTCATCCAGTCTATTGTTACTTATTTCCTACACCATCGAAAAAAAGTTAAAAAAAAAACGGAGAGAAAAGTAGAAAATCAACTTTCTTTTCGCAACAATACACGAAAGCCCATAACCTTTTTGCAGCACCGAGTAACGAAAATTGTTATTAAAACGGACAACAACAATATTAAAATCATCATCAGAAAATGTGAAAGTTGGCCGATGGCGGGAGGGAGGGGAAAAAGTGAAACTTTTCTCCAAGGCATGAAGGGTCAGTTTTAATATTTTCTAATATCTTCCACCAACTTAAAGGCCGGTAGTTATATTTGGATATTCCTCTTCTTCTTTTTTTGGATGTTTTTATTTTATTTTTTAAAATTTTATGTAAACAATTTTGTTTTGTTCTTTTTTAAGAAGAATCGTTTTGATATTGCATTTTATTTTTAGAATTAAGGAAATGGTGGGGAAATCCTTATTTTATAATGACGTCGGGAAGCATTTGGGAATGTAAATGAGCATAAAATTATACAATTAAAATATCAAAACTTAATACATTATTTGAGCACAGTTAGTATACTTTATGCTCCAAATATGTATTATAGTATCTCATTCAGGGCTCCATAATCATTTTTATACCCTAAAACACTGGGTTTTGGTGGTATTATAAGTTTGATTGGACCAAAAATTATGTAACACTTTGAAATATTGGTTTCCCACATAGAAAAGTATATATGGGTCTTCCTATCTCGCCGAGCTGAGTCGATCTAGCAATGTATGTCCGTCCGTCCGTCTGTCCGAAATTTAGTATGGAGGTGGGGCTAGGGCCAGAATGAAATCCAATTGCTTTTAGAGATGATCGCATAATATTAAGAGGTTGAAATGAACTAAAAAAATCCAGATTTTGCAGGTGCTCTACAGATCGCAATTATAGACCAATCGACGCGGAAGTTAGCATGGGGCTAGAGCTTAGGGCTGGGCGTAAGCCTGGTCATCTGGTAATATTTATGGGGTGAAATAGACCATAACATTTATGTTTTAACGCCGACCAAATCTATTCTGACCGTTACATAGATACCGATAGTAAATACACCGGATATATTTAGCAAAATATATATAATGTGTATATACATAGGAAGGGGATGTTGGCTAGAATGCTTATATCTCAAGAATGACTGGACCGATTTTGACAAAAGATTGTCAACAGCTCGAAATATTGGTTTCCCACCTTTGGAATTTCCTATCTAGACGAGCTGAGTCGATCTAGCTATGTATGTCCGTCCCAGACGCACGGACGGACATACATAGCTAGATTTTATATTAATTTGTATATTAATATTAATTTGTAATCACTCTACAAGTCGCAATTATGGCCTGATCCTTAAGAAAATTTCCATGGAGGTGGGGTTATGATCAGAATAGAAACCTATTGTTTCTGGAGATGATTGCATAATACTTAGAGTTTGAATGGACCAAAAACAGAAAAATTTCCTGATTTTGCTGATTTTGATCGACGCGGATGTTAGCATGGGCTAATAACTAAAATGTAAATGTAGATATTTGATTTCTTTAGATTTTGCTCGTATCAATATATTATCTGTATTGGATGAAGTGGAATATTTCGGTCCGCTATATATGGTAACTCAAGCATATTTTCAAATTTTCCAAAAAAAAAATGCACATACAAGGTGAGATAGTGAGCTGAACATATCGCAATATTCCATTCGGCAAATATTAAAAAATGAGCTCGGGGTAAAGCCATTGAAATTCCAAAAAGTGCAAGAACTTACACCGCAAAGGAATGAAAATAGACTCAAAAGAGCTTAAGGGTTGCTTCGCTTTACCGAATTTGGTTATCTCCGATGAGATAACATGAAAATAGACTCAAAAGAGCTAAAGAGTTGCTTCGCTTTGCCGAATTTGGTTATCTCCGATGAGAAAACATTCGTTGCCCAGCAGTTCGTAAACAAACAAAATGATCATGTTTACTTGCCAAAGAGGTCAGAACACAAGCGCCGGCCATGGTGATGGTGTGGGCCGCCATAACAGCTGATGATCGCTCTCCGCTCGTATTCGACAGTGGCATCAGAATAAATGCCGAATATTATCTCGAAAATATTCTGGATGGTGTATTAAAGCCTTGGGCACGCAACCATTTTGCCGTAGACCTTGGACATTCCAAGAGGACTCAGCACCATCGACTCAGCACGCGCCACCCAAGAATTGTTACAAAATGAGGCTCCTCGCTTCACTTCAGCGCACAATGGCCACCAAAATATCCGGATATCAATACTTTGGACTATTGTGACTGGAGTATTTTGAAAAGCAAGCGCTTCGCCGGGAATGGGCCAAAATATCGCAGAGCAACATTCGGTAGCGTTTGAAGGCCATAATTCGTGCCAAAGGTGATCAATTCGAACAAATTTAAATTTATTCTTAAATTTGATACTATTTCCGACAATTTTCATTCAATAAAATTTAAAAAAAAAATGTGAAAATTATGGCGTTTGACTTTGTTAAATTTTTTTATTGATTGTTTGAGGGGGAGGTACCGGAACATCGGGCGTAAATTTGGGGCATATGGTTCGAAGATTTGAATGATCTTTTTGTCAAAAGCCAAGATAAAACTTCTGCAGGACTGCATGAACAAAAATGTGAATGTTAAATTATTGTTCTTTCCTTCAGAGCGAATTAGGTCGGTGATGTAGTAGGAACACCGGCTTCGACAAATATAGATGATTTGTTGGAAATCGTCGTTTTTGGAAAATATTGGTTCCAGATCTATAATGATTATTTAAAAAAGAGTAGTAATCAGGTTTAGCATTTCCTTTTAAAATCTGTTATTCAGGGATTTGAACATGTCCATCGTTATGCAGAGCTCAGGCATAGATGTCTCACAATTTCAATATTTTGCCCCATATTGAGCTGAAGTAACCTTTCTGGTTGGCTTATTTTTTTTTTTTTTTTTTAATAATAGCAGTTCACTTTCAATTTTGAGTTTAATAAAATTAAGCTCGAAGTCATTGCAGTTTTTATACCATCCCCCTTGAAAAGGAGGGTTTGTAACACCCCTAAATATTCTTCGTAGACCGCATAATGTATATAAATTTATGATCAACATAAAATTCTAAGTCTAATGGCCGGTACCTCCCGATATTCGGTATTTTGATGATTTTTGCCACATTTTTCCGGAAATTTTGGTGGCCATTGTGCGCAGGAAATGAAGCGAGGAACCTCATTTTGTAACCATTCATGGGTGGTGCGTACTGAGTGCGATGGTGCGTGCTGAGTCCTGTTGGAATGTCCAAGGTCTGCGGCCAAAATGTTTGTGTGCCCAAGGCTTTAACACACCCTCCAGAATATATTCGCAATAATATTCTGCATTTATTTTGATGCCATGGTCAATTAATACGGGCGGAGAGCGACCATCGGCTTTTATGGCGGCCCACGCCATCACCGTGGCCGGCACTTGAGTTCTGGTGGCCAACCGAAGGTTCACATTTTCAGCTGACCTCTTTGGCAAATAAACACGATAATTTTGTTTGTTTACAAACTTCTGGACAACGAATGTTTTCTCATCGGAAAAAAGCAAATGCGGAAGCTCACCACTTTCGGCCGAGCGAAGCAACTTTTTACCTTTTTTGAGTCTATTTTCTTTCTGTTGCGGTGTAAGTTCTTGCACTTTTTGGAATATAAATAGCTTTACCCCGAGCTAATTTTTCAATATTTGCCGAATGGAATATTGCGATATGTTCAGCTCACGAGCCATTTTTCTGCCACTGCAAAGCGGGTTTCGATCAAGTGGCTTCTTTACTTTTCGAATAATTTCTGCTGATGTAGCTGTTTTCTTACATCCACTTCTTTGACGTGGGGCTACGCTACCAGTATCACGGTAAAGAGCAATGGTACGAGGCACAAAATATTTATTCACATTGAAATGCTGGAGGGCTCGAACGATAGCCACTTGTGGTTTTCCAGCCAAATATAATGAAATCACACTATCACTTTTGTATGCTTATGTATGCTTGTAAACAATACAATGAGCTCTCACCGGAATAATTTGAACAGCTGTCGGACGAGTGGCTTAAATATGACAGCAGTCTTGATTTGGTTGCATTTTTTTTGATCTCAGCATGTAATGAGGTCTACTAAATAAATTACAATAAAAATACAATTCTATAACACTTTATGCATATTCGTATGGGGTCGTCTTTCATAGTTCTGAAGGTGCATATAGAGGTTTTAATGGTTAAATAAATCTTCCTAATAATTGTATATATATCTGACCCGGTTTTGAGACAGTCTTTTTTACACGCCAGCCAAATAACCAATAAATGTGTGTTTTTTGTTTCAATTTACAGTTTGATGCCATTGAGCACTTATTTGACCCCGAAATTATTTAAATTTTATTTCATTTGCAAAAGGAGATAATGTATTTTACAGCGAGCTACCCAACATTTTTTCATATATATTCATTTTAGTCTCTATATTTGTTTTTAAATATAAATGTAATTGACAAAATTTAAGTCACGCATTAATTGACTCATACCCAGGTAAAATATGTAATTTGATGAACATTTTTTGTGTCACCAAAATATACTGTATCAAATTGTTTTGGAATTTCATATAATTTACTGGTCTATTAAACTTCAACGTGTTTTTGTGAATCAATTTACACGCATATGGCTTATAAATACATACGTGCATACTAATGAAGTCTGTACATGACTGGAGTTTATTTGCGGTGTATTGATTTTTTGGGGTGCAGTTTCATTTTGGTATTAAATATTGACTTGGTTTATGAAATTGTGCCTACTAGGGAAGCATAGGATGGGAATAATTTTGAAAAAAATAAATAAAAATAAAAGGCCAGTCTAGAAATATATGATTATACCCTACAACACTATGTGTTGGGGGTATTATAAGTTTGATTGGCCCAAAAATTATGTAACACCTCGAAATATTGGTTTCCCACATAGGAAAGTATATATGGATCTTCCTAGCTCGCCGAGCTGAGTCGATCTAGCTATGTATGTCCGTCCGTCCGTCTGTCCGTCTGTCCATGTTAATTTGTAATCACTCTACAGGTCGCAATTGTGGCCCGATCTTCACGAAATTTAGAATGAAGGTGGGTCTGCGGTCAGAATAGAACCCTATTTCTTTTGGAGATGATCGCCAAATGTTTAGGGGTTGAAATGGACCAAATACTGAAAAAATTTCGGATTTTGCAGTAGCTATACAGGTCGCAATTATAGACCAATCGACGCGGAATTTTGCATGTTGCTAGAGTTTAGGGCGGGGAAGAAGCCTACCCATTTGGGTGGTCATCGGATAATATTTAGCGGGTAAAATAGACCATATCTTTTTTGTTGAAAAAAAAATTAAAATTTTTCATTAAACTGCGAATATTTTAAATCCCGGCGAAATCACGAAGCCATGACAAGGTTACTTCTGATCTTTACATTGATTTTAACATCCAACAAAACGGATATATAGCAAAATATGTGCGATATATATGTTTATCAAAGAAGATATGCTTGAAAGATCTCTTTTATGTCGAGAACGGCTGAACTGATTTCGACAGTTCTCATTAATTCAGAATGGCCTTTTGGCAGAAAAGAAAAAACGTCTAAAAAAATCTCATAAAAATATCTGTTTAAAGATGAAAATATTGATTTTGTAAAATTTTTTCATAGTTTTTCAATTTTGTCATATTTTTGGCATATTTTCATTTTGAATTAAACATTTGGTAATATTTCTACAGCTAACAAAACTAAGTAATTAGGATATCAGGATATCATATACAGATCGCATTTATGGCCCGATCCTTACGAAATTTTGCATGGAGATAAGATGAGGGTCAGAATAGAAACGTACTCTTTTTGGAGATGATCGCCATATATTTAGGGGTTGAAATGGACCAAAAAACTGCAAAATTGTCTGCAGGTCGTAATTATCGCCCGATCCTCACGCACATTTAAATGGTGGTTACCGGACATTTCAAAAGCCAAGCAGTTTTGGATGGCCATCCAAAAATATTCAATGTGTGAAATAGTTTGCCAACTTTTTTAGACAAAATACGAAAATGCCCATTCCAGTGACTTTTTGGAGAATTCACAAATACAGGAAAGACGCACTTTTGACTATTTCGTTAACGCCGATTTCGTTGAAGAATATTGTCAAATGTCTGTATCTCATAAAGATGCGTTTCAGTCAAAAACCAATAATAAATGTTAATCTTTTGCCACTTCTGAGAGATTATAGGTCTTTGGAAAATATTGGTTCCAGATCTAGGAAGACCATTTACGTGCAACATCTACCAATAAATTGGAAATGAGCAAATTATTTTAAGTTGCTATTATTCGAAAATTAGAGAACGAAACCTGATGGTTTTCTTTTATTATTTGTCACAATATCTTGTGGAATTCTTTCGAGTATCTCGCCTATATAAACTGTATCGTTTATTATAGTGTTGTAGGGTATTCAACGGTCGGCCCCGCTCGACTGTAGCCTTTGCTTACTTGTTTTTATATAAAAATATTTTTTTACCCAATGGTGGAGGGTATTAAAAGTTCGGCCCTATCGAACTGAATGTATATTTTTCTACTTGTTTGTATTTATTTATTATCACTCTAATCATATTTTGTACACACCATTTCAAATATTTCCAGCATTCGAAATGTATGGAAATGTTTACTTCATTTAAAGTGAAGGTAGTACCAAACCTGCCGATAATATTGTACTCAGACATCAATACGAATTTATATAACTTTAATTTTTAGCAAAAAATCTTTAAGTTGAAAAATGTCGTTGTGTTTTTGTTAAATATGTCGTAGCCTCCCAACAGCTATAATAAATAATAATGCAGCCACTTGAGTGTCAACTGTTAGGTTTGATATAAACACCCACCGTTTTTGGGAGGCAGAGACGTGTTACTATCGGCTACAGCAAAACATTAAAAAGGTTTTACCCACAAACAAATAAAAGAAATATAGCTGTGAAATATTATACCCAAACTTGTGCTCATCAAGTTGCCATAACACTTTTGACCAAGCTTATACTTTCTAACATGGTCTGCAGTGTGTAGAAAACATGGCCCTTCGTAACAACGTGACAGTGAAAACCTATCTTTTGGTGACCGTCATCACAAATAGAACAAATTTTGTGAATAAAAAAATAACTATTTCTGTATCTCAACGCTCACAAAGGGCTAACACCTCTGTGTGGCAGATAAGCATCACCAAATGGTTTTACTGTTTAGGTTGGTTTTTTTTATTTTCACTTTTTTCTTTTTGTGTGATGAAAATGATGGCAATTAGTTGTTAAAGTGTGTCAATCAATTTTATTTACATTGTTAATTATTGATGAGTTTTTCACACTAACTTTTTTTTATAATTTATACATGTAAACATAAAATGCATTATGGTTTTTTTTTTTAAATAAAAATATGAAATAATTTTTCAATTAAAAAAAAGCTGGACAAATATTGGAATTTAGAGGAACTCATGTGGAAAATTGAATAGTTTTTTGACGTTTTTGAAATTATAAAAAGGATAATTAAAACAAAACATAATTTGTGTATGTTTTTAATATGTACACAATAAGAAGAAAAAATGTCAGCGAATATTATTTGTAAAATATTTTTCAATTCTAAATGAAAAAAATCAATATTATTGTTAGATTTTTTATAAAAAAAATTATGATTGTGATTTTATCTAATACGTAAAGTTTAATTAATGGAAACTTAGAATGAACATCTGATCAAATACGTCGTAATTAATTTAATAAATTATTATATCAAGTTTCGTTTTTAAACAACAGCTTGTTTTTAGAAATACAAACAAAAAAACCTCTAAAATATTTCATTATTCATATCGTGCGTTCCAATTTATTTAACTCAACCTTTAACTCTCGAGGTGAAATTTCGGGAGGTATTTTATGACGTGGTGGTAAATTTTACCCCCACTTAATTTTACAAAAAAGGTTTATTTAAGAATATTTATTGATAATTGTTTGTTTTATAAATATTTTAAATTAAAATAACTAAAAAAGAAAGAGATTAAAAAACAAATTGGAAAAAAATATCTATATTAGTATATCCACAAGGTATTTATTTTGAAACGCAATACATATACTGAATTTTAAAACCAAAGTCATGCAGGGTATATTCTGATGAAGTAAATAATCAGCTAGTGTATGAAGATGTGGGATTAAAGTTGTATTGGCGATTTTTTAGTGTTCCAATACTTAATGGTAAATCACCACCGGCTTTGGCTATTCTAAACTACAAAAAGGTTTGGCTCATGTTCAGTACCAAAATACAAAGAAAACTGTTAGCAACAGTTCAAAATTGTGGAGTTGTTAAAAAAAATAAAATAAAATAAAATAAAATAAAACAAGTAAGCAAAAACTATAGCCGTGCGGGGCCGACCATGTGATACCCTACAACACTACAATATATAAGAAACTCCCTTATGTCCAAATCCCTTTTGGAAGATTTCGCTTTTGAAATTATGTCTCAGAGCACTGGCCATATATTACCCTTAGCATTTTGACCAGGGACATTTGCCCAATATTTGCGCACTCCATCGTGCTGTTAATTTTTGTGGCCCATTTTACAGCTAAATATAATCCAATGGTCATCCAAAGTGATGCACAATTTCCCTGTCCTTAACACTCTTCTCAGGCGTGTTTATTGGCTTCCATTGTGTGATCAGGATTTTTTTCATTTTTTGGTTCATTTGAACCGCTGAATAATTTGCGATCATCTCCAAAAGTAAGAGTCCTCTCTGTATTCCAAATTTACACTCATCTATATGATTTGCTTGTCTACGATATTTGAACGAAATCAGCATAAAGAAGTAAGCAAAGGCTACAGTCGAGCGGGGCCGACCGTTGAATACCCTACAACACTATAATAAATGATACATTTTATATAGGCGAGATACTCGAAAGAATTCCATAAGATATTGTGACAAATAATATAAGAAAAAAATATCAGGTTTCGTTCTCTAATTTTCGAATAATAGCAACTTAAACTAATTTGCTCATTTCCAATTTATTGGTAAATGGTCTTCCTAGATCTGGAACCAATATTTCCAAAAGACCTATAATCTCTCAGAAGTGGGAAAAAATTAACATTTATTATTGGTTTTTGACTGAAACGCATCTATATGAGATACAGACATTTGACTATATTCTTCAACGAAATCAGCGTTAACGAAATAGTCAGAAGTGCGTCTTTCCTGTATTTGTGAATTCTCCAAAAAGCCACTGGAATGGACATTTTCGTATTTTGTATACAAAAGTTGGCAAACTCCTTCACACATTGAATATTTTTGGATGGCCATCCAAAACTGCTTGGCTTTTGCAATGACCGGTAACCCCCATTCAAATGTGCGTGAGGATTGGGCGATAGTTACGACCTGCTGAAAATTTTGCAGTTTTTTGGTCCATTTCAACCCCTAAATATATGGCGATTATCTCCAAAAAGAGTATGCTTCTATTCTGACCCTCATCTTATCCCCATGCAAAATTTCGTGAGGATCGGTCCATAAATGCGATCTGTATATGATATCCTGATATCCTAACTACTTAGTTTTGTTAGCTGTAGAAATATTACCAAATGTTTAATTCAAAATGAAAATATGCCAAAAATATGACAAAATTGAAAAAATATGAGAAAATGTTAAAAAATCAATATTTTCATCTTTAGAGAGATATTTGTATGCGTTTTTTAGACGTTTTTCCTTTCCTGTCAAGAGGCCATTCTGAATTAATGAGAACTGTCGAAATCAGTTCAGCCGTTCTCGACATATATCAGATCTTTCAAGCACATCTTCTTTGATAGACATATATATCGCATATATTTGCTATATATTCGATTTTTTGGATCTTAACATCAATGTAAAGATCAGAAGTAACCTTGTCATGGCTTTGTGATTTCGCCGGGATTTAAAATATTCGCGGTTTAATGAAAAATTCTGAATTTTTTCAACAAAAAAGATATGGCCTATTTTACCCGCTAAATATTATCCGATGACCACCCAAATAGGTAGGCTTCTTCCCCGCCCTAAACTCTAGCTACATGCGAAATTCCGCGTCGATTGGTCTATAATTGCGACCTGTATAGCTACTGCAAAATCCTACATTTTTTCAGTATTTGGTCCATTTCAACCCCTAAATATTATGCGATCATCTTCAAAACAAATAAGGTTCTATTCTGACCTTAACCCCACCGCCATTCTAAATTTCGTGAAGATCGGGCCATAATTGCGACCTGTAGAGTGATTACAAATTAACATGGACAGACGGACGGACGGACATACATAGCTAGATCGACTCAGCTCGGCGAGCTAGGAAGGTCCATATATACTTTCCTATATGGGAAACCAATATTTCGAGGTGTTACATAAATTCTGGCCCAATCAATCTTATAATACCCCCAACACATAGTGTTGTAGGGTATAAAAATGGACCTATTTCAATATCAAAATACGGACGTTTAGATTACTTCAAAGTCAAAGCCAAACGCCATAAATGGAGTGGCATTAAAGGCACCTCCAATGAATTTATTTGGGAAAACAGTTCGAAAAGAGATAAGGCTTCTCATTTCTCTATCAGGACGAAAAAGGACTGGTGAAGCCCAAGATGAAAGGAAATTCGTTATAGAACTTCCTTAGTAAACGAGTTCTAAAAGGGAAGATGTCTAAATCAAATCTATATTTGCCCCTTTTGGGGAGGAACTGTAACAAAGTCTAATGCCATAATTATTAGATTTTTCTTTTAATTTTATTGAATAAAGGCAAAAAGTGTCGGAAATAGCATCACATTTTAGAAAAAGTTTAGATATGTTCGGATTAGTCACCTTTGGCACGAAATATGGCCTTCAATTCTAGCCAATGAAACCGTCATACGCTGCCCGAATGTTGCTTGGCGGTAATTTTGCCCATTAACGGCAAAGCGATTGCTTGAGGTGATCGACACTTTGGTATTTGTTTGTGCCAACCTTGCTTTCCAAAATACTCCAGACCCAATATTCCAACTGATTGGTATCCGGAGATTTTGGTGGCCAATTGTGCGCTGGAAATGAATCGAGGAACCTCATTTTGTAATCATTCTTGGGTGGCGTGTGCTGAGTGTGATGGTGCTGAGTCCTGTTGGAATGTCCAAGGTCTGCGGCTAAAATGTTTGCGTGCCCAAGGCTTTAATACACCCTTCAGAATATTTTCGCGATAATATTCGGCATTTATTCTGATGCTCGGCTGTTATGGCGGCCCACACCATCACCATGACCGTCGATTGAGTTCTGGGGGCCAACCCAAGGTGCACATTTTCAACTGACCTCTTTGGCAAGTAAACACGATCATTTTGTTTGTTTACAAACTGCTGGACTCAAAAAAAAGGGCTATGCCTATTGTTTTTAAAGATTTCTGCTAGACATTAAAGGGTTGGTATGGACCAATAACTAAAGCTGTTCATGATTTTACAGCCATTATGAAGGTCACAGATAGAAGCCAAAGGACACAAAATCTCGCATGAAGTTAGAGTTTAGTACAGCGGGTAGGATGGGCCGCTACGTTGTGTGAAACAAGTTCAAAAATCCGAAACGCTGGAAATAACTTACAGGCGAAATCCAAAACACACAAAGGCGAACTTTTGGTTTTTTTATGCTGATTTCGTTGAGAATAGAGCCAAATTTCGCAGACAAGCAAATCATATAGATGAGTCTAAATTGGAGATGCAGAGGGGTCTCTTGCTTTTGGAGATGCAAAATATTTAGGGGTTTCATTGAACCAAACATTTTCCTGATCACCCAATTGAAACCAATTGACATGGAATTTTGCATGAGATTTAAGGAAAGGGAATAAGTCCAGCATTTTGGATGACCATTACATTATATTTAACTGTAAAATGGACCACAACAACTAACAGCACGACGGAGTGCGTAAATATTGGGCAAAAGTCCCTAATCAAAATCTAAGGGTAACATCTGGGGAGTGCTCTATGATATAATTTCAACAGCCAAATCTTCCAAAGTGGTTGCTTCTAACATATTGTAGTATTGTAGTGTATCACATGGTCGGCCCCCACGACTATTTGTTTTGAATAGAAAGTTCCTCGAAAAGCTAACAGCCACTCCTTGTTATTTTCGGAGCAAAAATTACCCAATTATGACTCTGCACCAGAGGGTTGATGTCGGATTTTCAATGGATACGTGCAGGTTCTCTGTGTCCCCAATGCGTACTCCATTTTTTAACACACTCTGCAACATTATCATGATTTCCAAAGTAATGTCGTTCAGCGGAAGGATGAAACTAATTTTCTTTTAAATCAGACATGAGCTTAGTGTTAGAAAATCGTTAGATTTTACAACCTTTATATTCTTTAGGAAAATACAATTTTATAACACGTTAGGCATGTTCGTATAGTCATCTCGTCGTCCAAAGTTCGTAGTGCGTATTTAGAGGTCTGAACTTTTTTTAATTTTATTTTGCATCCACATATTATTTAAGTTTTGTAAAAAATTATATTAAATTTCACAGGCAGCAAACCCACATTTGTTTGTTCATTTTAGCCTTTATATTTGCATTCAAATATAAATGTAATTTACAAAATTTATGTCACGCATTAATTGACTCATACCCAGGTAAAATATGCAATTTGATGAACATTTTTTGTCAACAATCTGCTGTTTGAAATTGTGTTGGAATTTCATATAATTTACTGGTCTATTAAACTTCAACGTGTTTTTGTGAATCAATTTACACGCATATGGTTTATAAATACATACGTGCATACTAATGAAGTTTGTACATGACTGGAGTTTATTTGCGGTGTATTGATTTTTTGGGGTGCAGTTTCATTTTGGTATTAAATATTGACTTGGTTTATGAAATTGTGCCTACTAGGGAAGCATAGGATGCGAATAATTTTGAAAAAAATAAATAAAAATAAAAGGCCAGTCTAGAAATATATGATTATACCCTACAACACTATGTGTTGGGGGTATTATAAGTTTGATTGGCCCAAAAATTATGTAACACCTCGAAATATTGGTTTCCCACATAGGAAAGTATATATGGATCTTCCTAGCTCGCCGAGCTGAGTCGATCTAGCTATGTATGTCCGTCCGTCCGTCTGTCCGTCTGTCCATGTTAATTTGTAATCACTCTACAGGTCGCAATTGTGGCCCGATCTTCACGAAATTTAGAATGAAGGTGGGTCTGGGGTCAGAATAGAACCCTATTTCTTTTGGAAATGATCGCCAAAGGTTTAGGGGTTGAAATGGACCAAATACTGAAAAAATTTCGGATTTTGCAGTAGCTATACAGGTCGCAATTATAGACCAATCGACGCGGAATTTTGCATGTTGCAAGAGTTTAGGGCGGGGAAGAAGCCTACGAATTTGGGTGGTCATCGGATAATATTTAGCGGGTAAAATAGACCATATCGTTTGTGTTGAAAAAATTCAAAATTTTTCATTAAACCGCGAATATTTTAAATCCCGGCGAAATCACAAAGCCATGACAAGGTTACTTCTGATCTTTACATTGATGTTAACACCCAACAAAACGGATATATAGCAAAATATGTGCGATATATATGTCTATCAATGAAGATATGCTTGAAAAATCTCTTATATGTCGAGAACGGCTGAACTGATTTCCACAGTTCTCATTAATTCAGAATTGCTTCTTGGCAGGAAAGAAAAAACGTCTAAAAAATCGCATAAAAATATCTCTCTAAAGATGAAAATATTGATTTTGTAAAATTTTCTCACATTTTTTCAATTTTGTCATATTTTTGGCATATTTTCATTTTGAATTAAACATTTGGTAATATTTCTACAGCTAACAAAACTAAGTAGTTAGGATATCAGGATATCATATACAGATCGCATTTATGGGCCGATCCTTACGAAATTTTGCATGGGGATAAGATGAGGGTCAGAATAGAAGCCTACTCTTTTTGGAGATGATCGCCATATATTTAGGGGTTGAAATGGACCAAACAACTGCAAAATTGTCTGCAGGTCGTAATTATCGCCCGATTCTCACGCACATTTGAATGGGGGTTACCGGACATTACAAAAGCCAAACAGTTTTGGATGGCCATCCAAAAATATTCAATGTGTGAAATAGTTTGCCAACTTTTGTAGACAAAATACGTCCATTCCAGTGACTTTTTGGAGAATTCACAAACATAGGAAAGATGCACTTCTGACTATTTCGTTAACGCTGATTTCGTTGAAGAATATAGTCAAATGGCTGTATCTCATATAGATGCGTTTCAGTCAAAAACCGATAATAAATGTTAATCTTTTGCCACTTCTGAGAGATTATGGGTCTTTGGGAAATATAGGTTCCAGATCTAGGAAGACCTTTTAAGTGCAACATTTACCAATAAATTGGAAATGAGCAAATTAGTTTAAGTTGCTATTATTCGAAAATTAGAGAACGGAACCTGATGGTCTTCTTTTATTATTTGTCACAATATCTTGTGGAATTATTTCGAGTATCTCGCCTATATAAACTGTATGGTTTATTAAAGTGTTGTAGGGTATTCAACGGTCGGCCCCGCTCGACTGTAGCCTTTGCTTACTTGTTTTTTGACTGATAAAGACTGAAAGATTTACAAAACCGTGAAAAATATACTCCATGCCTCAATTCTAGATGTCAACAGAAACCTCAACATCAAATTTGAGGATTCAAGACCTATCTCTTTACCAGATATAAAAATTTGGTACTTTTCAAAGAACTCAATCCTACAAACAAAAAGTTAAGGCAATATAAAATAACATGGTTTCAGCTCTATTCCTTCACCCAATACCAAATATAGTACTTTTTAGTACTTTTCAAAGAGTCATATAACACATTTCCAAAGCAACCTCCATATCTCAACCGCAGACACCACAAGTAACATACATCACAAATTTGTAGATTTCAATCTCTATTCCTTCTACCAAGACCAAGTTTAGTTCCTTTTAATACCTTTCGTACAAATTTAGTACACATTTCCCAAACCAACTTCATTTCTCAATTCCAGATACCAAGAGAGACCTTAATATCAAATTTAAGGATTCCAGTCACATTTCTTCCCTCAATACCAACTTCAGTACCATTAAGTACATTTCGTACAAATATTAATTAATTAATTAATATCCAAACCACCGCCCAAATATCAAACACAGATACCATCAGTAATTTGAATATCAAATTTCACCAAATTTAGTACCATTTAGTACTTTTCGTACAATTGTAGTACACATTTGCAAAATCACAACCTGATCTCAACATCAAATACCAACAGAGATCTATCACTTCACCCAATACCCGATATAGTACCACGTAGTACTTTTCCAAAAGTTATAGTACAGATTTCCAAAATCACTTCCAAATTTTAATCACAGACACCATTTGTGACCTTAACATACAATTTCGGAATTCCAGTTCTATCGATTCACACAAATGAAAATTTTACTAAACTTAGTACACAAAAAAACATATTTCCAAATCCACCTACATACCCCAATCCTATACTCCAAATTTCCAAAACTACTCTCGTACCTCAATCATAAAATCTTATTACCCATGTTCAGGTATCTAACCTTATCGGTTCACCAGAATTCAAGTTGTACTAAATTTAGTACTATTGAGAATATATTAGTACAAAATTCCAAAACCACCCACATGTCCTAACACGATATTCCAAATTTCCAAAACTACTTTTGGTACAAATTTCCAAAACCACCTACATATCCCAGTCCTGTACTCCAAGTTTCCAAGACCACTTTTGTACCTCAATCATATAATCCCATAGAAATCTCATTACCCAATTTCAAGACTCCAGCCTTAACGGTTCTCCCAAATCCAAATTGTACCAAATTTAGTGCATTTTGTAGATATACGTAGACATTTCCAAAAACACCTACATACCCCAATCCTACACTCCGGCCATAGTCTTATTTCCAATTTTAAGTATACCAGCTCTATTGGTTCACCCAAATGTAAATTGTACCAAATTTAGTACCATTTAGTACTCTTTAGTACAAATTTTCATAACTACCTACACACCTTAGCCCTACAATGCGATATTAATCGTATTTTCAAATATCAGTACTCCAGCTCTATTGGTTCACCCAAAATTTAAATTGGAACAAAATTTAGTACCATTTAGTACACATTAGTACGAATTTCCAAAACTTCCTACATAACCCAATCCTAAACTCCCACATTAATCCCAATTCCAAATTTCAGGATTCCACCCCTTTCTGTTCACCCAAATCTAAATTGTACCAAGTTTAGTACCATTAGGTACATATAAGTAGAAATTCCCAAAAATTAACTATACACCCCAATCCTATAATGCAATAGAAATCGTATTTTCAAATTTCAGGATTCCAACACTGTTTTTTTCTCCCAAAATTTAAATTGTATCAAATTTAGTACCATTTAGTACACATAAGTACTAATTTTAAAACTATCTACATTCCTCAGTTCTAAAATGCAAAAGTAATCTTATTTCTAAATTTTGGGATTCCAACTCTATCGGTTCAAACAAGTCGAAATTGTACCAAATTTGGTACATTTAGTACTTCTCGCTCAGTACAAGTTTCGAAAACTTCCTTCATATCCCAATCCTGCACTCCTTCAGTTATATTAATTTCAATTTTCATGATTCCAGCTCCCTCCGCTCCATTTCTCCAAATTTAATTTGTACTAAATTAAGTACTGTTTAGTACTTATCGTATACATGAGTACAAACATCCATAATCACCTCCTTGCATCGACTCTACTCCACGACCTTAATTCCCATTCAAAATTTTAAGTTTTTATATCTGGCCGTTTACACGATAGGAAATGGTACCAAATGTTGTACATTTTAGTACTTTTCTTACACTTTTTGTGCGAATTTTCAAAAATCCTTAGGCACATCTATCATACATTGCAGCTGTGATCTTCATTCCAAATGTAAGAGTACTAACTCTACTGTTTCCTAAAATGTAAAGGATCTTATATTTAGTACCTTTTAATACTTTTCGTACTGTTCTAGTACGAATTTCCAACCCAGTCTTATCTGAACCCTTCGGACCAAGAGTGACCCTCACCAATTTCGAGATTCTAGCTTCAGTCGTATCGTCAGTCAATTACTTTACTCTTTACTAGAGATATAGAAAATATTTACTAATACCAATAAACAAAAAGGAACTCTCAACGTGCTTCTGCAGAAAAAAAGGGTCCGAAATTGTATTGTTTTTTTTTTTTCACAATTACGAAATATATTCGATTTTTAGAAACAAACTTCCGATAAATAAGTTTGTCAAGAATATTGTTAAATAAAATGTATACAGAGGTTCATCTGGTCGTATGATTTATCTGATAACTATTAATTATAACTCATACGACCCAATGTCTTACTTAACATGATAAAATGCATCAAACTCACTACATGATGCCGTCATATTCACTCCCTCCGCCCGGGACATCAAAGTTCATTACACAAATGAAGTGTTTTGCAATGAAAGAAACAAAAAATTGCAAACCACACCCACACATGCATAACACAACCACAAAAATGACGTTACAATAACCTCAATGAACTCCTTACAAGACCACGTACACACACACACACACGCATAAAAATTAAATGTTAATTATTTAAGATTATGCCAATGCCACCGACATTGATGTGTGGGTGATGCTGCGGATATCTAAAACTCAAAATAATTGTATAATTACGATAAGCATCTTAAACGCACGCCTTGTGCTCCTTGTCCGTTCAATTGCCGACATTGTTTGAGTATCAAAGAGACACCCTTCCCCCGCAAACCTTGGAAGATGTATAGCATTACGCACGCCTTGTGCTCCTTGTCCGTTCAATTGCCGACATTGTTTGAGTATCAAAGAGACACCCTTCCCCCGCAAACCTTGGAAGATGTATAGCATTACTGCTGCCGCTGCCATTTACAACCCCATTCACAGTATGGCCGGACATTAGTGGCAATGTCATAAAGAGAATTATTTCTGGTTCGTGGACCTCAGCAACAACTGTTGTCCCATGTGGGTGGGCGCGTGTAAGCGTTTTCGTTTTTCTGGCTTTCCTTCTGTAATATCTGTCTGCTTGTATTCGCTTTGAAACGTGTCGAGAATGTCATGACTTCAAATTGCACAATTTGCCAAATAATTTGCTACAAATTGTTTTCATTTGTACAGTTTTTTTGACAATACATACAAGAGACAGTGTTGTCTGTTTGTAATTTGTGGAGTCATTGGTTTGCCATTCCGCATGCTTTATTGAGAAACGTGCATTTTTTTCGTGTAAAATATTCCCAATATAATTCCTGGGAATGTAAGAGGCGCAAACAAGAGGTAGTAATTATAGGGTATTATATTATGGTAAAGGTTGGGGTCACAATCTGGAGATGGTAAATTTCATATTGGGGAGTCTCTGATCACTTTTATGGCCGCATTTAATATGTCTGAATATAACACGGAACTCGGAACTTCCCAAACGGAAGCAAATTTTGAGAAGAACATAACAATTTGTTACTAGCTAAGTTATCCAATTATTCAAAATATTTGAACACCTGTTCCAAGTTTTTTTTACGATTCACAAATTGATACGATGTTTTGGAAATTCTCTCCATTTTTTGGGCAGGTCCCAGAGTTAGTAAATCCATCATTTTTTTTTTATTCAAAATTTGATTAATTTATATATTAAATTTTTTTTATCTTTTTTTATTGATGTTAGAATTTTAAAAATCTTTATGATTTGAAAATTTTGGAAAAATTGGATATATCTCTAAGAGCACTAATGAGCACTAACCATACTGATAAAAGCGATATATTTTGAAGAGCTAAAGGAAAGTTATTCACAATACATAAAAAAAAAGATTTAGAATTTAAAAAAAAAAATAATGGGCTTACTAATTCTGGGAACTGCCCAAATAGATAAAATTTCCAAAATATGAGTATCAACTTCACAAATCGTAACAATTATGTCAAACTTAAAAAAAAAAAACAAAAAAAAAATTAAGAATTAAGCAAAAGCTATAATATTGCGGGGCCGACCATGTGATACCCTAAAACACTACAAATTGTTAGAAGCCCCTTATATCCAAATCCGTTTTGGAATATTTCGCTTTGGAAATTATGTCATGGAGCACTGCCCAGATATTACCCTTAGCTTTTTGACCAGGGACATTTGCCCAATTCTTACGCACTCCGTCGTGCTGTTAGTTGTTGTAGTCCATTTTATAGCTAAATACAATCCAATGGTCATCTAAAATGCTTCTTCCCTGTCTTTAACTCTCCTCTTAGGCAAAATTCCGTGTCGATTGGTTTCAATTGTGTCATCAGGAAAATTTTTGTGTTTTTGGTTAATTGAACTCCTAACTATTTTGCGATCATTTCCAAATGTAAATTCCAAATTTAGACTCATCTATATGATTTGCTTGTTCACGGTATTTGGCTATATTCGTCAACGAAATCAGGAAAAAAGCCAGAAGTGCGCCTTTTGTGCACTTCGGATATTGCCTTTAAGTTATTTTCAGCGTTTCGGAAGAATAGAAATTTTGGTATTTTTTCACACGAATGTAGTGGGCCATTCTACCCGCTGCCTTAACTCTAACTTCATGCGAGATTTCCTGTCCTTTGGTTTCTATTTGTGACCTCTATAACGGCTGCAAAATCAGTAACATTTTTAGTTGTTGATCCATTTCAACCACTAAATATATTGCGGACATCTTTGAAAACAATAGGCCGTGCCCTTCTGAACCTAACCCTACCTTTTGTGAAAAATTTCGTGAGGATCGGACGATAATTGCAATCTGTATATAATAACCCCAACCTCTGTTGTAAGGTGAAAAAATATTACAAAATATACACTTCAATATTTTAAGTCAAATTCAAAAAAATTTGAAAAAGTAAAAATATGTCACAAAATCTGTATTAACATCATTATTGACATCTTTTTATCCGATTTTTTTAGATTTTGTACTTTTATGCCAAGAGAGCATTCTGAATTGACAACATTTGTCAAAATCGGTCCAGCCATTCTTGAAAAATAAGCATTCTAGCTAACATCCCCTTCCTTTGTACATACACATTGTACATATTTCGCTATATATATCCGATATATTTACTATCGGCATCTACGTAACGGCCGGAATTCACCTTTTTGCCTATATGTGATTAAGCCGGGATTAAAAATATTGTTTAATTTAACATTTTACTTTTAATTAATGCAAATGTTATGGTCTATTTCACTCACTAAATATTACCCGATGACCATCCAAATTGGAAGGCCCAGCCCAAACTCTAGCCTCATGCTAACTTTCACGTGGGTAAAGTCAGCATAAGAAGTCAGAAGTTAGCCTTTTGCGTATTTTAGATTTCGTCTCTAAGTTATTTTCAGCGTTTCGGTTGAATGGAAATTTTTGGTATTTTTTCCCACATAAAGGTAGTGACCCATTCTACCCGCTGTTTTAAATTGCAACTTCATGCGGAATTTCGTGTTCTTTGGTTTATATTTGCGACCTTTATAACGGCTGTAAAATCATGAAAATTGTAAGTTGTTGATCCATTTCAACCACTAAATATATTGCGGCCATCTCTTAAAAATAATAGGCCTAGCCCTTCTGAGCCTAACCCGACCCTTATGAAAACTTTCGGGAAAATATTCACAAAATCTATATTAACATCATAATTGGCATCTTCTTTTTGAATTTTTAAATTTCATTCCCTGATGCCAAGAGGACACTTTGAATTGACAAAATTCGTTAAAATCGGTCCAGCCATTCTTGAGATATAAGTATTCTAGCTTACATTCCTTTCCATTTAAAATCCATATTTTATATATATTTCGTTATATATATCCGGTATATTTACTATCGGCATATAGGGTTAGAGTTGACTTCTTCGTCTATTTTTTGATTTTGCCGTGATTAAAAATATTCGCCGTTTAATGGGAAATTTCACTTTTATTTAACACAAATTTTATGGTCTATTTCTCCTACTAAATATTACCCGAAATTGGAAGGCTTCTGTATAGCCCTAAGCTCTAGTTCCATGCTAACTTCCGCGCCGATTGGTCTATAATTGCGACCTGTAGAGCAACTGCAAAATCAGGAAATTTCTCAGTTTTTGGTCCATTTCAAAAACCTAAATATTATGCGATCATTTCCAAAAGCAATAGGGTCCTATTCTGACTCTAGCCTCACCTCCATTCTAAATTTCGTGAAGATCGAGCCATAATTGCGACCTGTAGAGTGATTACAAATTAACATGGAGAGACGGACAGAGGGACGGATGGACATACATACCTAGATCGACTCAGTTCGGCGAGATAGGAAGATACAAATTTCCTTTCTATGTGGGAAACCAATGTTTCGAGGTGTTACATAATTGTTGGCCCAATCAAACTTATAATACCTCCAACACATGGTGTTGTAGGGTATAAAAATAAATCAAGTTAAAAAGAATCTGCGGATTTTGCCGACAGCTATATACCATCAGTCACTCTTCGCTTATTTAAATATATTTTTGACTAAATAACTGTAGAACCTTTATGATGGAGGTGCCAAAAAATGGGTCAATGTTGTCCTTTTTGTACCTGACCTAAGTCTAATATAAGAGGGCCATATGTGGGTGCTTTGACAACACTTTTATATGAAAAATATTATATTTTTTCGAAATTTGAGAATTGAGAGAAAAGTGGATCGAAGTATTGCTCTTCATCTAATACTGAAAAAATTGGGACGAGCATCGAACATTTATTCCAAGTTTATACGATTACTTTATAAAAATTTAAATATTTTGTGGGGAGGTACCAGAAGGTGTGAGCCGAGGAACTCTATATTCGCATGAGATCCCTGGTTACTAAATTTAAAAAAAAATCTCTGACTTGTTTCGTTATTTAAATATTGAAAATTGTGACCCTTTGTGGGGCAGATATCAGAAGGGGTGGGCCGATAATAGACTCATTGTGAGAGAGTTACAAGAAGGAGTGGACGGATATATCTCACCTTTACGATAGGTCTTGTGTGAGTAGAAATATTGGGATGTGCCAAGTTTGAAAATAATCAAATTTATGCGATATCTGGGATCATTAATGTAAAGGTCAGGTGTGCCTTTTTCGTGTGTTTTTGCGATTTCGCTGGAGTTTAAAATGTTCGGAGTTTTGTAGAAATGTTCGTATTTTTATTTACATGCAATTATGATATATTTCACCCGCTAAATATTATTCGGTTAGCATCCAAAATTGGTAAGCTTCTGTCCAGCAGTAAAATTCTAGCACCATGCAAAATAATTGTGAACTTTAGAGCAACTGCTAAATAAAGAAATGTTTCTGTTTATGGTCCATTCCAATCCCTAAATACTTTCGATCATCTCCAAAAACAATAGGCTTCCAATCCCACCTTAAGCCCACGCCTAATTTCGTAAGGATTGGGCTGTAATCGTGACCTGTAATGTGATTATAATTTAACATGGACAGATAGACGGACGGACAAACATAGCTGGTTAGACTCTGTTCGCAAAATAAGAAGATCCATATATAGTCTCAACTCTAGTTTAGTAAAAACTTTCGGATTTGTTTTTGAAATTTTTTTCTAAAGGTAGGTATTTGTACCCTGATTCCGGGAAAGTATTTTTTCCTGGGATACGGACCCGGGCTTGCTCAAAACCTGGGTTAAACCTGGATCTACATTACCGATATGGATATGAATAAAAAATTCAATCCAATCCAACAAGTGATCACATATTTCGGTTATTTGAAACTATATGATAGTTATATCAAAATCATCAATTTTTGGTCCCGGATTTTTTAAAATCCCCCAAAATTCGAAAAAAAACCCCAAGTTTTTTTTTTAATTTGATGCTTTGGCCGGGGCTTGAGATTTTCTCTATTAGGTATGTTCAACACCGACTTCGCCAACCAAAGTTTTTCTAAGTAGAGGGCCTTCGGCCGGAGCTTGAAGTTATATTCTCAGTATATGTCCAATACAGGCTACGAGAAGTATAGTAAAGAGAAGTTAAAACGGTGGGTTTTAAAGACCCATTTCTCTGGCTCAAGGAAAGATAATAACGCATATTGTATGATTTTGGAAAGGTTAGAGTGTCAACTATAATTTGGCATACATTTCGTGAACTCCAAAAATGGGGATTCTTCCGGCTTTTGTAGAATTTTTAAAAAATCCGGGTCCAAAAAATCTATAGTTTTGATATAACTCACGAACCCCATCATGTGATCACTTGTTGGATAGGTATTTTCATTAGCTTTCAAATGATATCTGTTTTGAAGATCTGGGTCTAACACAGGTTTAAGGCCGGGATTTTCGCGTCAAATATTTGGGTATCTGCATTCGTCTCCCAAGAACAAATGCTTTCCCGTAAACCGGGTGCAAAATCCTACTTCTGAAAAATTAAAAAAAAAATAAGAGTTTTTACTGAAATAGAGTTAAGCCAAAGTTTCCCATGTCTTTGACTAATATTTCGAGGTGTTATAAAATCTTGAACCAACAAAGCTTATAATACCCTCAACATATAGTGTTGCAGGGTATAAAAATCATGTCAATTTGATTTAACTATGTATTAATTTGGATAAAAATTAAATAATGCTTTTGGTTTAATTTAATTTTCATTATTTTTTTTTTACAAATTAAGCATTGTTTTTAAATATTTGAAAAGACGAATATCAGACACACATTTTGAAGAATAATGTAATGCTTCACAATATCCTAGACATGTTACATAATATACAAATATGTGAACTCTTAGACGCTGTTTGTATTCCAAGAAACACATATCAAAAAACATAAACATCCACAAAATAAATCCATTGACGACGTTAAGTATATAAGTGTAAACAAGTGATTTTCAATTTCCCTTCCATGGAAAAGCGAAAAAAAACAACAAAATAAAACGTCAATAAACAAGAATTGACAAATCTAAAGTGAGATACGGGTTACGCATACACACCAAATGGTGAAATGTCAAGTGTGCGGAAAAGGAATTCTTAAATTATCGTCTTTTTTTTTGTCTTGGGAATTCTATTAGTGGTTGGGCTTAACAAAATATTCAGTGGGATTCGGGAAGAGTATGGAGGGTGTAAGCAATGTATATTATAAAATCAATGAACAATTCTTAGAAATCCAAATATGTATGGTTAAAAAATATGTAAAAAATGCAACAAAGAAGCGGATGGAAATCGTCAGACATAGCATACATACGTTTAAAATTTAAAAGGTTTAACAACATTAAAATTGGTTGAACATAGTTTCTTATTTTTTGTTTTTAATGTATACTAATAAACGCAGGAGATGAAAACATATACGAAAATTATTATTTTAAGTGAAGATCTAATTATTATATTATTTAAAGACTGAATTTTATAAAATAAACAGTCAAATGATATTGTAATAGAGATTGCCTATAGGTATATTTGCAAAAATAATTATTAGTAAATTACCAAAATATATGAAAAAATATGTAAAAACAAGTAAGCAAAGGCTACAATCGAGCGGGGCCGACCGTTGAATACCCTACAACACTATAATAAACGATACAGTTTATATAGATATTGTGACAAATAATAAAAGAAAACCATCAGGTTTCGTTCTCTAATGTTCAAATAATAGCAACTTAAACTAATTTGCTCATTTCCAATTTATTGGTAGATGTTGGACTTAAATGGTCTTCCTAGATCTGGAACCAATATTTCCCAAAGACCTATAATCTCTCAGAAGTGGAAAAGATTAACATTTATTATTGGTTTTTGACTGAAACGCATCTATATGAGATACAGACATTTGACTATATTCTTCAATGAAATCAGCGTTAACGAAATAGTCAGAAGTGCGTCTTTCCTGTGTTTGTGAATTCTCCAAAAAGTCACAGGAATGGACATTTTCGTATTTGTCTACAAACTGCTTGGCTTTTGCAATGTCCGGTAACCCTCATTCAAATGTGCGTGAGGATCGGGGGATAATTACGACCTCCTGACAATTTTGCAGTTTTTTGGTCAATTTCAACCCCTAAATATATGGCGATCATCTCCAAAAAGAGTAGGCTTCTATTCTGACCCTCATCTTATCCCCATGCAAAATTTCGTAAAGATCGGGCCATAAATGCGATCTGCATATGATATCCTAACTACTTAGTTTTGTTAGCTGTAGAAATATTACCAAATGTTTAATTCAAAATGAAAATATGCCAAAAATATGACAAAATGGAAAAAATATGAGAAAATGTTACAAAATCAATATTTTCATGTTTAGAGAGATATTTTTATGCGATTTTTTAGACGTTTTTTCTTTCCTGCCAAGGGACAGTTCAGCCGTTCTCGACATATAAGAGATCTTTCAAGCATATCTTCTTGGATAGACATATATATCGCACATATTTTGCTATATATCTGTTTTGTTGGATGTTAACATCAATGTAAAGATCACAAGTAACCTTGTCATGGCTTTGTGATTTCGCCGGGATTTAAAATATTCGCGGTTTAATGAAATTTTTTTAATTTTTTCAACAAAAAAGATATGGTCTATTTTACCCGCTAAATATTATCCGATGACCACCCAAATTGGTAGGCTTCTTCCCCGCCCTAAACTCTAGCTACATGCGAAATTCCGCGTTGATTGGTCTATAATTGCGACCTGTATAGCTACTGCAAAATCCGACATTTTTTCAGTATTTGGTCCATTTCGACCCCTAAACATTTGGCGATCATCTCCAAAAGAAATTGGGTTCTATTCTGACCCTAGCCCCACCTCCATTCTAAATTTCGTGAAGATCGGGCCATAATTGCGACCTGTAGAGTGATTACAAATTAACATGGACAGACGGACAGACGGACGGACGGACATACATAGCTAGATCGACTCAGCTCGGCGAGCTAGGAAGATCCATATATACTTTCCTATGTGGGAAATCAATATTTCGTGGTGTTACATAATTTTTGGCCCAATCAAACTTATAATACCCCCAACACATAGTGTTGTAGGGTATAACAAGTAAGCAAAGGCTACAGTCGAGCGGGGCCGACCGTTGAATACCCAACAACACTATAATAAACGATACATTTTATATAGGCGAGATACTCGAAAGAATTCCACAAGATATTGTGACAAATTATAAAAGAAAACCATCAGGTTTCGTTCTCTAATTTTCGAATAATAGCAACTTAAACTAATTTGCTCATTTCCAATTTATTGGTAGATGTTGCACTTAAATGGTCTTCCTAGATCTGGAACCAATATTTCCCAAAGACCTATAATTTCTTAGAAGTGTATTTGTGAATTCTCGAAAAAGTCTCTGGAATGGACATTTTCGTATTTTGTCTACCAAAGTTGGCAAACTATTTCACACATTGAATATTTTTGGATGGCCATCCAAAACTGCTTGGCTTTTGCAATGTCCGGTAACCGCCTTTCAAATGTGCGTGAGGATCGGGCGATAATTACGACCTGCCGACAATTTTGCAGTTTTTTGGTCCATTTCAACCCCTAAATATATGGCGATCATCTCCAAAAAGAGTAGGCTTCTACTCTGACCCTCATCTTATTCCCATGCAAAATTTCGTAAGGATCGGGCCATAAATGCGATCTGTATATGATATCCTGATATCCTAAATACTTAGTTTTGTTAGCTGTAGAAATATTACCAAATGTTTAATTCAAAATGAAAATATGCCAAAAATATGACAAAATTGAAAAAATATGAGAAAATTTTACAAAATCAATATTTTCATCTTTAGAGAGATATTTTTATGCGATTTTTTTAGACGTTTTTTCTTTCCTGCCAAGAGGCCATTCTGAATTAATGAGAACTGTCGAAATCAGTTCAGCCGTTCTCGACATATAAGAGATCTTTCAAGCATATCTTCTTTGATAGACATATATATCGCTCATATATCCGACTTGTTGGATGTTACCATCAATGTAAAGGTGAGAAGTAACCTTCTCATGGCTTTGTGATTTCGCCGGGATTTAAAATATTCGCCGTTTTAATGAAAAATTTTGAATTTTTTCAACACAAAATATGTGGTCTATTTTACCCGCTAAATATTATCCGATGACCACCCAAATTGGTAGGCTTCTTCCTCGTCCTAAACTCTAGCTACATGCTAAATTCCACGTCGATTGGTCTATAATTGCGACCTGTATAGCTACTGCAAAATCCGACATTTTTTCAGTATTTGGTCCATTTCGACCCCTAAACATTTGGCGATCATCTCCAAAAGAAATAGGGTTCTATTCTGACCCTAGCCCCACCTCCATTCTAAATTTCGTGAAGATCGGGCCATAATTGCGACCTGTAGAGTGATTACAAATTAACATGGACAGACGGACAGACGGACAGACGGACGGACGGACATACATAGCTAGATCGACTCAGCTCGGCGAGCTAGGAAGATCCATATATACTTTCCTATGTGGGAAATCAATATTTCGTGGTGTTACATAATTTTTGGCCCAATCAAACTTATAATACCCCCAACTCATAGTGTTGTAGGGTATAACAAGTAAGCAAAGGCTACAGTCGAGCGGGGCCGACCGTTGAATACCCAACAACACTATAACAAACGATACATTTTATATAGGCGAGATACTCGAAAGAATTCCACAAGATATTGTGACAAATTATAAAAGAAAGCGTAAATATTGAGCAAATGTCCCTGGTCAAAAAACTAAAGGTAATACCTGGGCAGTACTCTTTGACATAATTTCAAAGCGAAATCTTCCAAAATGGATTTGGACATGAGGATGCCTCTACCGTACAGGGTGAATGAAAAACTGTAACAAACTTCAAATCGCTGTCATTTCTAGGCCACTCGTCCGACAGATGTTAAAATTTTTCCAGTGACAGCTCATTATATTGTTTGCAAGCGTACAAAAGAATTTTGGAGAATTTTCCAGAAAAAAAGTTAATCGTGATGGAATTCAAGCGTGATAGTGTGATTTCTTTGTATTTGGCTGGAAAACCACAAGTGGCTATCCTTAGAGAACTCCAGCATTTAAATGTGAGTAAATCGTTTGTGTCTCGTACCATCGCTCGTTACCGTGATACTGGTAGTGTAGCACAACGTCAAGGAAGTGGACGGATTAAAACAGCAACATCAGCAGAAATGGTTCGAAAAGCAGAAATGTTAAAGAAGCGACTTGATCAAACCCCGCGTCGCAGTGGCCGAAAAACGGCTCATGAGCTTAACATATGGCAATATTCCATTCGGCAAATATTGAAAAATTAGCTCCGGGTTAAGCCATTGAAATTCCAAAAAGTGCAAGAACTTACAGGGTAACAGGAAGAAAAGAGCTTAAGAGTTGCATAGCTTGACCGAAAGTGGTGAACTGCCGAATTTGGTTTTCTCCGATTAGAAAACATTCGTTGGCCAACAGTTTGTAAACAAACAAAATGATCGTGTTTACTTGCCAAAGAGGTCAGCTGAAAATGTGCACCTTCGGTTGGACACCAGAATGAACTCAATCGCCGGCCATGGTGATGATGTTGGCCGCCATAACAGCCGATGGTCTCTCTTGGCTCGTATTAATCGATAGTGGCATCAGAATAAATGCCGATTATTATGGCGAAAATATTTTGAAGGGTGTACCAAAGCCTTGGGCACGCAAACATTTTGTCCGTAGACCTTGGTTACGAAATAAGGTTCCTCTCTTCATTTCCAGCGCACAATGGTACTAAAATCTTTGGATACCAATCCGTTGGACTATTGTGTCTGGAGTATTTTGGAAAGCAAAGTGTGGATCACCTCAAACAAGCGCTTCGCCAAATATCGGGAGGTACCGTTATATGGGGGCTACACCAAAACGTGGACCTATAATTACAATGTTGCGCCGCACGAACTAGGACCCATTATGACCCACAAATACCAATTTTTAGACAAATCAGTGAAAAAATGTGGCAAAAACCATCAAAATACCGAATATCGGGAGGTACCGTTATATGGGGGCTATACCAAATCATGGACCCATACATGCAATGTTTCGCCACTGGAGCTGGAACCCATTATGACCAACAAATACCAATTTTCAGACAAATCCGTGAAAAAATGTTGCAAAAATCATCAAATTACCGAATATCGGGAGGTACCGTTATAGGGGGGCTATTCCAAATCATGGACCCATACATGCAATGTTTCGCCACCGGAGCTGGAAACCATTATGACCAACAAATACCAATTTTTAGACAAATCCGTGAAAAATGTGGCAAAAAAAAATAAAATACCGAATAACGGGAGGTACCTTTATATGGGGGCTATACCACAAAGTGGACCTATACATGCAATGTTTTGCCACACGCTCAGGGACCCGTTATGACCTACAAATACCAATTTCCAGACAAATCCGTGAAAAAATGTGGCATAAATCATCAAAATGCCGAATATCGGGAGGGTCCGTTATATGGGGACTATACCAAAACGTGAACGGATATATCTCATTTTCAATACCAACCATCCTAGACACAATGCAAATAGCTCTGCTAAATTTTGACGCTCTACGTCAAATAATGTGGGCTGTATCGTGATTTCAACAGACAGACAGACAGACGGACATCGTTAAATCGACTTAGAATTTTATGCTGATTATGAATATATATACTTTATGGGGTCTAAGACGAATATTTAAGGATGTTACAGACGGAATGGCAAAGTTAATATACCCTCCTTTCCAAGGTGGAGGTGGAGGGAAAATTATGACCTTTGACATTGTTGCAGTTTTTTTTTATCTCACCCTGTTATTCTTCTTCTTAAATTAAATGATTTTATAAGTTGTACACATCTTAATTTAATTGTAATTGGTAAAACTTTTCTTAGTTACGCTTTATGAAGTTTCTTTAGCAACTGGTTGCCAACAATGTCTTGTCAAGGACGAATTTATTACGAGAAAATAAATTGAAACTTTCAAGGTTTCTTCTCAAATATATATTGAGATGATTGATATTATTTCAATTTTTGTTCTTTTTTATACCCTACAACACTATGTGTTGGGGGTATTATAAGTTTGATTGGGCCAAAAATTATGTAACACCTCGAAATATTGGTTTCCCACATAGGAAAGTATATATGGATCTTCCTAGCTCGCCGAGCTGAGTCGATCTAGCTATGTATGTCCGTCCGTCCGTCTGTCCGTCTGTCCGTCTGTCCATGTTAATTTGTAATCACTCTACAGGTCGCAATTATGGCCCGATCTTCACGAAATTTAGAATGGAGGTGGGGTTTGGACCAGAATAGAACCCTATTGCTTTTGGAGATGATCGCCAAATGTTTAGGGGTTAAAATGGACCAAATACTGAAAAAATGTCGGATTTTGCAGTAGCTATACAGGTCGCAATTATAGACAAATCGACGCGGAATTTCGCATGTAGCTAGTGTTTAGGGCGGGGAAGAAGCCTACCAAATTGGGTGGTCATCGGATAATATTTAGCGGGTAAAATAGACCATATCTTTTGTGTTGAAAAAATTCAAAATTTTTCATTAAACCGCGACTATTTGAAATGCCGGCGAAATCACAAAGCCATGACAAGGTTACTTCTGATCTTTACATTGATGTTAACATCCAACAAATCGGATATATAGCAAAATATGTGCGATATATATGTCTATCAAAGAAGATATGCTTGAAAGATCTCTTATATGTCGAGAACGGCTGAACTGATTTCGACAGTTCTCATTAATTCAGAATGGCCTCTTGGCAGAAAAGAAAAAAACGCCTAAAAAATCGCATAAAAATATCTCTCTAAAGATGAAAATATTGATTTTGTAAAATTTTCTCATATTTTTTCAATTTTTGTCATATTTTTGGCATATTTTCATTTTGAATTAAACATTTGGTATTATTTCTACAGCTAACAAAACTAAGTAGTTAGGATATCAGGATATCATATACAGATCGCATTTATGGCCCGATCCTAACTAAATTTTGCATGGGGATCAGATGAGGGTCAGAATAGAAGCCTACTCTTTTTGGAGATGATCGCCATATATTTAGGGGTTGAAATGGACCAAAAAACTGCAAAATTGTCAGCAGGTCGTAATTATCGCCCAATCCTCACGCACATTTGAATGGGGGTTACCGGACATTGCAAAAGCCAAGCAGTTTTGGATGGCCATCCAAAAATATTCAATGTGCGAAATAGTTTGCCAACTTTTGTAGACAAAATACGAAAATGTCCATTCCAGTGACTTTTTGGAGAATTCACAAATGCAGGAAAGGCGCACTTTTGACTATTTCGTTAACGCTGATTTCGTTGAAGAATGTAGTCAAATGTCTGTATCTCATATAGATGCGTTTCAGTCAAAACCCAATAATAAATGTTAATCTTTTGCCACTTCTGAGAGATTATAGGTCTTTGGGAAATATTGGTTTCAGATCTAGGAAGACCATTTACGTGCAACATCTACAAATAAATTGGAAATGAGCAAATTCGTTTAAGTTGCTATTATTCGAAAATTAGAGAACGGAACCTGATGGTTTTCTTTTATTATTTGTCACAATATCTTGTGGAATTCTTTCGAGTATCTCGCCTATATAAACTGTATGGTTTATTATAGTGTTGTAGGGTATTCAACGGTCGGCCCCGCTCGACTGTAGCCTTTACTTACTTGTTTTCTAATTACTTCTTCGACCAGAATTTGGCAGACGCAATTACTTTTAAATTTTATGAATTTTTGTGACACATGATTTCGGAGATCACAAAAATTCGTTGGAATTGGAAACGACATTTTCTCGATAATTTCGCAAATTGTCTAGAGTTACAGAAATTAGAAATTAATTTGCAATTTCCTTTGATGCTGGTAAATTAAAATGTGCTTGTCACGACAAGGATACCAAAGAATTGATCTCTTAGGTTATCTTCTTCAAAATTAAATTATTTCTCATTTGGGTGTATGACGTACATACATCCCCCTCCCCTGTTTCCTCGTCTAGATATGAACATATTCCGCGGAAAACAAATGCAAATACCTAAAATTCCGCAAACTTAATTGGGAAATTAGTTAATTAGAGACCGCAACAAATTCCTTGTCGTTCAAGATGTCGCTCGTAACGAATTTCAAAGTTTGTGCCGTATTTAAGGCTAAAAGTTTCCGAAACTTTTTCTTGCGTTTAATTTTCAAAAACCCGTCTTCCTTCGTCAACAGCCCACACACATCCAACTGACTAATTAGTCAGAAATACTAATTAAATTTTCATAAAAATGAAACAAGCGGATGCAACCTCCAAGCGACGTACAAACATACACACATTTGTATGACATGACACACAAGTGTAGATAATATCTGAACTTCATGGAAATTCATAGAACCGTTGATGTTCTTCTATGGCCGCCGCAAAAGTTCAAAAGATGAGAAATGATGATTTGATCTATTGGCTGTGGTTGTGGCAGGCAGCTATGCGTATTCGTTGGTAGGCCACATACGCTCAAAATGCATCAATATAACGCTTGAGTGTTCTAGGAAGAATATACGTAATTTTGATGGGGCAAATAGATGAACTGAATAGCTTGTGATAGTTTAAAGCATCGCTTGACCAAGCGCGTAGCATTTGGATACATTTCCTTCAGGTAAAGAAAGGTCGGTTTCAAATTCTGGGAAATCTCCAAATTTTACTTAAGAATGTCGTCAATTCAAATAAATTTGAAGTTTCAAATACCAAATTTTGAATGGACATTGAAATAATATTTCGATGCCACCTCTTCAATATTTCTGGGGAAAGATGGCACTGTACCACAGAATAGAACTTTTTTCCAAAATTATAAAAGAAGAATCACAGCTTATGAATGCGAAACTAAAATAGACGCGAAAATGGAGTTAGAGTTTAGATGTGGGCAAAAACCTACCAATTTGGGCAGCCATCGGTCAATAATTAGCGGGTAAAATATACCCTTACTTTTATGTAAGAAAATAGGAAAATTTCCACTAAACCGCCAATATTTTCAAGGATCACCTCTGACCATTACAGTGATGCCAATAGCCAAGAAATCGGATATATAGCAAAATAGGAACAATATATATGTAAAAGAAATATAACTTTTTCATTCTGCTTATAAGACAAGAACCACTGGGCCGATTTTCACAATTCCCATCAATTCGGAATGGTCTCTTGCCAGAAAATAAGATAAAATCTAAGAAAATCGCGGATAATTTTACCAATAAAAAAGTGAATCTTTTGTGCAATTTTTTCAATTTTGTCATGTTATCGCATGCGATTTTTTTAAATTTGACTTACAATTTTGATTTGTAAATTTTCTAAATTTTTATACCCCGCAACATTACCTTTTTAGGGTATAATATGCATGTCGCAATTATCGTCCGATCCTCACGAAATTTGTCATTGAGGTAGGGTTAGGGTCAGAATTAAAGGCTAGTGTTCTTAAGATGTACATTTAAGGGTGCAATGGACTAAAAATTTTAATTTTTTCCAATTTTGTAGTCGCTCTATAGGTCACAATTGAAACTAATCGACACAGAATTTCGCATCAGAAGAGAGTTAAAGTCAGGGAAGAAGTCTAGCATTTTGGATGACTGTAAAATGGACCAAAACTTTCGTGTGGAATTGTTTTTATTACTAAACAACACTACGTAGTGCGTAAATATTGGCCAAATTCTCCGGGTCAAAAAACTAAGGGTAACCTCTGGGCGGGGCTCTTTGAATTTATTTCAAGAACGAAATCTTCCAAAATGGATTTGGATATAAGAGGAGTTCGAACATATTGTAGTGTTGTAGGGTATCACATGGTCGGCCCCGCACGATTATAGCCTTTACTTACTTGTTTAAATCTACAAATATATAAAATATTTCCTTGAAATGCCTGGAGTCAGAATAGAAAACTTTCGTTTTGGTAGAAGCCAGCAAAATATTATTGGGAACGGAATGGACTTATTGTTTTTGAAGATGATCGCAAAATATTTAGGGCTGAAATCTATAAAAAAAAGAAAAATTCCTGATTTTGCAGTTGTTCCACATGCCACAATTATATGCCACTCGACGTAACTTAGTTTGGAGCTATGGTTTAGGGGTGGACAGAAGCCTGTCAATTTGAAATATCATCGAATAATATTTAGCGGGTGAAACAGACAATAAATTTTATATGAAAAATACGAAAATTTCCACAAAATGTAGAAAGATTTGTATTTCAGCGAAATCACAAATACCTTAAAAGGTCATTTCTGACCGCTACATTGATGCTGATATCTAAGATATCGCGGATATAGCAATGCAATCTCATATTCAGGGTGAGATGAGAAAACTGCAACCAACTTCAGACTGCTTTCATTTCCATGCCACTCGTCCGACAGCTGTTAAAATTATTCCAGTGACAGCCTATTATATTGTTTACACGCGTACAAAAGCATTGTGGTGAGAATTTTCCGGAAAAAATTAGTTCGTGATGGAATTCAAGCGCGATGATGTGATTTCTTTATATTTGGCTGGAAAACCACAAGTGGCTATCGTTAGAGCACTCCAGCATTTAAATGGGAATAAATCGTTTGTGTCTCGCACCATCGCTTGTCACCGTGACACTGGTAGCTTAGCCCGATGTCAAGGAAGTGGACGGAAGAAAACAACAACTTCAGAAGAAATGCACCGAAAAGTAAAGGAGCGACGCCGCAGTGGCCGAAAAATGGCTTGTGAGCTGAATATATCGCAATATTCCATTCGGCAATTATTGAAAAATGAGCTCGGAGTAAAGCCATTGAAAGTACAAAAAGTGCAAGAACCGGAACAGATATAAAATAGACTCAAAAGAGCTAAAGAGTTGCATCGCTTGGCCGAAAGTGGTGAACTGCCGAATTTGGTTTTCTCCGATGAGAATACATTCGTTCTCCAGCAGCAGAATTTGAATCTCTCCGATGAGAAAAAAATCGTTGTCCAGCAGTTTATAAATAAACAATATGATCGTGTTTACTTGCCAAAGAGGTCAGCTGAAAATGTGCACCTTCGGTTGGGTACCAGAACTCAAGCGCCAGCCATGGCGATGGTGTGGGCCGCCATAACTGCTGATGGTCGTTTTTCGCTCGTATTAATCGACCGTGGGATCAGAATTAATGCCGAATATTATCGCGAAAATATTGTGGAGGGTTTATTAAAGCCTTGGGCACGCAAACATTTTGGCCGCAGATCTTGGACATTCCAACAGGACTCAGCACCATCGCACTCAGCACGCGCCACCCATGAAAGGTTACAAAATTAGTTTCCTCGCCCTCATTTCCAACGCATAATGGCCACCAAAATCTCCGGATACCAATCCGTCGGACTATTGTGTCTGGGGTATTTTCAAAAGCAAGGTTGACACTAAAAAATTCCAAATTGTCGATCACCTCAAGCAAGCGCTTCGCCGGGAATGGGCCAAAATACCGCAGAGTAAGATTCGGGCAGCTTGTGACGATTTCATGGGCCGTTTGAAGGCCATAATTTTTGCCAAGGGTGGCCAAATCGAACAAATCTAAACTCATTCTATAATGTGATTAAAAATTAAAAAAAAGTTAAAAAGCAGTAAGTTCGGCCGAGCCGAACTTTGAATACCTCCACCATTTGGAACGAATTTGGAAATTTTCCAAAAATAAAATTCGTTAAAAGTTCTGTTTAAATCTTAAAAATACCGAATATAGCCGTTATATTGGGGTCCTTACGACGTGAACCTACATAAGCATTGTTTGTCATGAGCCATTACCATATTCAAATTCGAGACGTGAAATAAACGGTGAATATGAATGAATCGGAGCTATTTCTCTCTCACAGGTTGTAGCATCCATTACAAACTTCAAATACAACATCTCAAACAATTTCGGTGAGTATTGTACCTATTATCGTCAAAATACCGAATATAAGGAGGTATTGATATATGGGGCTATACGAAGACGTGGACCTGCATTGACAATTTTCTGTCACAGACTGTAGTTCCTATTAAAAACGCTAAAATCATCAAAATACCGAATATTGGGAGGTACCGTTTATACGATGACGTGGACCTGCACAGACAATTTTCTGTCTTAGGCTGCAGTATATATTTGGAACTTCAAATACCAAATATCAAACAATTCCGGTGAATAATGTCGCTAAACTCATCAAAATACCGAATATCCATGTACTGTGTTATGGTGGCTATATGAAAAACATGTCTGCAGGACTTTTGTTATTGAAAATGTGTGATGTAGGGCCACGTTTTGGTATAGCCCTCATATAATGGTACCTCCCTTTTTCGGTATTTTGGTATAGCCCCCATATAACGTACCTCTCGATATTCACTATTTTGATGATTTTAGCGATATTATTCACCGAATTTTTTTTCAAATTTGGTATTTGAAGTTCGTAATGGATACTACAGCCTATGACAGAAAATTGTCTGTGCAGGTCCACGGTTTATAACTCCCATGGTACCTCCCTATATTCGGTATTTTGACGATTTTAGCTAAATTATTCACCGAATTTTTAAATCAAGTTTCGGATTTAAATATTGTAATGGTTTATGACAGATGTGGACTAAGCAGGTTCACGTCGTCGTACAGACCTTAATATAACGGCAATGGCTACTTTCGATATTTTTAAGATTTCAACAGAATTTTTAACGGATTTTATTTATTTTTTTAATTGGCAAAATCGTTCCAAATGATGGAGGGTATTCAAAGATCGGCCTGACCGATCTTATAGCTTTTTTACTTATTTTATCTCACCGTGCATATTGCATTAAAATGTCATTTAACGGGTTTCTTTCAAAGAGACTTGGACCTGTGAGACATATTTTGGCCGTATCAAATAAAAAGTACTCTCTGTTGCCATATGGTTGGCAATATACAAATGGGCTGAGTAATTACCACGATTTGCATAGCAATATGGATTTTGTCAACAATTCGACAATATCTCCCAAATGCATTCAAGGAGAGGAAAAAAAATCTAGCGGTCACAAACATTTGTTTTTTACAAGCGACTGTCATGTATCCCGGCAATGGATCTTCTCATTATGTCCTCGGATGGAATGCTGCGTTACCGGTATTACCTTTGATACAAAAGCTTGAAATGCATGGTGAAATGGAATTTTGTTCCATTATCTGTTTCCGTTTCACAATCTTACTTGTCAGGGCTTTTCGTCTCATTATTTGCTATAGCAACATGTTTTTGTTCGCCCACGCTTTTGAGATGTTGAAATTAGTGTGTGCTTGTTAATGCGTTGATCTTTGCCGTCCATCTATGACATTTCATTTGTTATGCCTGCTTATAATGGCGAAGATGATAAGGCTCGCGAACATGTGTCGAAAATGGGGAAATAGCAAAGGGATAGTAATGCGAGAGGGAATACGAGAAATGCAATTGAATGAAGGAAACATCAGTTTCTTTTGAGCCATCAAAGGCGTCGGTAATCATTTTTTTGAAAGTAACAAATGTTTAAGAAAATTTAAGATTTTTAGTAAAATCCCTAAAAATGCACTGCAAATATAGTTTTCAATTAAAGAAAAACTTTGGGTTTTATGCTGTCTGTTCTTTCAGAACCCATATTCATCCTAACCGCATCTTATATTTGTTTTTCCATATCATCCTCATTTTTAGAAAGCTTGAGTTTAAAAAATTTACTCAAATCAAAACCTCCGGGTGGCTACTCACCCCAGTTGTAAAGGCGTAGCACTGTTTTATCTCCATGTTGTTGACAGTTTTATGCAAATCTCTGTCAATTATGTAAATTACTTTTCAAATACGTCTGTCTCCATACACACTCGAGGGAGTCAATAAAAATAAAATAACAACAAAGCGCCAGTTTCTGGAAACAAAATTAACGCCTTAAGAATATCTAATGACCGTCAGTAACAAAAAATCGCAACAAAAATAAAATAATATTTTCATAGACATTACTTTTTTTCAATCACCTTCTTGTGCAGTCATTATTCGAAGCAATTTTAATAATGTTTAATATTTAATAGAGTCATGTAAAGGGATTTCGGGAGGGTATAAATTGAAATTAGAATGTTTATATCCTACACCATACTTTGGTCAAGGTACTATGTCTTTGTTCATTTGTTTGAAACATGGAGAGGAAGAGAGGTAGACTCATAGTTACTTTTGAGGATCTTCGTAGAATCACTTTCTGAGTCGATTGATGCATGTCAGTCCGTCCATGTATTCTTGTGAACAAAATGTAGGTCGCATTTATTACCCGATTGAGATGAAATTTTGGAAAAAATATTTGTTTGGCCCAAGGAAATTGGTGATAATCGGATCAGATTTAGATATAGCTCCCACATATCTTCAACCGATTTCGGGTTAAATGTGCACCAAATGGCTAATAAAAGTAAAAATGACCTGTACTTTGGTATATCGAACCGAATTCAGTCTGGAAGCAAGTAAATCAAATTCAGATTCAGATATAGCTATAGCTCCCATATATATGTTTCATTTGATTTGGAGTTTCAGGTACTTCACATGCGTAATATGCACTCTAGAAGACTGACATTTGGTACCGGACATCAGATACTGCTCGAAAATACCTCTGTCACACGTTATCGAGATCGGTTCAGCTTAGGATATAGTTTCCCTCAATATCTTTATCCGATATCGGGTTTATTGTGCAGCAAGTTACTACTGAATTCATCCTAGAAACTAGTATTTCAAAATTGGTGTAAATCGATTTAGTTATAGCTATAGCTCCCATATATATGTTTTATCCGTTTTGGGGCTAAAAGCCCCTCACAAGCGTAATATGCATTCCATAACAATGATCTTTGGTAACAGTTATCAGATACAGCTCTGAAATGAGTTATCAAGTTTTCTCAAGATATAGCTCTTATATATATCATTAGCTGATTTCGGGTTAATTATGCACAACATAGCCAATATAAGTCCAAATGACCTGAATTTTGGAATTATATAGAGCTCGGAAATACTTCTGCCAAATTTCATCAAGATCGGTTCAGAGTTGGATATACAGGGTGAGATGAAAAAATTGCAAACCAACTTCAGACTGCTGTTTTTTTCTAAGCCACTAGTAGGACAGCTGTTCAAATTATTCCAGTGGCAGCTCATTACTCTTTTCACAAGCGTACAAAAGCATTATGGTGAGAATTTTCCAGAAAAAAAGTTATTCGTGAAAGGAATTCAAGCGTGATAGCTTGATTAATTTATAGTTGGCTGGAAAACCACTAGTGGCTATCGTTAGAGCACTCCGGCATTTAAAGACGAATAAATCTTTTCTGTCTCGTACCATCACTCATGACACTGACGACGTCAAGGAAGTAAACGGAAGAAAATAGCAACATCAGCAGAAATGATTCCAAAAGTAAAGAGAGCGACTTGATCGAAACTCGCGTCGCCATGGCCAAAAAATGGCTAGTGAGCTAAACATATCGCTATATTCCATTCGGCAAATACAGAAAAATGAGCTCGGGATAAAGCCATTGAAATTCCAAAGTGAAAGAGATTACACCGAAACTGAAAGAAAATAGACTCAAAAGAGCTAAGGAGTTGCTTTGCATGGCTGAAAATGGTGAACTGTCGAATTCGGTTTTCTCCGATGAGAAAACATTCGTTGTCCAGCAGATTGTAAACAGACAAAATAATCGTGTTTAATTGCCAATGAGGTCAGCTGAAAATGTGAACCTTCGGTTGGCCACCAGCACTGAAGCGCCGGCCGTTGGTGATGGTATGGGCCGCCATAACAGCCGATGGTCCCTCTCCGTTCATTTAATCGACCGTGGTATCAGAATAAATGCCGAATATTATCGCAAAAATATTCTGGAGGGTGTATAAAAGCCTTGGGCACGCAAACATTTTGGCCGCAGACCCTGGACATTCCAACAGAAATCAACACCATCGCACTCAGAACGCGCCACCCAAGAATGGTCCTAAATGAGATTCCTCGCTTCATTTCCAGCATACAATGGCCACTAAAATTTCCGGAAACCAATCCGTTGGACTATTGGGTCTGGAGTATTTTGGAAAGCAAAGTTGGCACTAAAAAATACCAAAGTGTTGATCACACCAAGTAAGCGCTTCGCCGGGCACGGGCCAAAATACCGCAGAGCAACATTCGGGCGGCGTGTTTGAAGGCCATAATTCATGCCAAAGATAACCAATTGGAACAAATTTAAAATTATTCTAAAATTCGATGCTATTTCCGACACTTTTTGCTTTCATTCAATAAAAGTAAACAAAAATGTAAAAATTATGGCTTTTGACTTTGTTTCAGTTTTTTTATCTCACCCTGTAGATATGTACATGTGAATTTTTGGGAGGTACCTCCGATTCTGATGCAATATCTCTAGTTCCAAGTGGAATTTCAAAAATGTATATAGCCTATGTTACTTTCAAGCTATGTTGGAAATTGGAAATTTTCAGAAAAATCGGCTCAGCGGAAAACAAGAATTTTCCTCTTTTATAACTTCTAATTATGTATGTAAATTGCTTAAAGATTTTCTGGTCTGCCGAAACTTAAAATGACATATTTCAAACATATGACATAATTAATTTCTACAGGGTTGTCCATATTCGACGGACCTTTGGGCCCTTTGGGCCCATTCCAATCGACGAGGCTTGTCCGCAGGCAACATTCTTTGCGTCAATTGAATTTTGTACGGGAACAAATGCAAATCAATGCGAATAATCCGCTGTAAAGTGGACCGAGCCATGCCCAACTGCTGAGAACGGCGTTTTTGGGATTTTCTTGGGGACCTCTCAATACTGGCTCGTACGGCAGCGATATTCTCGGCCGATCGCCTTGGTCGACCCTTATATGGCCTCTTCGGATTAGAAAGAGCCTTACCAGTCGAAAATTTTTCGTATAAACGCTTAATGGTGTTCTTAGGAGGCGCACTTCTCACATTTTTTTTTCACAATTGACTTCTTCTGTTGAATGTATATACACGCGTGGCGTGTATTGGTTCATGGTAAAAATCTGCTTGGACTGATGCTTTAAACGCGGTATGTCATTAAGCGATGTGACATCTCTGTCAAAAGTTATGGCGTTGCCAGATGGGTCCGTCGAATATGGGCAACCCTGTATGTTCCTGAGGCTTTTTAGACATTAACGAATTGAAGGCCACAACTTTGCCAAAAAACTCTTAACCCTATGACTAGCGACAATGAAGATATGTTTTTTCTGAATGACTTGAATATTTGGAAACCTTGACTATTCATTTAATTTCCAAAAATAGCCCTTCATTCATTCATAGCTTTCCCTTTTCATCGTTTCTTGTGTTGGAAATAATATCCTTTGTAATGTTTTATGAAAATAGAAAAAACGTTTTATTATTAATAATAATGACGATGATGCTGGTGAATGTTGTAAGAAATTCATTGAAATCTAAGGACTCTCACTTCTCGCTGGGTGGGTCGGTCGGTCGGTCGGTCGGTCGGTCGGTGTGAGCTTGTGTGCACAAATGTGGTTGATCTCTTCGGCATTTACACAGCAAACAAACTCGAGTTTAAGGAATCTACACCGAGGATAATTTAATAAGGATAATTAATATTCATTTGGCTAAAAGCTTTAGCCACATTAATGATGCAAGATGTTGTGATTTAAGTTACACATTTTTGAAGCAAATTAACTTATTTTTTTTGTAATGAAATTCTAATAAAATTAGGATTTATATAATCCGATTGAGGAAACGAGGAGTTTGTGTGTTATGTTAAATATTTTCGAAGGTGGGAGTTTTGTTTTTTTATACCCCACAACACAGGTCAATCCTGACCGTTACGTAGATGCCGATAGTAAATATATCGGATATAAATAGTGAAATATATACAATGTGTATCAACAAAGGAAAGCTTATAGCTCAAGAATGGATGGACCGCTTTTGACAACTTTTGTCAATTCAGAATGCCCTCTTGGCATAAAAGTATAATATCTAAAAAAATCGAATAAACGGATGGCAGTAATGATGTTAATATAGATTTCGTAGTATTTTGTGACATTTTTTTATTTTTTCATATTTTTTATCGCATGCGATTTTTTCATTTTGACTTATAATATTGAAGTATACATTTTGTAATATTTTTTCGCCTTACAATACAGGTTGGGGTTATAATATACAGATTGCAATTATCGCCCGATCCTCACGAAAATTTGCAGAGGCTCAGAAGGGCTAGGCATATTATTTTCAAAAATGTCCGAAATATATTTAGGGGTTGAAATGGACCAACAACTAAAAATGTTCCTGATTTTGCAGCCGTTATAAAGGTCACAAATAGAAACCAAACGACACGAAATCTCGCATAAAGTTAGAGTTTAGGACAGCGGGAGAATGGACCACTACTCTTGTATGAAAAAATACCACCATATCTTACAGGCGATATCCGAAATACACTAGAGCCGAACTTCTGGTTTTTTTTTTGCTGATTTCCTGGACGATTATAGCCAAATATCGTAGACAAGCAAATAATATAGATGAGTCTAAATTTGGAGATACAGAGGGGCCTCTTGCTTTTGGAGACGATTAGAAAATATTTAGGGGTTCAAGTGAACCAAAAACAGAAATAAAATCCCTGATCGCAAAATTGAAGTCAATCGACATGCCTGAGAAGAGAGTGATGGACAGGTAAGAATTCTAGCATTTAGATGACCATTAGATCATATTTAGATGTAAATTGCACCACAACAACTAACAGCACGACGAAGTGCGTAAATATTGGGCAAATGCCCCTGGTCAAAATGCTAAGGGTAAAATCTGGGCAGTGCTCCGTGACATAATGTCAAAATCGAAATCTTTGAAAATGGGTTTGTAAATTTTCCATATAGGAAAATATTTCCCCCATTAAGCCTTCCGCCCCTCATTGTATGAATACCAATCTCCTGGTAGTTGAAATACCAAAAAAAATCAATAGCAATTCCATTTCTAGTCTTAGACACATAAATTGTTATTGTCCATATTATTGTTATAACTACTTATTTCGTTTCGCTCTTTTTTTTTGTGGCCCTATCGTATTTCACATCCAACCAGCTGACTTTAATCGTCAATAGCTTTGATGTTTGCTGTCAAGTACTTTCAATGTCATAACAATTTCATTTTTATGATTTTTTTCTGTTGTACTTACAGCCGAACATAATGTTTTATAGCCTTAAGAAATTAATATTTTACGACTTTTGCCAAAGAAGTTTAACAGACAGAAGTTGAACAGATATTTAGTACGAATATACTTCGATTTCAAGAAAAAGAGAAATGTAGGGAGTAATGTAGGCAAGAATAAGGATTTTAAGTAAATGAAAGAAATATTGAAAATTTAAATAATAGCCGTAACTGGCTTTTCTTCCGAAAACAGCAAGGCGGTCATATAACAGGGCCATTAAAGCTGAACTTAGTAAGGATTGGAACGCCTTTAAGGCAAAATTCAGTAAGTACAAAAGTAAGTTAAAACAGGTAAAAAGCAACGAGCCGAACTTTTAATACCCTCCACCATTTGGAAGGAACTTGAAAAATTTCCAAAAATCCGAATATTACTACTTAATTGAAAACCGTTATATGCAGACTATGCGAAGATGTAGACCTGCTTACGAAATTTTTTGTTGATATGGTGCAGTACCTATTGCGAACTTCAAATACGAAATTTAAAACAGTTCCAGAGAATAATGTCGCTAAAATCTTTAAAATATCGAATATCAGGAAGTAACGTTAAATGGGGATATACGAAAACGGGAACGTGAATATGAAATTTTTTGTCATAGGGTGTAGTACCCATTGCCGACTTGAAATACGGAATTTGTCGAAATTCCGGTAAATAATGTCGCAAAAATCATGAAAAGGCAAAATATCGGTAGGTGCTGTAATGTGGCGACTATACGAAAACGCGGACCGACATGGCACATTTACAAACCTAACCTGCCTACTGGTAAACTATGCAAGTATGCAAAATTTTAACCTTCTGTCTCAATTCGTTCGAAAGATAGCATAATTACAACAGACAGACAGAGGACGTCGATAGATCGTCTTGGAATTTTACGCTGATCCTGAATATACAAATAGTTGTAGGGTGAATACTTCGAGAAGTTACAAACGGAATGACAATCTATAGACTGGTGGAGGGTATAAAAATGTCATGGTTGGTGTCGGGGGCTAAGATATGGAGTTGGTTTCCGAAATGCGTACTATACAGGGTAATATAAAAAAACTGAAACAAAGTCAAACGCCATAATTTTTACATTTTATTGAAAGCAAAAAAAATCGGAAATAACATCAAATTTTAGACTATGTTTTGATTTGTTCTAATTGGTCAACTTTGGCACGAATTATAACCTTCAAACTGCTAATGAAACTGTCACACGCCGCCCGAATGTTGCTCTGCGGTATTTTGGCCCGTGCCCGGCGAAGCGCTTGCTTGAGCTGATCGACACTTTGGTATTTTTTAGTGCCAACCTCGCTTTCCAAAAAACTCCAGGCACAACAGTCCAACGGAATGGTATTGTGCGCCGGAAATGAAGCGAGGAACCTAATTTTGTAAACACTCTTGGGTGGCGCGTGCTTAGTGCGATGATGCTGAGTCCTGTTGGAATCTCCAAGGTCTGCGGCCAAAATGTTTGAGTGCCCAAGGCTTTAACACACCCTCGAGAATTTTATTATTTTATATACGACTTTCATTATGATACCACGGTCGATTAATACTAGTGAAGAGCGACCATCTGCTGTTATGGAGGCCCACACTATCACCATGGCCAGCGCTCGATATCTAGTGTCCAACCGAAGGTGCAAATTTTCAGCTGACCTCTTTGGCAAGTACACTTTCGGCCAAACGAAAGAACTCCTTAGCCCTCTTTAGCTATTTTATGTCCATTTTTATACCCTCCACCATAGTATGGAGGGTATATTAAGTTTGTCATTCCGTTTGTAACACCTCGAAATATACATTTTAGACCCCACAAGGTATATATATTCTTAATCAGGATAAAATTCTATATCGATTTAGCGATGTCCATCCGTCTGTCCGTCTGTGGAAATCACTCTAGCTTCCGAACGAATTGAAATAGATTGAAAAAATTTTGCTCAAATCTATATTATGTCTGGTATTGAAAATGGGCCATGTAGGTCCACGTTTTGGTATAACCCCCACATAACGGTACCTCCCGATTTTCGGTATTTTCATGATTTTAGCGACGTTATTCACCGGAATTAATTCATTTGGTATTTGAAGTTCGTAATGAATACTACAGCCTGAAACGGAAAATTGTATGTGCAGGTTCACGTCTTCGTACAGCCCCCATATAACGGTATCTTCCGATATTCGGTATTTTGATGATTTTGGCTACATCATTCACCGATTTGTTTTTTAGTAACGCATTTGAATATTGTAATGCTTATGACAAAATTTACCTATGCAGGTCCATGTCGTTGTATAGACCCTAATATAATAGCTACATTCGGTATTTTTCAGATTTTAACAGAATTTTTAACGGATTTTATTGTTTTTGAGACGTGCCAAATTTGTTCCAAATGGTGGGGGGTATTCAAAGTTCGGCCCGGGCGAAGTTACAGCCTTTTTTACTTGTTTTCTGTTGCGGTGTAAGTTCGTGCGCTTTTTCGAATTTCAATGGCTTTATCCCGAACATTTTTTTCAATATTTGCCGAATGGGATATTGCGATATGTTCAGCTCACGAGCCATTTTTCGGCCACTGCGACGCGGATTTCGATCTAGTCGCTTCTTTATTTTCGAACCATTTCTGCTGATGTTGCTGTTTTCTTCCGTCCACTTTCTTGACGTCGGGCTACGCAACCAGTATCACGGTAACGGGCGATGGTACGAGACAGAAAAGATTTATTCACATTTAAATGCTGGATTGCTATAACGATAGCCACTTGTGGTTTTCCAGCCAAACATGAAGGAATCACACTATCACGCTTGAATTCCATCTCGAATAACTTATTTTCTCTAAAATTCTCACCAAAATGCTATTGTACGCTTGTAACCAACATTATAAGCTGGCACTGGAATAATTTTAACAGTTGTCGGACGAGTGGCTTAGAAATGACAACAGTCTGAAGTTGGCTCCAGTTTCTTCAGCTCACCCTGTATATGTACGAAAAGTACAAAATGGTAATAAATTTGGTATTGGGTGAAGCGATTGGGCTGAAATCCTCAAATTTAGTACTGAGATCTGAATTGGTATCTGGAATTGTGATATGTACGAAAAGTACTAAGTATTACTAAATCTGGTATTGAAGGGATAGAACTGAAATCTGAAAATTCAATTTCAAGTCATTGCAGCTTTGTAACGTACCAATTTCTATTGTTTTAACAGATCGATAAATATCATAAAGTTCAGAAGAATACCTCAAGGAAAGTAGGACGCAGGAGCCATTTGTTGGGGCTAGCAAACAGTCGATGGGGGGTTCGTGTCCTTTCCCCTTGAGCGACTACTTTTGGTACAACATACTAAAATTATTATAGACTCCTGTTTTTTTGTTTAATTCAAAATTCTCAAAATGGGCTAATTGAAAATAAAATAAAAACCCCCTTTTACTTTTACTAAAAGATATCCTTCAAAACGAACCCTCAGAAGAATTGGTTCTCAAGATGTTGCGAGAAACCTTGACTTCTCAACCCTCCCTACCATTGGTTCTATTAGTCAAGTATTTTATAGAACCCCTTAAAAAAAAACCGAAAGTACTAATCTATACTATCACCAAACCATTACCTTTTGAAAATGAAACATCCATAAATGTATCTAGTACCACAACATTTTCATTAAAATTTCAATATATTTAAATTTTTATTAGGAATGATTAAAAGGAAAAAAATTTAAATGTAATCCCGAGCAGTTTTATATTCTAGTCTAAGTCTAATCTTCATTAAATATGAGTGATTTAAGCTATTTGTTTAAGTTATTTCAATATTTGTAGCATTAAAGCTTGAGAATTATAAATGGAAATTTTAGAAAATTTCTAACTTGTGTTTCTTATGTTCAATTACAACCAATAATCGTCTTCTAACAAACACATAAAGTGGCAATTCTCACCATCGGTATAATTTTAAGATTTTTTTTTTTTTGATTCCAATAATCTTGCTTATTAACAAAAAAAATATGTTGGTCAGACGATTATTAGCTACCTTTAAAATGCACTTTGATAATTCATAATCTAGAAATTTTGTTACAGGTATTTTCTTAGGTTATATATAATTTTAAAGTCTTTAAAGTCTTCCATTTAGTAATAATCATCATTCAGAACACGTTGACAATAAATCTATTCACTTAGGTTGGTTTAAACTTTAATTGGGCATAAAAAAAGGTTGTTGAGATGATTATCATTATTAGAAATCACCTTTTTATTCTATTCGTTTTGGTAGGATATCGCTTTAGGGCGAACATAAGCCTATACGAGAATACCATGGATTCAATTTAATAATTAATAATAATGTGTTTTTTTATATTGCATTTTGCTTAAGCCCAATTTTGTATTCTGTCTGATGATTTTTATTAAATGGTGGTTGTTAAAATATCACTATTAGCAAGGCAAAAATCTTTGTATGAAGAATCATAACAAAACACTCACTCACCACAATTTGTCCATCGATGCACGAAGAGGGCCCTTTTCTGCAGATGTCTTATGAAATTAAATATTGATTTCTTGATTTTTGCCTTAGCGATAATTACTGATATTTGTTTTGGCATTTAACTTATATGTTATGCATTGTAAAGCTAGGCGAAAGAAAATTATGAATAATTTAAAAATATAATGGTTTTTGCTTTGCGTTAGGTTTTGTTCCAAAAATACATTACAGATTCTTTCTCCAGCAATGGAATTCTGTTTACTTCAATTTTGATATCCAAATTTCAAGATTTAGTTCTGTCTCTGCTTTTGAAATGATACAATAATCTGATGTTTTAGCGCTTGATGAGTTCGTCTTTTTCTTACTGCTCTGTAAAACGACTGGTACAGTGCAGTCACATGCAATGAATTATTCCGGTTTTTGAGTACTGCAGAGCGGTATTAGATGACGCCACATTTATGACTAATGTGTGATGCTTGATGATCTGCCTAAGGTGTTGTTGCTAAGTAGAAATTTTGGGGGTATCCCTAATGCAGTGGTGGCGGTGGTTGCTTTGTTCAATGTTGGTTCTGCTGATCGATATGGTCCCCAATGGTTGTTGTTGGTCTCATCAACGCACAAAGATTATTTAACAGAATGGTTGCTAAGCCAAGAGGTCATAAAGTAATAAAATTTGCATACCAAGCGTCTGATTATGTGCAGATTAATTTATCCAATAGCAAAGGCGTAGATTTGGAAGGAGCAATTTTCTAAAAAAACAAAACTCAGTAGAGGTATGTGAGAATGTAAAAAACGTGGAAGTGTTCTTCTTCCGACTTCTCTCATAAGCCAACAAGCTCGTGGAAAATCTGATATTTAGGTAGTGGCAATAAATGTTCACCAACTGATGCAGAACTGGGATGGATTATGGTTAAACGCTTGTATCACGTTTACCATTCCCCAGAATCCCTGTTCGTGGACAATGTTGTATGAACAAAATGTGATTGCCTGTGAAATAAAAACATTCAGTCATAATTTGTCCCACTTGGTTTTGGAAAAAAAAATACTCACAGATCTCCAAAATATAATTGGAAAAGATTGTTATGCAAGGAAACGAAAATTTTGCTGCACATATAAATATGCCAAATCACTTGGATGTTAAAGATAATTTTGACTTCACTTTTCTTATTTAGTGGCTTTAATACTTGTACTGGAATGGATGTTCACTCTTTGGTTTTTAGACAGGAAAGGAAGTTTAAAATCACGTTCATCAAAGACGAAATGTCTAATTTAGTTCAATGTGATTAAAGTAATCATTGTTATCATATGATTAAAAACTGCAATAATGCATTTGTTGACAAATGGTTATCGTCGGGGTCAGCTGCAAAGCACCACAGTGATTTTCAAACTATAAAGGGTCAAAGCGTTATAGTTCAAAGCAGATTTAAATTTTGGAAAACATATTATTGTATAAGAATAATAAGTTTGAATAATTTTGTGTGTTGAAATGAACCAAAAATAAGAAAAAAAAATCAGAGATGTGTATAAAGATTTCTGAAAAAAAGAAAAAACGACCATTACAAAACCGGATAATTCTGTGCCATTGGAACGAAGAATTATCAGGAAAAAGGGAGTGGTTTTGTAGGGTTAGGGACGAATGTCCTTGGCGTGATATGTTCCATCAAGTTTACCTTGTAAATCCTCTAAAAGGTAGTAGTTGTTGCCAATTTTTTCACGAATTCTTGCTTTCCAAATCATAGGCGACAATTTGGCATTAAATTTTTTTTCAGCCGAACTTTGAGCAAAGTTGCGACGATATACTTCCTGGCCTATTTGAAAACTTTGTGGTTTAGACCTCAAGTTATATTGGCGAGTATTTCGTTCGTGTGCATCTTTTATGAATTTCCTTATATCTAGCTGCTTTAATTCCAACATATCATCTCTTGCTAAATGAAGACGGGGTTCATTAAGACATTGCAAGTTTCGTAGTAGCTGGTATGTTGAGGCATGTGTAATCATGTCTATTCCATATAAGGCATGGTATGGAGAGGTACGAATGGTCTCATGATGCGAATTTCTTAGAGCACAACTAATAGCACTAATGTGAACATCCCAGTTTTGATGATCTTTCTTTATATAGGCTCGTATGCCAGCTATAAGGGAACGATTCACCCTTTCCGAGGCATTACTCTGGGGTGAATATAATGCTGTATATACATGCTTGACTCCATACCTGGTCAAAAAAGCATTAAAATCGTTTGCCCGGAATTGAGTTCCATTATCGCTCACGATGCTTTCAGGAACTCCATACATGTGGAAAATCTGGGTTTCTAAGAAGTCGACTATGGTCTTGGTTTTGAAGGATCTTAATTTGCACAACCAATGAAACTTACTAAAGTGGTCCAGGACAATGAACAGACCGATGAAGCCTGAGCTACTCCTAGGGTAGGGACCCAAAAAGTCTATGTATAGCCGTTCGAATGGCCGACATGAGACAATTTGGTTACCCATAGGGGGTTTCATAGTGAAGTTCGGTGCCTTCGTGGTTTTACAAGTTTCGCAATTTTTGACGTACTCGCGAACGTCTTTCACCATGCCTGGCCAAAAGAAGTTTCTTCGCAGTAATTGAAGTGTTTTTGCCATCCCCCCGTGGGCACAAATGGGGGAATCATGGGCCCTAGATAGAACGTCTCGGCGCAACTTAAATGGAATCCAAAGCTTCCAACACTGGTTCTCTTGTTCTTCTTCTCCCTGATAGTGGTCTGTCCGAATGTATATATAGTTATCTACCACTTTAATATCGGGGTATTTGGGCTGGTTTGACAATACCTTATTTTTCAAGTCTTGGTAGTCGAGATCGGTAAAATGAGGAGATGTGAGATCTACCTCCGGTTCAGATAGCTCTATAGAGGATATATCAGGTTCTGGTATGCGCGATAAGGCATCGGGTACAACATTATCCTTGCCCTTCCTATGACTTATACAGAAATTGTTGGATTGGAGTTTAAGGACCCACCTAGCCAGTCGCCCACTTAAGTCTGGCTGTTTTAAGAGCCAAACCAAGCTAGGATGGTCCGTTATAACCTCAAATTCCTGCATTTCGATGTAACACCGAAACTTATGGATGGCTTCGATTGCAGCAAGACATTCGCGCTCTGTGACGCTGTAATTACGTTGGGCGGTGTTGAGTTTCCGGCTCATGTAGGCGATTGGCCTCTCGTTTCCTTCGTCGTCTAACTGAACAAGAACCGCGCCAATACCGTAATTACTTGCGTCACAGTGCACATAGAATTTCTTACTAAAATCGGGATTAGCTAGGACGGGTGCCGTTGTCAAAAGCCTTTTCACTGTCTCAAATGCCTCCTGAGCCTCGGGGGTCCAACAGAACTTTTTCTTCTGAGACACCAGATCTGAGATTGGGGCGACTACAGTGGAAAAGTTCTCGACAAAACGTCGATACCATCCTGCTAATCCTAAAAACCCTCTCACCTGTTTAAGATTTTTAGGCACAGGCCATTCAAAATTGCGGTTACTTTATCAGGGTCGGTGGAAATGCCACCGTTACCGATGACATAACCAAGATATTTAACCTGCTCAACACAGAACTTGCTTTTAGCAATGTTTATGGTTAAATTGGCTCTTCGAAACTGCGATGCAATTCGCATTAGCACATCTAAATGGCTTGGGAAATCCTCAGAAACTATAATTAAGTCGTCTAAGTATCCAAAGACGCAATTCTTCAAATCCGGGGGAATTAATTGGTCCATTAACCGACACATGGTTTGGGGAGCCGTAGTTAGTCCAAAAGGCATCACCACAAACTGGTAAAGAGGACGTCCGGGAATGGTGAAAGCTGTATAAGCTTTCGATGCCTCCTCTAAGGCGATCTGCCAATAGGCATCTTTAAGATCTATTTTCGAGATCAGGTGAGCTTTCGGCAACCTAGCAAAAATTCCGTCTATGTTGGGGAGGGGGTAGGCATCCTTCTGCGTTACCGCATTTACCTTCCTCGCATCCAAGCATAGACGAACTTTCCCTGGCTTTAAGACTAACCTCATGGGCGAGCTCCATGGAGAATTGGACTCTTCAATTACCCCCAAATCTAACATTCGATCAACTTCTTTATATATGATCTTCTCCACGGCGGGAGAAACGGGGTAAAATCTTTGTTTTATAGGCGTTGTTTGACCTATATTTATTTTATGTCGTATCAGATTTGTCCTGCCAAGACCTTGTTTCTCAAAATTTGGAAACATAGAAATGACAACGTCGAGTTTTGACCTCTGATCCGAGGTTAAAGGATAATAGTGGTCATTAGTTGCAGAATCAAGTTTTACATCATTTTTGGATTCCGGAAATACAGGGTTTGAAGGGGTCTGGAAAACATCAATGGAGCCTATTATGTTCGGCACTAGGTCAAAGGACTTCCAAAAGTCTATACCCAGGATAAGCCTACAGGATATATTTGGAATTATAAACAACTTGATGGATTTAGTTTGCCCTTTAAAGGATATATCAACTTCGATCCATCCTTTAACTTCTTGGCTTTTTCCATCTGCCGTTCTAACCATTGACTTACACTTTACGAAATTGGCATAACGATGGAAAGGATGATTGGCCAATTCAGCTCCAATACAGCTAATGTTAGCCCCTGTGTCTAACAATCCATATTCACAAAATTCAAGGAATGAAACTTGAGCGTATAATCTTTTATCTGTCGGATTTGATATTATGGCGGAAATTAGCAATTTTCTGGCCATTTTCTTGAGGTGGAAATATTTCCTGTAACGTAATGTTGAACGTTTAGGTTTCTTAATGGAAACTAGTGCAATTTCAGGATCACTAAATATAGCATTTCTCCTTTTCATGTATATTTCATACCGTTTATGATACGGCAATTTTGGAAAAAGGGCTCGCAAAGCAGTGTGTTCCAATTTAGTATCATTAAATGAATTGGACGGAACGTCTAGAGGGATTTTATGAGTGAAATTAGTGTTATTTGAAATAGAATTAGTTTGGTCTGGTTGGGGCAAGATTTTTATTGACTTCGTATTATCTTCCTGAGATTTTTCTGAATTGTTTTCTTGGTCTTTACCAGCTAAGGATTCTTCTTGGGAAGAGTTCCCTGTCGAAAATTCCTTTGGAACTTCAATTTTGCCTCTGAACATGTAGTACAATTCGGTTTATAGGTATCTTTGGCTCCACAGCCATAACAAAAAATCTTACGTTCATTTAAGCAATTTTCCCAAAGATGTCCTTTTTCATCGCAATTCCAACATCTATATTCATGAGACAAATTTTGAATTGCATTTATTGAGTTGGAAGTTTCCTCCTCAGATTCTACAGGATAATCGGATATTTCCGATACTTGCCTTTTTATGGGATTTACATTAACGGGTCTATTTGAAAGTTGTTTTCGCACGTAATCGTCATTTAGGAAGTTCTCTCTCATATGAACTAGCTTCCTAAGATGTGCCAGAGAATTTATGGGGATGTAAAGTAGCTCTTGACGGATTTCTGGACGGAGGTTACGTGTCAAAATCTCGATCAATTCTAACTCAGGCATTTGTGTGGGAAGACGATCATGAATTGCAGTCACTGCTTCAAAAAAGGAATCAAAGGACTCACCATTCCTTTGTTTTCTGTTTCTTATCTCCTCCCGAATGTCAAATGATGTCTTGAAATCACGATACTGAAACTTAATAGCATCGCAGAATTCTTCCCAAATGATACGAGTGGCATTTTTCCGGTACCGCCAGTACCATTCACGGGCCTTACCGGACAGCAAAATATTTAAATTTCTACAAATAAGTGAGAAATCACCATTGAAATTGTCTTCGGTTAAAGTCGTTACTCTATACAAAAATTCATCAACTGTTAGCCCAGTTGGAGAGCCATCAAACTTAAGATGCCAATTTTGTATTATGGTGGTTATCTTGTCTGGCTGTATAGGTAAGTTGGAGACTGAAAAATGATTTGTGGAGGTTGAAAGGTGAGATTGGGTCTGAGTGTGGGATGCTTGAGTTCCTCTTGGTGAATTGTTACTATTGGAATGACTATTGGAATTATTATTTCGATTGGAATTACTAGTCAAATTGGCAGACTCATCGATCTGGACCTGATTTAAATTAGTATGATTAAATCCAGGTTGATTATTTGGTAAAATTTTGAGGCTTGTTAGTAGACAACATAAACTGGTTTCGACCATTTTTTGGATTTCCCCATAGTCTACTGGTCTATAAAGACTTGGTTGTTGCAAAGGACGAGAGTTATCCTGTGACAGTTCATTTGTCCGATTTTGGGGAGTAGGAGTCGTACCCACTGCTCCTTGTACATCCGGACTAAAATCGAGGAAATTAGCTTGTTCGGTGAGTTGATTCTTTTCGGCATAACGGGTATTATAATGTTTAGCCATAGCCCCGCGCCCTTTTCCATTGTTTCTTCTATGAACTGATTTTTGTTGTGGTTTAGTTCCCAGAGAATTAATTTTCAAATCCGTTAAATTACATTGTACCTTACAGCTAGGACATTCCGTACTGGAAGATAAATGTTCCTCAATACACTTCCTGTGAAATGTATGTAAACACTGTCTTAAGGTCAAATACTCTTGACCTTCAGGCAAGAGTTCCTTGCAGATGAAACATAATAATACATCGATGGTGATCGATGAATCATTATCATTATTCCCTTGTTCGGCATTTGAAGCCTCGCCAATCGGGTTATTGTAAATTGACCTTGGCCGTGGTGATCGTTCTAACGACATTTTTAAAAGAAAACAGAGTATCACGGATTCAATTTGGCAATATCGGTTAATTCCTGATATTGTATAGAGGGTTAAAAAAAAGACTTATTATTCAAATGGTTGATGTTTCATTTTATAAGGTTCTGGAATAGGTGATAGATAATAAGGTTCGTTATAAAGGATATTGGAATGCAAACTGGTCTATGGATACATGTACCATACAAGTATATTTATTATATAAGTTAACGTTGTTTACCGCTTAGCACCTATGGCGATATTTTGAATTAAAACAACGAGTTCCTTTGGGATTGATGTCCACTTATGTGGACGTGTAAAAACAATCTGTTTTATTATTTCATTCTTGTGCCTTATTATAGTTTTACAAAAGTGTGAGAGAATGCTTACTTTGCATTCTTCCAGCAAACATTAATATTTACTGGTCGAATACCCGCACCACTAATAAGCGCATCAGCATTTCAACGACCAGTTGGTGGCGTGATGAAATATGATGCGCGAATTGTCTGCGCGTGTTAATAATACGAGGTAGGGCTAAATAATTAAAGTTAATAATTACTAACGTATGTTAACTTACGTTAACTGCCCCCCCGTTTTAAATCGGAGAGTCTCTACTCCGACTTTGTATTTTCTTAACAATGTCGTCTATGTCAATTGGTTTTTGCTTCTTAATTAATTTATAACAGAAAATTCCAATAGTGATTGATAAAATGAAAATAAAAGTAAGTATGAATAACAGTTTATGGTGTGATATCTTAACTTCTATTATTTGCAGTAAATTAGTATTATCCAAATAAATTCTATGAAGATACGGCAAAGAAAGATTTACGTTGTGAGCTGATGTTGTTATATTTAAAATTGTTGGTGGGTGTGGCTCAGTAAAATCAATTTGACGACGTTTGTTAAGATAAACAGTGTTATTTATAGTAACATTCTCTGCAAAACGTATTAACGCGGTTCCCTCAATCATCATTGGTTTCATATCAACCACTTTAGTATTTTTAACATTATTAAGTAATATTGAACCATCCGATATCATTTGAATTTGCGGAATGTTATCAGCAGGCTCAGTAGGGCAAGTTGCAAAATTCGAATTTAAAATTTGAGATAAACATTCGTTATCTATACTTTTGCAAATATTTGTGTTCCCCACATTTATACAATCAGTTACAGGGATATGTTGTTTGTTACAATCCGCTGAGGTCTTTACACTTAGTTGGATAATAGTGTTGTTGTGAATGACTGGAAAAATTCTTACAAAATTACATTTTCGCTCAATTAGGGGCAACTTAATAGTGTAGTAAATAGTGTTATTACTTTCGTAAATGCTTACATCACTAGCTTTAAGTAGATTATTTATACTTAACGGTACCATTCCATTCTCGAGAATATAACTTACTTCGGCATTGTCAAGTATAATAGGATTTACAATGTTAGCCTTAGCGAGTGTTATTGATAAAGACATTTGGCTCAAAAAGAAAATAATTTCACTATTCCTAGCACTCAAAAGTTCAAGAAATACTAGCTCATCAACATTAATGGAATTGGATGTCTTGGATATTTTTTGCATTTCGTTTATTCTTTCCGTCAGTTCGTTGATTTTGTCTTGAAGGGCCGAGTTGATAATTGTCTGTTTATTGATGTCACGTATAATCATATTGTCTTCTGTTGTTAATAACTCAAAATCAGCATGGTCTGGTGTTCCGGCTATGAACTTAAGAGTTGATCCTATAAAATCCAGTGAGCGTGCGTGTCGGCTGTGTACCGATAGTGTTCGCAACAACCGCTGGATCTGTCTCATCTGGTCCGTTACAAAGTCAATTTCCCTCCTGTCTGAAAAATTTTTTAATAACCCCTTTGTTTCTTCCATAATCATTTCGTACTCCGTTAAATTTGTCCTGTGCAGAATGTATTTGTGGTCGTTATAAATTGCTACGTCTCCATCTTTTACAGCTATGAAGTAAGAGTCCGTGTAGTCCAGTATTGTTTCCGATGTCAGTACTGTCAATGTCATTAGAAGTCTAGTAGAGAACAAACAAAAAAAAAAAAATTTAATTACCGTAAATTACTTTTATGAACTTTCCTTCCATTAATCAACACTGTCGAGCCTAAGTCTTGTTCAATTGTCCCTTCAACGTACCATTTATCAAATTTATTCCCAAGCCTACGATTTCTCCTAACAAACACTTTTTCACCTGGATGGTAAACTTTAAACGAGGCGTTTTCGTTATGAATCCTTAGAGTTTTTTTCTGAGCAACGTTCAATTTTCCTTTAATTTCTTCTAGATCTTTGTTAGGAATTAAGTTAATAATATCTATTGGTTTTCTTCCTGTTACAGAGTGGATGGTATTGTTATATTTAAATGTGGACAAAAGCAGCAGTTCGACTGTATCTTCTACATTTTGCTGTGCTTTAACACATCTGGCAATTTCTAATAAAGTGGAGTGGAATCTTTCAACTTGGCCATTACTCTGACTGTGCATTGGTGGTACAAAATGTTGTTCCGCCCCGTAATAGTCTCTGAGAAAGGTACCAATTAGACTTGATTTGAAAGATTTCTCATTGTCCGATACAATAAGTCTCACGTTTCCAAATCTGTTTAGTATTTGGGAAAGAGCCGTTTTGATATCGATTGCATTCCTGGATGCAATTGGGACAATAATCGCAAATTTCGAAAATTTGTCTATTGCTGTCAAAAAATTGCTTTTATTTGTTATTAGTATGTCAATGTGCAGGATATGACCAGGATATTCAGGTATTGGAGTAGGGGATATTACTGTATTTTCCGGTTTTCTCTGGTATTTATTTTCTTTGCAAATCTTACAATTAGCTATCACCATTTTTAACATTTTCTTTATTCCCGGAAAATAATATTCATTAATAATTTGTTCATAATTTTCTTGTAACGATCGGTGTGCCCGATTATGTTCTGTCGTTATTATGTCCCATTGATCATCTTCCCGGATAACATCCATGACCAGTTTTTCTGTATGAATGAATTTAGCTGATGGAAATTTGGTCCTTATGCAATTCTGTGTTTCAGCAAGAACTGAAAGGTCACAACAAATTGCATTTACTATCTCTGGATTAATGATTTCTAAGAGAAGAGTTATCAAATTTTCCACAGTATCATATGTTATGGTATGTCTTAAAAAACGCTGGAATAAAATCGTTCTTGTCTTAGAGGTTGACTGCTCCTTAGATAATATTATCTGCGTTTTATATTGGTTTACTGGGTATTTAACAGAAGTTATAACTTGTGATAAAGAAATTTCGCTGTGAACTGTTCCATCATCCGACTCGTCTTGAGTATGGTTTACGTACTGCCTGGAGAGTGCGTCAGCGACAACATTCTCTTTGCCAGGTTTATAGAAAAATTTCGGAGAAAATTCTTCTATAAAAGATCGCCATCTTTTCATTTTTGAGTTCGGATTCTTATCTGACATAGAAAATGTCAATGGTTGGTGATCTGTGAAAATATGAATTTCTGAAACACCGTATAGGTAATGCCTTAAATCTTTCAATGCCCAGACGATTGCGAGTAACTCTCGTTCGTTTGCAGCATAGTTTGCTTCGGTTGCAGACAAAGTCCTAGATATCATGGTTATTGGTCTACCATTTTGTGCTAAAACTGCTCCAAGAGCGATTGCAGAAGCGTCCGTTGTTAGTTCGAACTTCTTTTCAAAGTCAGGGTATGCTAGAATAACATCTTCTGATGAAAGAATTTGTTTTAATTTTTCGAATGCTGCTAATGCATCTTCTTTCAAATCTATTCTTACACCCTTCGATTTCTTCGCCGAGATGTTACCATTTTCGGCCTCTAACAATCTAGTTAGAGGTTTAGCAATAACTGCATAATCCTTTATAAATCTCCTATAGAAACCTGAAAGGCCTAAGAACGATCGGAGACTTTTCAAATTTTCAGGTTTTGGAAATTCCTTAATAGCTCTAACTTTATCTGGACATGTCCTGATTCCTTCCCTGGTTACAATGTAACCGAGAAACTCTACTTCTCGTCTAAAGAATTTAGATTTCGAAGCAGATATCCTCATTCCTGCTTCACTAATTTTTTTTCATTATTATGTTAATATGTTCTAAATGACTCCTTTCATCAGGTGAGAAAATAATAATGTCGTCCATATAAACTTGACATATTTTCCCAATATGTTCTCGCAATATATCATCTATTGTGCGCTGAAAAATACTCGGCGCATTTTTTAAGCCAAATGGTAATCTACAAAATTCATATTTGCCGTTATTGACACTAAACGCTGTTTTACATCTGTCGCGTTCAGCTAGTCGAATCTGGTGGTATCCTGATTTAAGATCTAGTGTCGTGAAGTACGACGATCTTCCTAACGTAGATAGCAATACCGGAATTTCAGGCATGGGATATTTGTCGTTGTCAGTTTGTTCATTAAGTTTCCTGAAGTCAATCACTAACCTGTGGTTAGGATTCCCATTGTCGTCGGTACCCTTTTTTCTCACAACCAGAACCGGAGAATTATATGCGGAAAATGATTTCCTAATAATTCCATCGCTAAGAAGCGATTCGATTTCTTTGTTTACGAAATCCGCCATTTGTACTGGGTATGGATAGGATCTCGAGTAAATTGGTTCTTCGGTTTTTATTTTTATGGTTGCTTCAACGCTTGTGTTGTAGGGTAGTGCCCGGTTTGGATCTGCAAAGGCATTGGCATTAGCCCTAATTATCCTGCTAAAATCTTCCACCACAGAGTCAGGTACGGATTCCTGATCTATAACGTGAATGTTTATTTGCTCACAATTTTTTGATATTGCTGTTTTATTTTTGTCATATGTCAGAGTGTCGTTTCCAGTGTCCAATCTGCAATTGATTTGCTTCAAGAACTCATATCCTATTATTCCGTCAAAAGTCTTTAGTGTGTCAATCAAATAAAATGTCGTGATATGTCCGAATAAAACCATAGTGTATTTTTTTTTGATGGTGTTCGTGCCATTTAGTGTTTTGACATTAAAGGGTTTACTTAAATGTACTGCATTAATTTGTCCGTCTAATGGTTTAATGAAATTTTTTGATGAACCAGTGTCTATTAACAATTTTAGCTCCCTTCCGTTTATAGTCTTTATTATAAAAGGTAGGAGCGGTCTTACTCTAAAAAATGCAACTCTTCCACGACACGATCTTCGTCGTCCTCATCCTGAGGGAAATCCTCCTCAAAGGTTGAGTCCTCTGATTCTTCCTCCGTATTAATATAATTTACTCTCTGCAGTTTCTGGAGTGGCGCACTTCTCCCAGAATCCACTTCCCGCTCCCGCTTTGTATTATTTTGATAAGCATTTCGGTTGTTATTTAAATTAAAAGCAGTGGGACGTCTAAACATTGATGAACCGGGGTCAACTTCCATCTGTACGATATCTTGTTTATTTGTCTCAGATTTATGAGCATTCGGCGCTGTGCGCCGGAAAATTGGATGACTATTCTGCGAATAACTAGGCTTCGACTTGTTCGCAATGCTGCCCTCCGCGAAAACTCTCGCAAACTCCTGTCTGCGATTGTCCGATTCTAATTCCTGAGCAGTGGCCAATGCAGTTGGCAGATCTGAAGGTTTTGTCGAAAATAAGATATCACTAAGTGGCTTTCTTAGTCCCGATATGAATATTCTAAGAGCATTTTCTCTGACCCTCTCATTTAAAGCTTTGCTTACCTCCTCATTGTTGGAATAAGTCATTTTATTTTTATTTATTATTAATGTCAGGTGTTTATCAACTTCATCATAAAATTCATTAATTGACAATTTACCTTGTCTTAAAATGCTCAGTTCATTCTCTAAAACCTGGACCGATCTCTTATCAGCAAAACACTGATCAAGGCGAGCGATTATCGCTTTGAAATTTAGAATAGTATTGAAGGCAGACAACTTGTCGTTTGCCGTTCCAACTATTTTATTCCTAAATATACCCATGGCTATGTAGTACGGTTCCGTGTTTTCTTTGTAGTAATTAATGGCAAAATGGGCGGCTTCTCGCCAGGCCGGGTAGGCTGCTAGGTCGCCTTTAAATTCCGGGAGGGATTTAATCAAATCTAATGACATTCCCGTAGCACCGCTCAATGAAACTGGCTCGTATGTCTCTACTTTTTTTATTTGCAACTGTTGAAGTTGGCTCGCTATAATATTTAGTTGAGCCTTAAGTTCCTCTGTCATAACATCGACAGTAGCCGTGACTAACCCTACGATTTCGTCTCTAGTAGCCATTTTTTTCTATTTAAGCCAAATTTAAACTTATCAGATTTCCAACTTTTATTGATTCTTTTTTTTTTTTTTTTTTTTTTTACAAACAATTAAAAATAAGTATATTTTGTTTAGCACAAATAACTTAATAATGCCGGTTTCTTGAAAATGAAGTGGTACTTACATTAATTTTATCATATTATCTGCTTTGTTGATAGTATAGTAGATGATTGGCAGTTTTGTCTAAAGTCCGTCCGACTTTACCTTAAAGCCCGTCCGGCTTTTCTCTTTAAAGTCTGTCCGACTTTACCTTAAAGCCCGTCCGGCTTTTCTCTTTAAAGTCTGTCCGACTTTATTTTGAAAGTCCGACCGACTTTTCTTTTATTTGATTTTTTTTGGTGTATTACTTTGTCTTTTGTGTTTCACTTTAGTCGATTTCTATGAAATCTTATTTTTTTAGTTTTCCACACTAGATTTAAAAATTATTTTTGGTGTATTATATTGTCTTTTGTGTTTCACTTTGTTTAGTCGATTTCTATGAAATCTTATTTTTCAGTTTTCCACACTAGACTTAAAATTCTTTTGGTTTATTATATTGTCGTTCGTGTTTCACTCTGTTTAATCGATTTCTATGAAATCTTATTTTTTTGTTTTCCACACTTAGACTTAATTTATTTTTGGTGTATTATATTGTCTTTTGTGTTTCACTTTGTTTAGTCGATTTCTATGAAATCTTATTTTTCAGTTTTCCACACTAGACTTAAAATTCTTTCGGTTTATTATATTGTCGTTCGTGTTTCACTCTGTTCAATCGATTTCTATGAAATCTTATTTTTTAGTTTTCCACACTTAGACTTAATTTATTTTCCGCGATTTTTTTTTATAAAATCTTATAACCGTTTCACACCTTTTTTCCGACTTTTTATAAAATCTTATAAACGGTGTTCACTTTGGGTTTTGCGATTTCTTCATAAAATCTCACTGTTGGGCGCCAGTTAACGTTGTTTACCGCTTAGCACCTATGGCGATATTTTGAATTAAAACAACGAGTTCCTTTGGGATTGATGTCCACTTATGTGGACGTGTAAAAACAATCTGTTTTATTATTTCATTCTTGTGCCTTATTATAGTTTTACAAAAGTGTGAGAGAATGCTTACTTTGCATTCTTCCAGCAAACATTAATATTTACTGGTCGAATACCCGCACCACTAATAAGCGCATCAGCATTTCAACGACCAGTTGGTGGCGTGATGAAATATGATGCGCGAATTGTCTGCGCGTGTTAATAATACGAGGTAGGGCTAAATAATTAAAGTTAATAATTACTAACGTATGTTAACTTACGTTAACTTATATAAGACCAAACCAGTCGAGATATATTATTGTGTTCCTGATATCTCCTAGTTAACCGACGGATAGGACTTCGACATTCGCAAAGCCCCATTTTCCTGAGGATTAAATAGTACTGATAACGAAGTTCTAAAATATAATAAGTATATCTGAAAAGTACAATAACAAAACGTCGTCAAATATCTAACAATGGTAACAATTAAAATTTGTATCAATCGTTTAGCCAATCGGTTAGACTCTCGAAAATCGGTATCAAGGGTCTAATTTCCTGAAAGGTAACAAAACATACATCTTCTAAGTTAGTCCCCATTAGCTAATCAAGAACGTTATGTCGAACATTGTGAAATCTACTTTCTACACTATTGAAGGAGCAAAAGAATTATAATTAGGTAACGTCTTTAAACGCAATTATTTTCCAAAAATCGGTTACATCCAAGTCAAGAACTTATGTTCTGGAATTTGAGTACCAATACATGATTTAGATTCTGATGTAAGTCCACATTTTTGAACCTACAACAAAACCAGTTTAAGTTCTTTGTTTGCCCCACGATGGGCGCCATCTCCTAATATGTAACGTACCAATTTCTATTGTTTTAACAGATCGATAAATATCATAAAGTTCAGAAGAATACCTCAAGGAAAGTAGGACGCAGGAGCCATTTGTTGGGCTAGCAAACAGTCGATGGGGGGTTCGTGTCCTTTCCCCTTGAGCGACTACTTTTGGTACAACATACTAAAATTATTATAGACTCCTGTGTTTTTGTTTAATTCAAAATTCTCAAAATGGGCTAATTGAAAATAAAATAAAAACCCCCTTTTACTTTTACTAAAAGATATCCTTTAAAACGAACCCTCAGAAGAATTGGTTCTCAAGATGTTGCGAGAAACCTTGACTTCTCAACCCTCCCTACCATTGGTTCTATTAGTCAAGTATTTTATAGAACCCCTTAAAAAAAAACCGAAAGTACTAATCTATACTATCACCAAACCATTACCTTTTGAAAATGAAACATCCATAAATGTATCTAGTACCACAACATTTTCATTAAAATTTCAATATATTTAAATTTTTATTAGGAATGATTAAAAGGAAAAAAATTTAAATGTAATCCCGAGCAGTTTTATATTCTAGTCTAAGTCTAATCTTCATTAAATATGAGTGATTTAAGCTATTTGTTCAAGTTATTTCAATATTTGTAGCATTAAAGCTTGAGAATTATAAATGGAAATTTTAGAAAATTTCTAACTTGTGTTTCTTATGTTCAATTACAACCAATAATCGTCTTCTAACAAACACATAAAGTGGCAATTCTCACCATCGGTATAATTTTAAGATTTTTTTTTTTGATTCCAATAATCTTGCTTATTAACAAAAAAAATATGTTGGTCAGACGATTATTAGCTACCTTTAAAATGCACTTTGATAATTCATAATCTAGAAATTTTGTTACAGGTATTTTCTTAGGTTATATATAATTTTAAAGTCTTTAAAGTCTTCCATTTAGTAATAATCATCATTCAGAACACTTTGACAATAAATCTATTCACTTAGCTTGGTTTAAACTTTAATTGGGCATAAAAAAAGGTTGTTGAGATGATTATCATTATTAGAAATCACCTTTTTATTCTATTCGTTTTGGTAGGATATCGCTTTAGGGCGAACATAAGCCTATACGAGAATACCATGGATTCAATTTAATAATTAATAATAATGTGTTTTTTTATATTGCATTTTGCTTAAGCCCAATTTTGTATTCTGTCTGATGATTTTTATTAAATGGTGGTTGTTAAAATATCACTATTAGCAAGGCAAAAATCTTTGTATGAAGAATCATAACAAAACACTCACTCACCACAATTTGTCCATCGATGCACGAAGAGGGCCCTTTTCTGCAGATGTCTTATGAAATTAAATATTGATTTCTTGATTTTTGCCTTAGCGATAATTACTGATATTTGTTTTGGCATTTAACTTATATGTTATGCATTGTAAAGCTAGGCGAAAGAAAATTATGAATAATTTAAAAATATAATGGTTTTTGCTTTGCGTTAGGTTTTGTTCCAAAAATACATTACAGATTCTTTCTCCAGCAATGGAATTCTGTTTACTTCAATTTTGATATCCAAATTTCAAGATTTAGTTCTGTCTCTGCTTTTGAAATGATACAATAATCTGATGTTTTAGCGCTTGATGAGTTCGTCTTTTTCTTACTGCTCTGTAAAACGACTGGTACAGTGCAGTCACATGCAATGAATTATTCCGGTTTTGAGTACTGCAGAGCGGTATTAGATGACGCCACATTTATGACTAATGTGTGATGCTTGATGATCTGCCTAAGGTGTTGTTGCTAAGTAGAAATTTTGGGGGTATCCCTAATGCAGTGGTGGCGGTGGTTGCTTTGTTCAATGTTGGTTCTGCTGATCGATATGGTCCCCAATGGTTGTTGTTGGTCTCATCAACGCACAAAGATTATTTAACAGAATGGTTGCTAAGCCAAGAGGTCATAAAGTAATAAAATTTGCATACCAAGCGTCTGATTATGTGCAGATTAATTTATCCAATAGCAAAGGCGTAGATTTGGAAGGAGCAATTTTCTAAAAAAACAAAACTCAGTAGAGGTATGTGAGAATGTAAAAAACGTGGAAGTGTTCTTCTTCCGACTTCTCTCATAAGCCAACAAGCTCGTGGAAATTCTGATATTTAGGTAGTGGCAATAAATGTTCACCAACTGATGCAGAACTGGGATGGATTATGGTTAAACGCTTGTATCACGTTTACCATTCCCCAGAATCCCTGTTCGTGGACAATGTTGTATGAACAAAATGTGATTGCCTGTGAAATAAAAACATTCACAGTCATAATTTGTCCCACTTGGTTTTGGAAAAAAAAATACTCACAGATCTCCAAAATATAATTGGAAAAGATTGTTATGCAAGGAAACGAAAATTTTGCTGCACATATAAATATGCCAAATCACTTGGATGTTAAAGATAATTTTGACTTCACTTTTCTTATTTAGTGGCTTTAATACTTGTACTGGAATGGATGTTCACTCTTTGGTTTTTAGACAGGAAAGGAAGTTTAAAATCACGTTCATCAAAGACGAAATGTCTAATTTAGTTCAATGTGATTAAAGTAATCATTGTTATCATATGATTAAAAACTGCAATAATGCATTTGTTGACAAATGGTTATCGTCGGGGTCAGCTGCAAAGCACCACAGTGATTTTCAAACTATAAAGGGTCAAAGCGTTATAGTTCAAAGCAGATTTAAATTTTGGAAAACATATTATTGTATAAGAATAATAAGTTTGAATAATTTTGTGTGTTGAAATGAACCAAAAATAAGAAAAAAAAATCAGAGATGTGTATAAAGATTTCTGAAAAAAAGAAAAAACGACCATTACAGCTTTCTAGATTTTATATATATGGACAGAAAATTTGGATGTTGGTCCATTGCGCAATGATTGGTCCATTGCGCAAGAATTATATATAAGACCTTTAAAGTTTGGAAATTTAGTACGATTTATGAAGTTGTGATTGTGTTGACAGACTTAACAAATTGTATTGAGTACTGAAAAGGCCTAACACAAATCGTTGGAATGAATCTAAAATTTCAAAATTGCCACCTTATCTTTTATTTAAGATCTTCATGGAAAATTTTAACAATGTAGCTCTAAAAGTAGATCACTTCAGCTCTACTTTTCCTCGCTTCTCACACACACACACAACCCAAATTGTATAACGTATTTATTACAGCTTTCGACCTTTCGTCTTTGCGGTTAAGTGGCAATAGTTGAGGCTACACATACCTCAAAATATACCTTAGTCCTAGTTTTGCAGACCAAGTTCAACGCCTATTGCACTGACTTTAACTCTCACCCCTGTTGGTTTACATACCCATCGTTCCACATGGCTAACGCTTTATTAAATATTTTTTTTTTCTACAACAAAAAATGTCCTCGGACCATTCATTTCGGCCGAATAATATATTCAGCCGCCACAAAAATAATTTACTGCCGAACAAGTCCACGTTTACAATTCATTTAATAACATTTGTTTTCGTAGATTCTGCTTTTCATCGTCGAGTCGTTATTTTTGCCCTCTCATTACTTGTAAAATTTATTTTTTCTTTTCTTTGAACTGTTTTCCCATTTTCCCCCTTTCGAGGGCGCCCACATTTCAACAAGTACTGTGGATTTTCTATTATTTGCTGTTACAAAATCAGACGTTTCAATTGTGTGTGTGTGTGTGAGAGAGGTCATGGAACTGGAATCATTGATTTCTCTGCTTCTTTGCCGTTTCTCTTTTTCACTCCTCCATTCTGTTCGCCACTTTTTATTTATGAAGGCAATCAAGCGTTAAATAAACTTCTGGCTACTGACTAGTTTATGCGGGTGTTGGCGGCGTCTTGTGATGGTGTGAAACTTAGAGCAGATCCTTGGTGGTGGAGGAGGACAGGATTATGCTGGTATACACTGCTATTTGTTTTTCGCTCGGAGATTATTCAATTCAATTTTAACAATTACAATAAAAATTAATAGTCATTGTTTATGGCACGGCTTAAATTTATGCTTCAATGCTCATCTATTTTGAATTCATAACAATAAAATATCCACTTAATGCCTGATTGTTATCGATTTAAATATTTATTGCAATTAATTGTCATTAATTTGAAGACAGTGAGGAAAAAAAAAACAAAGAATAAAAAATAAGAATTGAAGGTATAAATTTGTTTTGCAAATGTTGAGATTATTAATCAAGAGTGTTCGATTAAATGGAACAATTAGATTAGGAAGGAAACAGTTCAATATTTTTGGGTATATTAGGTGATTTCACTGAGATTCTATTGAAAACAATTTGAAAAGTATTGGTCGGTTTTGCCGTCGATCCGCCAACGTCTTTTTGTTAAAATAAGTTTTGAATTGTGTTATGATTATTACAATGATGACCCTTAATTGGGATGGCATTGAAGGAGTGTGCCAAGATTTTTATACCCTCCACCATACATAGTATGGAGGGAATATTAAGTTAGTCATTCCGTCATTAAGACCCAACAAAAAATATATATTTTTGGTCAGCGAAAAATTCTAATACGATTTAGTCCTGTCCGTCTGTTGTAATAACGCTACAGTCAAAAGGTATTAAGATTGGAAGCTAAAATTTTGCACAGATCTGTCTTTTGTCTGCAGGCAGGTCAAGTTCGAAGATGGCATGTATCGGTCCACGATATCGTATAGCCCCCATATAACGTTACCCCCCGATATTCGGTATTTTGATGATTTTACCCACATTTTCAATGAAATTGTCTGAAAAGCTACACAAGGAGTTCTGTGTGATCACTTTTATAGGTGCACGACATCGTATATCCTCCATACAACGGCACCTTCCAATATTCGCTATTTTTTGATTTTAGCCACATTTTGTAATGAAATAATCTGAATGTCCACACAGCGAGTTCCTCGTGAGTACTTTATCTCCTGCAAGAGAATTGTCTATATAGGTCCACGATATCGTAAAGCCGCCATATAACGGTACCTCCCAAAATCGGGATTTTGATGATGTTAGCCACATTTTTCAATGGAATTGTCTGAAATTCTATACAAGCGGTTCTTTCTGAGTACCTAACCCCTTATGAGAGAATTATCTAAATAGGTCCACTTTTTAGTATAGCGCCCATATAACTGTAACCCCAGATATTCGGTATTTTCACAATTTTTCGATATTATTATTTTTCAAATTTCGTATATATAGTTCGGAATCGTTACTACAGCCTATGACACAAATTACTTATGCAGGACCACATTTTCGTATAGCTCTCATATAACGGTTTTCATTTGAGCGGTATTATGGACGTATTTTTTTTTTGAAAAATTTTAAGATTCTTCGAAATGGTGGAGGGTATAAAAAGTTCGGCCCGGCCGATATGAGCTGCTTTTTTACTTGTTTTATTTTGTGTTTGATCAAAGTCACATATAAATATTACAATGTGCCAGATTTGGACTATGTTGACTTCTTCATTTATTGAAATATCTGATAATTTTTGTAAAAAAGTTGAAATATGTTGATAAAAATATTGGGATGTGCAAAATTTAAAGAAAATCGAACAATTATTTTCAATTTTATGCGAATATTTTTAATCATCCATCCTTTTTATGGAAAGATCTTTGGTTAAGAATAAGATGAAATAATGAGATGAGAAATGGGTGGGCCAAGAATGGGTGGGCCGATTTGAATCATTAATTAGTAAAACCAGTAAGGAAAAAACAAAGGTCGAGTGGGGCCGACTATATGATACCCTATAACAGTATGCATAATTATTTGAACTCCGTAAAAAAATAATTTATTTGATGTAGATCATGCCACCTATCAATATTTAGCTTTAGAGCAGTTACAATTCGGTTTCAGAGGGGAACTAATACATGAGAGGCATATCCAATTCTGAATCGATTTTCACTAAATTTGACGGAGACATTTAAATCTTTTATACCAAATAACATTGCTATAGAGTGCATGATATCACAAATAAAACAGCAGCTAATATCGGCCGGGCCGAACTTTTGACCATTTTACATATCCTTCACCATTTCGAAAGAACTTGAACAATTTAAAAAAAAACAAGTAAGCAAAGGCTACAGTCGAGCTGGGCCGACCGTTGAATACCCTACAACACTATAATATATGATACAGTTTATATAGGCCAGATACTCGAAAGAATTCCACAAGATATTGTGACAAATAATAAAAGTAAACCATCAGGTTTCGTTCTCTAATTTTCGAATAACAGAAACTTGAACTAATTTGCTCATTTCAAATTTATAGGTAGATGTTGCACGTACATGGTCTTCCTAGATCTGGAACCAATATTTCCCAAAGACCTATAATCTCTCAGGAGTGGCACAAGATTAACATTTATTATTGGTTTTTTACTAAAACGCATCTATATGAGATACAGACATTTGACTATATTCTTCAACGAAATCAGCGTTAAAGAAATAGTCAGAAGTGCGTCTTTCCTGTATTTGTGAATTCTCCAAAAAGTCACTGGAATGGATATTTTCTTATTTTGTCTACAAAAGTTGGCAAAACTATTTCACACATTGAATATTTTTGGATGGCCATCCAAAACTATTTGGTTTTTGCAATGTCCGGTAACCTCCATTCAATTGAGCGTGAGGATCGGGCGATAATTACGACTTGCTGACACTTTTGCATTTTTTTTTGTCCATTTAAACCCCTAAATATATGGCGATTATCTCCAAAAAGAGTAGGCTTCTATTCTGACCCTCATCTTTTCCCCATGCAAAATTTCGTAAGGATCGGGCCATAAATGCGATCTGTATATGATATCCTGATATCCTAACTACTTAGTTTTGTTAGCTGTAGAAATATTACCAAATGTTTAATTCAAAATGAAAATATGCCAAAAATATGAAAAATTTGAAAAAATATGAGAAAATATTACAAAATCAATATTTTCATCTTTAGAGAGATATTTTTATGCGAATTTTTTAGACGTTTTTTCTTTCCTGCCAAGAGGACATTCTGAATTAATGAGAACTGTCGAAATCAGTTCAGCCGTTCTCGACATATAAGAGATCTTCCAATCATATCTTCTTTGATAGACATATATATCGCACATATTTTGCTATATATCCGATTTGTTGGATGTTAACATCAATGTAAAGATCAGAAGTAACCTTGTCATGGCTTTGTGATTTCGCCGGGATTTAAAATATTCGCGGTTTAATGAAAAATTTTGAATTTTTTCAACACAAAAGATATGGTCTATTTTACCCGCTAAATATTATCCGATGATCACCCAAATTGGTAGGCTTCTTCCCCGCCCTAAACTCTAGCTACATGCGAAATTCCGCGTCGATTGGTCTATAATTGCGACCAGTAGAGCAACTGCAAAATCAGGAATTTTTTCAGTTTTTGGTCCATTTCAACCCCTAAATATTATGCGATCATCTCCAAAAGAAATAGGGTTCTATTCTGACCTTAACCCCACCTACATTCTAAATTTCGTAAAGATCGGGCCATAATTGCGACCTGTAGAGTGATTACAAATTAACATGGACAGACGGACAGACGGACAGACGGACAGACGGACGGACGGACATACATAGCTAGATCAACTCAGCTCGGCGAGCTAGGAAGATCCATATATACTTTCCTATATGGGAAACCAATATTTCGAGGTGTTACATAATTTTTGGCCCAATCAAACTTATAATACCCCCAACACATAGTGTTGTAGGGTATAAAAATCCGTAAACAACCCCTTAAATGAAAACTGTTATATGGAGATAATAGGAAGACGTGGACTTGCTTTGTCATAGGCTGTAGTACGCATTACGAAATTCAAATACCAAATATGAAACAATTCCGGCGAATAATGTAGCTAAAATCATCAAAATACCGAATATCGGGATGTACCGTTATATGGGGGTATAGGAAAACGTGAACCTATATACCATTTTTTTTTTTCATAGGGTGTAGCACCCATTTGGAAATGTAAATACGACATTTGTTACAATTCCGGTGAATAATGTCGCACAAATCATAAAAATGCCGAGTAATGGGAGGAATCGTCATATGGGGGCTATACGAAGACGTGAAGGTACATACAAAAATGTTTGTCAGAGGCTGTAGCACCCATTACAAACTTCAAATATGATATTTAAATAATTCCGGTAAATACTGTCGCTAAAATCATAAAAATACCGAATATCGGGAGGTACCGTTATATGGGGGCTATACGAAAACATGGCGATCCATGGCCCATTTACGAACTTAGCCTACCTGCTTGCAAACTATGCATGTATACAAAATTTTAGTCTTCTATCTCAATTCGTTCGAAAGATAGCGTGATTACAATAGACAGACGGAACGACAGACAGACATCTCTAGATAGTCTTAGAATTTTACGCTGATCTAGGATATATATACTTTGTAAGGTCTATTATAAATATTTCTAGTAGTTACAAACGGAATAACAAAGTTAATATACCCTCCATAGAATGGTGGAGGATATCAATATATATTTCGGAGCCGAGTTGCACAAAATGGAAACGTACGTCCTGAAGTTCACTCCATTTGGGATTATATTAGCCAATTTTTGCACAATAAAGCTGAAATCGGACTAAGGATATATATGGGAGCTGTATCCAAATCTTAGTCGTTCTTGATAAAATTTGGCGAAGGTATTTCCGAGCTCTATAAGATATCTGGTACCAAATATTATTCTTTTGGAGTGCATTTTATGAATGTGAGGGACTTAAACGCCAAATGAGAGCTATAGCTAAATCTGAACCGATTTTCAGCAAATTTGATGTATTTGCTTCTAGACTGAACTCGGTCGGATAAGCCAAAATTAACGTCATTTAGACTGATATTGGTCATTTTGTGAACAATTTACTCGAAATCGGTTGAGGATATATATGGGAGCTATATCCAAATCTTAACCGAGCTTGATAAAATTTGGCAAAGGTATTTCTAGAACCAAATATCTTGTGGGGTCCATATTACAAATGTGAAGGACTTAAACACCTAAATCGGAAGAGATATATAGCTATATCTGAACCGATTTTAACTAAATTTGGTGTACGTAGTTATACCCTACAACACTATGTGTTGGGGGTATTATAAGTTTGATTGGGCCAAAAATTATGTAACACCTCGAAATATTGGTTTCCCACATAGGAAAGTATATATGGATCTTCCTAGCTCGCCGAGCTGAGTCGATCTAGCCATGTATGTCCGTCCGTCCGTCTGTCCGTCTGTCCATGTTAATTTGTAATCAAGCTACAGGTCGCAATTATGGCCCGATCCTTACGAAATTTTGGACGAAGGTTAAGGTCAGAATAGAAGCCTATTTCTTTTGGAGATGATCGCCAAATGTTTAGGGGTTGAAATGGACCAAATACTGAAAAAATGTCGGAATTTGCAGTAGCCATACAGGTCGCAATTATAGACCAATCGACGTGGAATTTCGCATGTAGCTAGAGTTAAGGGCGGGGAAGAAGCCTACCAATTTGGGTGATCATCGGATAATATTTAGCGGGTAAAATAGACCACATCTTTTGTGTTGAAAAAATTCAAAATTTTTCATTAAAACGCGAATATTTTAAATCCCGGCAAAATCACAAAGCCATGACAAAGTTACTTCTGATCTTTACATTGATGTTAACATCCAAGAAATCAGATATATAGCAAAATATGTGCGATATATATGTTTATCAAAGAAGATATGCTTGAAAAATCTCTTATATGTCGAGAACGGCTGAACTGATTTCGACAGTTCTCATTAATTCAGAATGACCTCTTGGCAGGAAAGAAAAAACGTCTAAAAATATCGCATAAAATTATCTCTCTAAAGATAAAAATATTGATCTTGTAAAATTTTCTCATATTTTTTCAATTTTTGTCATATTTTTGGCATATTTATACCCTACAACACTATGTGTTGGGGGTATTATAAGTTTGATTGGGCCAAAAATTATGTAACACCACGAAATATTGGTTTCCCATATAGGAAAGTATATATGGATCATCCTAGCTCGCCGAGTTGAGTCGATCTAGCTATGTATGTCCGTCCGTCCGTCTGTCCGTCTGTCCGTCTGTCCATGTTAATTTGTAATCACTCTACAGGTCGCAATTATGGCCCGATCTTCACGAAATTTGGAATGGAGGTCGGGGTTGGGCCAGAATAGAACCCTATTTCTTTTTGAGATGATCGCCAAATGTTTAGGGGTTGAAATGGACCAAATACTGAAAAAATGTCTGATTTTGCAGTAGCTATACAAGTCGCAATTATAGACCAATCGACGCGGAATTTCGCATGTAGCTAGAGTTTAGGACGGGGAAGAAGCCTACCAATTTGGGCGGTCATCGGATAATATTTAGCGGCTAAAATAGACCATATATTTTGTGTTGAAAAAATTCAACATTTTTCATTAAACCGCGAATATTTTAATTCCCGGCGAAATCACAAAGCCATGACAAGGTTACTTCTGACCTTTACATTGATGTTAACATCCAACAAATCGGATATATAGCAAAATATGTTCGATATATATGTCTATCAAAGAAGATATGCTTGAAAGATCCCTTATATGTCGAGAACGGCTGAACTGATTTCGACAGTTCTCATTAATTCAGAATGGCCTCTTGGCAGGAAAGAAAAAACGTCTAAAAAAATCGCATAAAAATATCTCTCTAAAGATGAAAATATTCATTTTGTAAAATTTTCTCATATTTTTTCAATTTTGTCATATTTTTGGCATATTTTCATTTTGAATTAAACATTTGGTAATATTTCTACAGCTAACAAAACTAAGTAGTTATGACATCAGAATATCATATACAGATCGCATTTATGGCCCGATCCTTACGAAATTTTGCATGGGGATAAGATGAGGGCCAGAATAGAAGCCTACTCTTTTTGGAGATGATCGCCATATATTTAGGGGTTGAAAAGTTGCTATTATTCGAAAATTAGAGAACGAAACCTGATGGTTTTCTTTTATAATTTGTCACAATATCTTGTGGAATTTTTTCGAGTATCTCGCCTATATAAACTGTATCGTTTATTATAGTGTTGTAGGGTATTCAACGGTCGGCCCCGCTCGACTGTAGCCTTTGCTTACTTGTTTTAGTCTGAATTCGGTTGGATGTACCAAAATTCAAGTCTTTTGGACTGATATTGGCCATTTGGTGGACGACTAACCCGTAATCTATTGAAGATACATATGGGAGCTATATCCAAATATGAACCGATCTCGATAAAATTTGACAGAGGTATTTTCCAGCAGTATCTGATGTCCGGTACCAAATAACATTTTTATGGGGTGCATATTACCCATGTGAGGGACTTAAAATACCAAATGGAGTGAAACATATATATGGGAGCTATAGCTATATCTGAACCGATTTTTCCAAATTTTGTTTACCTGCTTCTAGACTGAATTCGGTGCCAAAATTCGGGTCATTTGGACCTATGTTTGCCATTTAGTGCACAAGTGACCCGAAATCGGCTGAAGATATATATGAGAGCTACACCTAAATTTGTGCCGATTCTCGCCAATTCCAATATGGCTCGTCCTTACACCAATCAAATGATTTTTGCAAAATTTCATCTCAATCGGATATTAAATGCGACCTGCATTTTGTTCACAAGGAAACATGGACAGACAGACGGACAGACGGATAGATTTACATGCATAAATCTACTCAGAAAGTTATTCTATAAAGATCATCAAAAGTAAGTATGAGTCTATCTCGCTTGCTTCTCCATGTTACAATCAAATGCACCAAGATGTAATACCTTCACCACTATATGGTGTTGGGTATAAACAATAAAATTTTTCTGGATGAGGTTCGAGGCCGATTCGAATCAGGGTAGGCCGATTTGCATCATTCATTGTGAAATTTGAATAGAATCGAAGGTTTATTTTGATTTTTTTTATGAACGCCTTGTTATTTAAAATTCTGAGCTTTTTATGGGGTAAGTACTGGAAGGATTGGCTCGATATCTACCATTTTCCAATAGATCTTGTGTTTGTAGAAGCATTTGCATGTGGGATATTTGAAGACAATCAGGTGCTTATTTCAAAATTTTATAAGAGATATAATTGTTCGAAATTTCGACCAGTTGTGGAGGAGTTACCGGAGGGAGTAGAGCGACATTTCACATTTTTACACCTGAACTTGTGTAGATAGAAATATTGGGATATGTCTAGTTTGAAAATAATCTGGTGCTTATTTCGTATTTGATGAGAGTTATAATTATTCGAAATGTTGACACGTTGTGGGGTAGATACCAGAATAAGTCGTCCGACATTTCCCATTTTCGCACGGGCATTGATGAAAATATTAGGTATTGCAAAGTTCGCACAACACTTTATGATCCTTTCTTGCTTTACACGATAAATAATTTTCTGTGGAAATTTTGGGTGGATCGATATTTCCCACCTCCGAAGTCGATCAAAATTTGACTATAATATCACGATGTACCAAGTTTGGATCAAATCGAATACTACCTTCGAAAGTTATCGTGCGCACCATCCAGACAGACAGACCGTCGTATAGACACCCTTAGATCTACTCCAAATGGCCTGAAACGGATTTGGTCCAAAGACACACCGTTATATCGATGAGTTTTGGTCGTAAAAATGATATGTACCCTCTCTAGCCATATAACTGAGGGTATAATAATTAAGGAGAGCTTCAATATCAGCACCAAATCCTTTTCCTATCAACGAAAATTTTTCCGCAATTAAAATTATCTCCAAATTCCACATTCCTGTCTTTCCTTTGTGAAAAAATTTCTTTCAATTTTACTTGAAAACCTCAAATAAAATCTTCGATTATCACTTAAGTAATAGCCTTTCAAGCAATGGGACTCCAAAAACAAAAAGAAAAAATGCCACACTGCAACAAAACAATGCCGAGCAAAAGCCGACAAGTTACCAGAGAAAGAGACCACAAACCACAGCAGAGACAAATGAAACACTCGTCCAAAACAAACCTGTCGACTAGAGAGGTAATAAGAAAATTAGTTTTTGGCAAATTGACAAGAGAATGAAATGTTCGGTTGCGGTTGGTTTCATCGGTTTACTGCAAAAGGAGTGTGGTATAACACATATGTGCGTATGTGTGATATATCACATCTCTTATGTTATTTAATAATAATTTATTAAGGAAATGACATTATATTGAACAAAAGACAATAACAATAGAAATATAACCAATACCAGGAAAATATTGTTACAGTATTACATTTAATTGTAACAAAATATTTGTTGTTGACTCAAACTATATTTATTGAAATTATAGGAGTCTTAGCATCTTTTGAAATTTTAGGGAAATTAAAGGTTGATAGATGAGGAGGTATTTGAATTTGAATATAGAGAAAACTTCAGCATTAATTGTGGGTACTAACTCCATACATATCTCCGCATCGGAAAAGACTACAGAATTAAGCAACGACTATAGTCGTGCGGGACCGACCATGTAATACCCTACAATAGTATAAATTATTAGAAAACTCCTTAAGTCGAAAACAATTTTGGTAAATTTATTGCCTTCGGATTTTATCTGTGGTCCATTTTCCAGCTAAATATTAAAAGTTGGCCATCCAAAATGCAAGGCTTCTGCCCCGTGAAAAACTTTAAGTTTATGGGAAATTCTATGTCGAATAGTCTTTAATTTTGACCAGTAGAACACTGCACAATCAGGAACATTTTCAGTTCGTTATACCCTCAGCGCATAAATATCATTTGATACGGCTAAAATGTGCTCCATCGAAATAACGGCTTAAGGTCCTTGTTCTCTTTGTACCAACTCCGTTTCCGGACATTTGGAGTCGACCTAGCAATGTCCGCTCGACAGTTCGTCTGACTAGTGCGCACGATAACTCTCGAAGGGAGTATCCGATTTGGTTAAAACAACGAGTTTAGAGATGGGCCACTCCTTCTGGTACCTCCCCCACAAAGGGTCAAAACTTTGAATATCCAAGAAGCTCATAAACTAACATCCGATTTCATTCAGACTGGGTACATCTTAATATTTCCATCAACACAAGATCTGTTATAAATATGGTAGATATCGGACTAACACTTCTGGTACCTTCTTCACAGGATCAAAGATTTAAATAACCAAAACGATCATAAAATTCATATTTCGCACATCTCATTATTTCTACCAACACAAGATCTGCTGTAAAGATGGAATATATGGGTCCACTCCTTCTGATACCTCCGCCACAATTTGTCAAAATTTTGAATATCCATGAAGCCTATAGAACGCGAAATTAACATCCGATTTCATTTATACTTACTACATCTTAATATATCCATCATCGCAATATCTGTAATAAAGATGATAGAGATAGCACCATCTCTTCTTCTATTTCACACACATTTTAGCTAACACAAGATCTTTTGGGAAGGCGATATATATCTGGGAACCACTTCTGGTACCTCACTCACAGCCGTTGTAAAGGTCACAAATATTAACCAAAGGACACGAAATCTCGCATAAAGTTAGAGTTTAGGACAGCGGGTACAATGGACCACTAATTTTGTCTGAAAAAATACGAGCATTACTTACAGGCGATATCCGAAGTACACAAAAGGCGAACTTCTGGCTTTTTTATCCTGATTTCGTTGACGAAATTCTAAATTTGGAGATACGGAGGGGCTTCTTGCTTTTGGAGATGATCGCAAAATATTTAGAGGTTCAAGTGAACCAACAGAAAAACTTCCTGATCACAAAATAGAAGCCAATCGACACGCCTGTGAAGAGAGTTAAGGACAAGGAAGAATTCTAGCATTTTGGATGGCCATTGGATTATATTTAGCTGTAAAATGGAGCACAACAATTAACAGCACGACGGAGTGCGTAAATATTGGGCAAATGTCCCTAGTCAAAATTCTAATTTCAAAAGCGAAATCTCCTTATGTCCATTTCAAAAGCGAAATGGACATAAGGGGGCTTCTAACATATTGTAGTGTTGTAGGGTATAACATAGTCGGCCCCGCGCCTTTGCTTACTTGTTTTATTTTTTTTTTTGAAAATTTCGACCTTTTTTGGTGGATTTACTAGAAGAAGTAGACGAATATATTCCATATTGACACAAGATCTTGGGTTTCTAAAAATGTTAAAATGTGCTAAATTTGAAGGCCCTTACATCACATTTTATAAGAGTTATAATTATTCAAAATGTTGACCCTTTGTGGTGGAGGTACTTGATGAGGTGGATCGATATTGTCCATTTTCGCACCTGGCCTAGCACGGATGCAAATATTAGGATTTGCAAAGTTGGAGCAAAATCGGGTTATCGTTTCTCTTTTTGTGCAGTAAAATATTCTCTTTGACAAATTCAACCTTTCGTGGGGGGAGGCACCAGAAGGAGTTGACCGATATTGCCTATCTCCGAATTCGAACTAAGTCTGATAGTAATAGTACTATGAACGAAGTTTGGACCAAATCAGATACTTCAAGAGTTATCGTGGGTACCAGCCAACCATACAGACAGACAGACGGACGGACAGAGCTAGAACGACTCCAAATGTCCTGAGCCGGATTTGGTCCAAAGAAACCTAGGGTCGAAAACCGTTATTTCGACTAGGCACGTTTTGAACGTATCAAATGATATATACCTTCTCTAAACAAATGATATACCTTCAAATGATATCTAACTTCTCTGAGGTTATAAATATGTTTAGGGTTATTTGGGGCTGCTGATGTCAAAAATTTTACGATTTTTCGTTTTTCCAGAAATCAGTGTTCGAAATTTTTCAAGTTTACACATATGTAAAGTCACGCTTGCACATGCAAAACATTTTTTTTTTTATTAAGTGTAACGGTTATATGCATGGTATAATAAAAAGGTAAGGTAAAGATACCAGCTGATTACAATTTTTTCTATGTGTGTCCGACTTCTGAAAATTTTTTGTATGTATTTGTTGTTTTGAAAAATAAAACCAGAATATTTTTAAAATCATTGATTGGAAGACGCGTAAATTGCGAGACGCGCATTAAAGCTATTCGCTAATCTTGCCATTGAATTGAAATATAGAACTGCTTAGATCATATTTTTGGAATAAAATCCAGGCATTTCCCCGCTGATTAACTGGTTTTAGAAATTAGGTAAAATATTGAATAAATGAAAACAACTTGTGGCATGTAAATTTGACATAATGCGGGCACAGCTTCAGGGCTGTATTTCTGTAGTTTTACTAAGCTGTTCTACCTCCTTATTGTACCATGGTTATATGTACATGTATATTAGCAGTAATTCCGCATCCGTACTTCTTCGGTTTAGAATTTTTTGTTATTTTTTAAAATTACTTTCAAAAGTATTCAAAAATATGGGTTTCAGAAATGTACACTTACCATCGATGGGGAGGTGGATATTTTTTGGAGGGGAGGAGATATTTTTGGATGGACGGGATACATTTAGGGCGGATTTTTTTACTTACTTACCTACACAAAAATTTGTTTAAAATTTGACCCTTTTCATACATAAATATTTTTTTGAAAATGGGTATTTTTACTGTTCGAAAAATCGGACAGATGTGCGAAATCGGATAAAGCACTTAACTGGTTAGGGTACGGAAAACAATCAAGTTTTTGTTTTTTCCATAGCATAATCGTTTTAGGAAAAAGAGCAAAACTTAAATTCTGAAGTTATAGATCAGCTTTAAAAAATATTACAGATATTCGCAAGGTTTTACATTGCTATTTTCCACAAATAGTTAAAAAAAATTCAAAAAATTTAATATAAATTTTTAAGTTATTTCAAATTTTAAATTGTTTTTTTTTTAACTTTTTTCTGTTACTCAGCTTTTTTGCTACAAAAATGCATTTCAGTGATAAACATAAAAGCGGTTTCTTTTGATATATTTATATGGATTTTATATTCCCTATGATATATATGCACTTTTTTATTGTATTCAGTGATGCGTAGCCCTGGGTTTCTATATTTTTCTCGCTGTAATGTAAAATCCCTTTTCGAAAAATATCTACTTTTTTATTGGTCTCGTGTGTATTCATTTGATGGCACAGTTCATAGCAAAAGGCTTAGCAAAGGATGAGTGATGTTGCCAGCATATTTGGTTGGTGTTTTGAGCGTATTTCTACAAAAATTAGCTTTCTACATGTTTTTTTACGGATTTTTTATTTTGTATTTTATTGTTTTACTTGTCCTTTTTTATGATGGCGAATACAAAAAAAAAAAAAAAAAATATGTTTCATTCGTTTAACCTTTTTTTTCTCGTTTCTCTTTTTTTTTGGTGAATACAAAATATTGTGGAAAAACATATTTATTTCGAGTGAGTCATGCACAGCAGACAAATATATAAATCATAACAGATTTATAAAGCCATACAAATGAATGTCTGCCATAGCACATTTGCCACATGATTCATGAGTAAGCATTTTTTTGGGGTTAAAAAAAAAGAAAAAAATATATGTGATGCATAAACGGATTTTGAAACTCGTGGAAATATTGGACAACTTACATGTGTTTTCAAAATACAGATTTTTAATGGAATTTCGTTTTGGAAGCAAATAAATTTTATCCAATGGAAAATAATTCAATTGTTACATATCAGGGTTTATATGAATTAAGAAAATCTAAATCGAGTTTAATTTTAAATTTAATTCAAAATAAATATTTATAAATAACTGGCAAACAATTTATTCAAACTGTATAACAAAAACAAGTAAGCAAAGGCTAAAGTCGTGCGGGGTCGACCATGTGGTACCCTACAACCCTACAATATGTTAGAAGCCCCCTTATGTCCAAATCCATTTTGGAAGATTTCGCTTTTGAAATTATGCCACGGAACACTGCCTAGATATTACCCTCAGCATTTCGACCGGGTACATTTGCCCAATATTTATGCAATCCGTTGTGCTGCTGGTTCTTGTGGTCCATTTTACAGCTAAATATAATCCAAAATGCTAGAATTCTTCCCTATCCTTAGCTCTCTTTTCAAGCATGGCAATTGGCTTCAATTGTGTGATCAGGAAAGTCATTGGCTAATTTGAACGCCTAAATATTTTGCAATCATCTCCAAAATCAAGAGGGCCCTTTGTATCTCCAAATTTAGACTCATCTATACGATTTGCTTGTCTACGATATATGAATATATTCGTCAACGAATTCGGCATATAAAAGCTAGAAATTCGCCTTTTGTGCACTTCGGATATTGCCTGTAAATAATGTTCGTATTTTTTCCATTCAACTCGCTGTCCTAATCTCAAACTTCATGCGAGATTTCGTGTCCTTTGGTTTCAATTTGTGATCTTTATAACTTCTGCAAAATCAGGAACATTTTTAGTTGTTGGTTCATTGCAACCTCTACAGGTCATTCCTGATCGTTACTCATCTATTTATTATTACGCCGGGATAAAAAATATTTAATTTTATTTAATGGACAATTTGCCTTTTATTTAACACAAATGTTATGGTCTATTTCACCCACTAAATATTACCCGATGACCATCCAAATTGGAAGGCTTCAGCCCAGCCTTAGGCTCTAGCCCCGTGCTAACTTCCGGCAGGTTTTTGGTCCATTTCAGCGCCTAAATATTATGCGATTATCTGCAAAAGCAATAGGCTTCTATTCTGGCCCTATTCCCACCTTCATTCCAAATTTCGTGAAGATCGGACCATAATTGCGACCTGTAGGGTGATTACAAATTAACATGGACAGACGGACGGACGGACATACATAGCTAGATCGACACATCTCACCGAGATAGGAAGATCCATATATACTTTCCTATTTGGGAAACCAATATTTCGAGGTGTTACATAATTTTTGGCCCAATGAAACTTATAATACCCCCAACACATAGTGTTGTAGGGTATAATTAACTAAATTGTACATATTTTTGGAAAATTCATGTCAAAATTCAAAATCACACATATGACCAACCATCCGATCAATAATTAAAATTGCAAACTAATTACTGATGACACTTGCAATCTCATTGAATTGAATTTCGACGAATTTCATCAACCAGAGAGAAATTAAAAATCTACACTCAATATTAACATTTTGCCGGCACATGCACAAAATTTACACACAAGAACGAAATTCAAATTTGTTGACATTCCAATATAGAGGGGAAATTTCTGTGTCTATTTTGAATATTTACTTTTGGCAAAATCTGCAATTTGTTATTCAAAGAAATTGTGTGTATTTCAAACTTATGCTTGTCATCGAATGGCGGCGATGTAAATGGAAATTGCTTGATTGCCAAATGTTATCACGGCTTAATGTGGACTTGGAAAAATAATTAATTTTGTAAACAGAAATATTTTATTTCTAATTTTGATGGTCTTGTCTAGGTTCTATAAATGCTCGATATTAATATTTAAAGATATGAGCAACTATAAGATATTAAGATACATATGCATCCATGATAAGGCTAAATGATACTTTTTAAAACAGACTACAACTCTACATAAGAAGTTCTACAGAGAACCACAAATAAAAGATTCAATTAAAAAAGTTGAGATTTTTTTAAATTATATTTACAAATTAAAACAAGTGAGCGAAAGCTATACCACGTGATACCTTGCAATTCGATAATATGTTCAAAGCCCCCTTTTGAAATTATGTCATAGAGCACTGCCCAGATATTACCCTTAGCTTTTTCACCAGTTGCTGACTATTAGTTGTTGTGGTCCACTTTACAGCTAAATATAATTCAATGGTCATCCGAAATGCTAGACTTCTTCCCTGTCCTTAATTCTCTTCGCATGCAAAATTCCGTATCGATTGATTTCAATTGTGTGATCAGGGAAATTTTTCTGGTTTTGGCACATTTGAACCCCTAAATATTTCGTGATCATCTCCAAAAGCAAGTATCTCCAAAAATTTGACTCATCTATATAATTTGCTTGTCTACGATATTTGGCTACATTCGTCATCGAAATTTAGCATAAAAGAGCCAGAACTTCGACTTTTGTGTATTTTGGATTTCGCCTGTAAGTTATTTTCAGCGTTTCGGTTCAATGGAAATACTGGTATTTTTTCACACCAAAATATTGTTCCATTCTACCCGATGTCCTAAGCTCTAACCTCATGCGAGATTTCGTGTCCTTCGGTTCCTATTTGTGACCTTTATAACAGCTGCATAATCAGTAACATTTTTAGTTGTTGGTTTATTTCAATCCCTAAATATATTGCGAACATCTTTAGAGACAATTGGCCTAGCCCTATATATTTATTATCGGCATCTACGTAACGTTCGCATTGACCTTTTCGTCTATTTGTGATTTCGCCGGGATTAAAAATATTCGCAGTTTAATGGAAAATTTAACTTTTATTTAAGACAAATGTTATGGTCTATTTCACCCACTAAATATTACCCGAAGACCATCCAAATTGGAAGGCTTCTGCCCAGACCTAAGCTCTAGCCCCATGCTAACTTCTGCGTCGATTGATCTATAATTGTGACCTGAAGAGCAACTCTAAATTCAGGATTTTTTTCAGGTTTTGGTCCATTTCAAACCCTAAATATTATGCGATCATCTCGAAAAACAATAGACTTCTATTCAGACCCTAACCCTAAAATTTTAATCCTTTGTGAGAAAGGTACCAAAAAGAATAGTCCGATCTCTTCCATCTTTATAACAGATCTTGTGTTGAAGGAAATATTGAGATGTGGCATGTTTGACTAAAATAGAATGTTGATTTCGCGTTTTGTGAGCTTTATGGATATTTTTATCAGCTTCATGGATATTTAAAATTGTAACCCTTTGTGAGGCAGGTACCGGAGGTAGTAAACCGATATTTTCCATCTTCACAAAAAATGTTGTATTAGTTGAACCAATGGGATGTGTGAAATATGAAAAGAACCGGATGCTTAATTCGGATTTTATAATCGTTTTGGCTATACAAAACATTAAACCCTATGTGAAGGAGTCACCAGAAGAAATCGTCCGATCACTACCATCTTCATAAAAGATCTTGTGTATATAGAAATATTGTGATGTGCCAAGTCTAAATGGAATCGAAAGATAAATTGATGTTTTATGAGCTTCATGGGTATTTATAATTTTGACCCTTTGTGGAGGAGATACCAGAAGGAGTCGACCGATATATTACGCCTTGAGTTATTACAAATATTGTGATGTGTGAAATTTAGGGCAATCGGACTCTTACACCACATTTTATAAGAGTTAAATTTATTCAAAATTTTGCACCTTTGTGGGCGAGGTTCGTGATGGAATGGAGCGATATTATCCATTTTTGCACCTAAGTGGACCCATCTCCGAACTCAATCTAAGTTTAACCATAATATTACGATGTACTAAGTTCTGACCAAATCAGATACTCCATTCGAGAGTAATCGTACACACCAGCCAGCGAGAAAGACAGATGGACGGAAACCCTTAAATCGACTACAAATGTCCTGAGACGGATTTGGTCCAAAGAGACCTCGGGTCTAAAACCATTAATTAGCCATATGGCAGGGGGCATAACTAGATATATGGTTGAAGGTATAATTAATTAATAATATGATGTGGTGTCCTCTGGAATTGCAATTTTTGAATTTCGAAAAAAGGAAAGTTGTGCTGAATTGTGCTAGATTTGTGCTCAATTGTGCCGATTTTAATGTTAACGATTTTAACGAGTAACGAGTAGAGATACAAAAAACTCAGCACAATTTACTACATCTTGATATTTGAATTTTTACAAAAATTACAGCAATTTTTTTTTTTTTTTTGAATAATACTGTTTTTTTCGAATTTGCCATATCTTGAAAACGGATGAAGATATTGAGAAAAAATAAACGGCACAAATCAAACACAAACCAGCACAACTCTTAATTTTTCGAAAATTGCAATTCTGACATATCTTCGAAATTGTAGTTTTTTTTCGAAATTGGTAAGAGATATCAAAAAAATGTTAACGGCACAAATGGACACACACCGAGTACAACTCAGCACAACTTTAAATATTTCGAAATTCGAAAATTGCAATTCTCTCAGATTTTTTCGAAAAAAAATCTCTTTTCGAAAATCGCAAATTTTTTTTAGAATTTCGAAAAAAATCAGCACAATTGAGCACAAACCTAGCACAATTCAGCACAACTTTCCTTTTTTCGAAAAGTGCAATTCCAACGGACACCACATATTAATGTGTTTTTAGTCTAATGTGTGCTCTCTGGCGTATGTCGTACGCAAATATCTGCCCGATGTAAATCATACGCACTGCAGCACTCTAAATGCAACAAGTGCCTATGGGAATGAATGACTTTGTAGACTTTTAATTAATAAAAATTGGTATTGAATAAATAAAAATATATGCTAAGGGGCTTTAGAATACCTCCTTCATTCGTATCCATATTTAAATCGCCTTCAAGTGACAACTTTTATTTTTTCTTGAAACAAATTTTTTGTAGTCCTTTGCTGGCTGTATTTTAGAAAACATTTTTCGTCGCATATTTAACATATGCGGTCACGTGTTTTCTCAAAATCCAGGATAATTTTCTCGTTTATATTCTGCAGCAGGGATTCGTTGTCATCCACGTGTTTGTGTCAAAAAAAAGAACATGAAAACATGATTGAAAGACATGGATTTGCTTGTCACGGCAGCAGGTGTAACAGCGTTTCTTTTTGCATCAGCGTGGCATTTTAAGCCACAAACGGTTTTTTCGGGCAAAATAGATTGATGTCGATTATCAATGATTTGGGGATGGGAATTTGTTTTCTCTTCATACTAAAGTAGATTTAAACATATTTTTGCAGATATTGGACAGAGAAATGCTGGTTAGGGTACCAAAGGAAAATATTTTAGTTTTTTAAAGTATTTTATGGTAAAATATCTATCAGCCTTCATTTTGAACTCCAGATCAACGTTCCTGTCACTTGCTATATTTTTATTTTATTAGTGCTAAAAATCCAATTTTTAATTATCTTTTTTATATTATTTTATTTCAACAGCCTTTTTATCTCTTTTTATACCCTACAACACTATGTGTTGGGGGTATTATAAGTTTGATTGGGCCAAAAATTATGTAACACCACGAAATATTGGTTTCCCATATAGGAAAGTATATATGGATCTTCCTAGCTCGCCGAGCTGAGTCGATCAATTTCGTATGTAGCTAGAGTTTAGGGCGGGGAAGAAGCCTACCAATTTGGTGGAGTGGTCGTTTGTGTTGAAAAAATTCAAAATTTTTCATTAAACCGCGAATATTTTAAATCCCGGCGAAATCACAAAGCCATGACAAGGTTACTTCTGATCTTTACATTGATGTTAACATCCAACAAATCGGATATATAGCAAAATATATGCGATATATATGTCTATCAAAGAAGATATGCTTGAAAGATCTCTTATATGTCGAGAACAGCTGAACTGATTTCAACAGCTCTCATTAATTCAGAATGGCCTCTTGGCAGGAAAGAAAAAACGTCAAAAAAATCGCATAAAAATATCTCCATGAAGATGAAAATATTGATTTTTTAAAATTTTCTCATATTTTTTTCAATTTTGTCATATTTTTGGCATATTTTCATTTTGAATTAAACATTTGGTAATATTTCTACAGCTAACAAAACTAAGTAGTTAGGATATCAGGATATCATATACAGATCGCAACTATGGCCCGATCCTTACGAAAATTTGCATGGGGATAAGATGAGGGTCAGAATAGAAGCCTACTCTTTTTGGAGATGATCGCCATATATTTAGGGGTTGAAATGGACCAAAAAACTGCAAAATTGTCAGCAGGTCGTAATTATCAACCGATCCTCACGCACATTTGAATGGGGGTTACCGGACATTGCAAAAGCCAAGCAGTTTTGGATGGCCATCCAAAAATATTCAATGTGTGAAATAGTTTGCCAACTTTTGTAGACTAAATACGAAAATGTCCATTCCAGCGACTTTTCGGAGAATTCACAAATGCAGGAAAGACGCACTTCTGACTATTTCGTTAACGCTGATTTCGTTGAAGAATATAGTCAAATGGCTGTATCTCATATAGATGCGTTTCAGTCAAAAACCAATAATAAATGTTAATCTTTTGCCACTTCTGGGAGATTATAGGTCTTGGGGAAATATTTGTTCCAGATCTAGGAAGACCATTTACGTGCAACATCTACCAATAAATTGGAAATGAGCAAATTAGTTTAAGTTGCTATTATTCGAAAATTAGAGAACGAAACCTGATGGTTTTCTTTTATTATTTGTCACAATATCTTGTGGAATTCTTTCGAGTATCTCGCCTATATAAACAGTATCGTTTATTATAGTATTGTAGGGTATTCAACGGTCGGCCCCGCTCGACTGTAGCCTTTGCTTACTTGTTTTTCAATCAAATTTATTTCCATGTGAATGCAATTAAATTGTTTCTAACAAGATTATATGTGTGGCATATTGAAATATTTCTCAGTGGATTAAGTTGTGTTTGTTTTTTTTTTTTTTTTTTTTGTTGCAGTACCTGTTTAAGACATATTTCTGAGTCAATAAAGTAGGAGAGATAATCTGTTTATAAATATTTGTCTACACATATAAAAGAGTGTAGTTATGAGGCAAAGAGGGGGAGAACTTTGCGAGTGGGACACTGTTGATGTGTAAGAGATTTAGATTTTGGAAAATCGCACTAGAAGATCACTAAAAAGATACTAAAATGTACTTAAATGGTATTTGACGAATGGACAGGTCACGAATTATGGTCTTTAGGGCATTTTTGGAAATCTTGTAAAAAGGTGGCTGAAACTATTAAAAAAAGTTAAATAGTATCTGCTGGCAAAACCGTGTATACTCCCAGCCTTTCGTTATGATTATCTAAACGGTTGACCCTTTTATATGGGGGGTTCCGAATAAGTGGGCCAATATTGTCCATTTCGTATCTTTCCTTAGTCTTGTATAGAAGTTACAACGTACTAGTTTTGAGATTTATGAGATGTGTGATAATTTTTGGAAAATGTTGAAATATGTGTGGTGTACCATATACAGCGGACCGAAGAATTCCATTTCATCTTGTGTTGACAAAAATATTGATATATGCAAAATTTAAAGGAAATCGCCTATATATTTCCAAATTGTTCAACTTTTATGGGGAAGGTACCAACAGAAGTAGACCCATAGATTCCTTATTCACGTCAGATCCCTGATTGAGAAGGACATTTTTTTAGATATACTAAGTTTGAAAATAATCGCTGAAATTATGTAGGGTAGGTGTTTATGCCCAACACCACACTGTGGTCAGGGTATTATGTCTTTGTGCATTAGTTTTATGAAATGATGCCCTCCATAGGATCACATTCTATGTCGTTTTATACATTTCCGTCCGGCCGTACGTCCATGTCTTTTCATACACAAAGTACAGGTTGCATTTATTGCCCGATCCAGATAAAATTTTGCACAAATCCCAAGGACGAACCCTATTGAAATTGAAGATAATCGATCAAAATCTAGATATAGCACTCATATGTATTTGCGTTCGATTCGCCTTTTTTGTGCAACAAACGTCTAATACAAATCTAAATAGTATGACATTTTGAAAATCTTCCATATATATTTTTCGTCCGATTTGTTATATTTGTCGTCCACAGCCGTAATATGCACCCAGTAACCATATTCGGCGAATAATATATTAAATATAGCTCAGAAATAACTTTGCCAAATTATATCGAGATCGGGTCAGATTTGGGCATAGTGATATGAAAAAATCTGTAACCAACTTTAGACTGCTGTCATTTCTAAGCCACTCAGGGGTCAGATGTGGGCATAGCTCCCATAGTGATAGGCAAAAAATATGTAACCAACTTCAGATTGCTGTCATTTCTAAGCCACTCAGGGGTCAGATTTGGGCATAGCTCCCATAGAGATAGGCAAAAATTGTAACGAACTCCAGACTGCTGTCATTTATAAGCCACTCGTCCGACAGCAATTAAAATTATTCCAGTGACAGATAATTATATGGTTTACAATCGAAAAAAAATCATTTTGGTGAGAACTTTACAGAAAAAAAGTTATTCGTGATGGTCTTCAAGCGTGATAGTGTGATTTCTTTATATTTGGCTGGAAAACCGCAAGTGGCTATCGTTAGAGCACTCCAGCAATTAAATGTGAATAAATCTTTTGTGTCTCGTACCATTGCTCGTTACCTCCTTACCGACGTCAAGGAAGTGGACGGAAGAAAACAGCAACATCAGCAAAAATGGTTCGAAAAGTAAAGAAACGACTTGATCGGGCGAAAATGGCTCGTGAGCTGCATTCCATTCGGCAAATATTTAAAAATGAGCTCGGAGTAAAGCCATTGAAGTTCCAAAAAGTGCAAAAACTTACACCACAAAAGCAAGAAAATAGACCAAAAGAGCTAAAGAGTTGCTTAGCCGAATTATGGCAGTGATGAACTGCCGGATTTGGTTTTTTTTTTGATGAAAAAACATTCGTTGTCCAGCAGTTTGTAAAGAAACAAAATGATCGTGTTTACTTGGCAAAAAGGTCAGCTAAAAATGTGCACCTTCCGTTGGCCACCAGAACTCAATTGCCGGCCATGGTGATGGTGTGGACCGCCATAACAGCCGATGGCCGCTTATATTAATCGACCGTGGCATCAGAATAAATGCCGAATATTATCGCGAAAATATTCTGGAGGGTGTATTAAAGCCTTGGGCACACAAACATTTTGGCCGCAGACCTTGGACATTCCAACAGGACTCAGCACGCGCCAAGAATGGTTGCAAAATGAGGTTTCTCGCTTCATTTCCAGCGCATAATGGCCACCAAAGTCTCCAGATTCCTATCCGTTTGACTATTGTGTGTGGAGTATTTTAGAAAGCAAGATTGGCAAGCGCTTCGCCGGTAATGGGTAAAAACACCGCAGAGATTTGAAGGCCATAATTCGTGCTAAAAGTGACCGAAAAAATCTAAACTTATTCTATTTCCGACATTTTTTGCTTTCATTCAAAGAAATTTAAAAAAATGTAAAAATTATGGCATTTGACTTTGTTGCAATTTTTTATTATCTCATCCTCAAATATAGCTTTCCTTGATGGCTTTAACCTGGTTACGGCAAAGTATTTTTTTCATGAGGAAATAACCGGTCACCCATTTATTCGCCCCGACAATTCGTATACAAAATCCGGGTTTTATTCGATTTTACAAAACTGAAATGTACAAAATGGACATCATTCGTATGACCTCTTGTTGGGCATGTATTTCCATTAGCTTTTCAATGATGCCCATTTTATACATACCAATTTTGTAAAGCCGGATTTTTATCCTAACATTCGGGTCGAACAACCGGGTAACCGGATATTTTTCCACCAAAAAATTACTTTACCGTTATCAAGTGAAAAATACTTACTTATCAATCAATTGGAGCATGACCCCTAAAATCAACTTAAGTCTTGTTTTCCTTCTGAGGATTAGGTCCAAAAAATGTTCAAACGGTCATACTCCCCATGAGGATTATGGGCGCTTTGGAAGCGTATATAATTCCCAATTTTTTTAAAAGGTTAAACAAAAAAAAAATGTGGATCAATGAGGATCATATACGTGGAGATTATATCTATAATTATATCTATAATTGTTCAGAATTGTGACCCTCTATGAGGGAAGTGCCGATATCTATCATCTTAAAAAGATACCTTGTGTTAGTAGAAATATTGGAATGTCCAAAAATTGAGAAAAAATCGGATGATTATTTTGCATTTTATAAGAGATAAAATTATCCAAAAATTCGAACCGTTATAGAGGATGTATGGTGATTATTTGACATTTCCTAACGGATATAATTATTGAAAATGTTGTCCCGTTTTGGGGGAGGTACCAGAAGGAGTGATTTCATTTTCACACCATATCTTGTTTTAGTAGAAATATTGAGTTTTGTAAACTTCTCAGGGATGCTCAATTCGCATTTCATGATCGTATTTATTCAAAATGTTGATGGTATCAGAGTGGAACGGTATCCCCCATATTAACAAAAGATTTTGTGTTAATAAAAATATTGGGATGTATGAAATTTATTATTTCTCATTTACAAGAGTTTTAGTTATTACAAATTTTGACCCTTTGTGGGGGAGGTACTTGATGGAGTGGGCCGATATAATATTTTCTCACTTGAGTTAGCACTGACAAAAAAAAATTGAGATTTTGCAAAGTTTCCACTGAATTTAATGATATTTTTCTCTTTCTATGATGTAGATAATTTTCTTTAATAATGTTGGCCTTTTGTAGGGGAGGTACCAGAAGGGGTGGGCCTATATATTCCATCTCCAAACCAGACCTTGGGTTAATAAAAATATTGTGATGTGTGTAATTTGAAGACAATCGGACTCTTACATCACATTTTATAAGAGTTATAATCATTCACAATTTTGATCCTTTGTGGGTGAGGTACTTGACGGAGTGGGCCAATAGGGTCCATTTTCGCATCAGACCTAAAACCGATAAAAATATTAGATTTGGCAAAGTTGGACCTAAATCGGATTATCTTTTCTTTTTCTGTGCAGTAAAATATTTTTTTTTTTTTTTTTTTTTGAAAAATTCTTTTGCGGTGGAGGTACCAAACTCAATCTAAGTTTTATAATACTAATACGATGTACCAATTTTGGAAGAAATCGGATACCCCCTTGAAAGTTATCGTGCGTATCAGCCAGATGGACGGACAACTCCATACCAACTCATAATATCCTGAAACGGATTTGGTCCACATAGACTTAGGGTCTAAAACCTTTAATTCTATGAGGCACTCTTGGCAGTATCAAATTATATGTATATACCCTCAGTAGCCATATACCTGAGGGTATAACAAAACAGAGCAAGCAAATGGGATAAGCTAGAACAATCACGGCTTGTGAACAAGAGTGATATGTAAGAGAATTTTCGGAACATATTTTGGGAATTTAGAGTATTTTAGTATTTTTGGAAAATCTAAATATTTGAACTAAAATGTAGTATTATATATCTTTAAACCAAAATAATATAAAACCTTAAATTATGCTATACCATCAAACATAAATGATTTAAAACTCAATTTAAATACTTAATTAATTTCTCACGCTTCACTTGGCATTTTAAGCCAACTACCAATTCCCACGAAAAAATCAATTATTCACAACATAATTTATCACCCTTCCTCCCTCCCCCGCCAACATCCCATACACCAACAACAACTCTTGCTATGATTATTTAATGATGTTTCTTCGTTTAACTCTTTGGCAATTTCCGTTTCATAATTTCAATAATTTAACTTTTATACAGCTACAGCGCAGCCATAAAGACCGGAAGTTGTGCTCGTTATCGTTGTGCAAATTAAATATTCCATTCCTTTGCGCCCAGAGTTTATTTGCTTCATAGAAAATTTTCCACAAAACAATTCGCAATAAACAATCTGGCACAACTTTGTCTCACAAAATTGTTTTTCACAAATTTATAATTGGATTTCAATTTCGATTCGTTGGCAAAATTGATTAGAGGGACGGAAGCCAAACAAAATTGAAAATACAATGAATGTAAAATTTATAAAATCTTACTACGTGATAACGATTTGTTGTGGCTGTGATTAATTTGGGGAGCGGAAGGGGTTGCTATTTGTGTGTATTTATGTAAATTGGAAAAATGTAGAACAGTTACAATAACTAATTGTTGTTGTGGGTCGAGAGGTGAAGAATGTGGGATGTTTTAGAGTCATTAAATCAATTTTTATGTAGAATTTATGAGAATTAAAACATAGCAAATATAATCGTTTTTGACTGCGTATTATGGCCTTAAAGCAATTATAATTTAGAGCCGAAAGCAGGTATACCCTTCTCTTAATTGATTCCAACTATACTTGACGAAGGCATATTTATTAATATCCATCCTATTTGAGCTGATATTACACTTTTTAGGCAGCTATATCGAAATCTGAACCGATCTCTATTAAATTAATCAGAGGAATTGATATGCTGAATATAATAGTTGGTAACAAATATCGTCGCTATGGAGGGCATTTTACGGGTGTGAGGGATATAAATACAAAATTGGAAGAAACGTATGTGTGGGACATACAGCTTTATCTAAACTGATTTATGTGCCAAAATCCATTCAATTCGGACATATAGTAACCATTTTATTTACAATAAACTTGAAATCGAGTAAAGATATACACGGTAAGATGAAAAAACTGCAACCAACTTCAGACTGCTGTCATTTCCAAGCCACTAGTCCGACAGCTTTTCAAGTTATTCCAGTGACAGCTCATTATATTGTTTACAAGCGTACAAAAGCATTTTGGTGAGAATTTTCCAGAAAAAAAGTTATTCCTGATGGAATTCAAGAGTGATAGTGTGATTTCTTTATATTTGGCTGGAAACCCACAAGTGGCTATAGTTAGGATACTCCAGCATTTAAATGTAAATAAATCTTTAGTGTCCCGTACCATAGCATAGCCCGATGTCTAGGAAGTGGACGGAAGAAAACAACAATATCAGCAGAAATGGTTCGAAGAGTAAAAAAGCGACTTGATCGAAATCCGCGTCGCGGTGAGCTAGACATATCGCAATACTCCATTCGGCAAATATTGAAAAATGAGCTCGGGGTAAAGCCGTTGAAATTCCAAAAAAGTGCAAGAACTCACACCGCAACAGAAAGAAAATAGACTCAAAAGAGCTAAAGAGTTGCTTCGCTTGGCCGAAAGTGGTGAACTGCCGAATTTGGTTTTCTCCGATCTCCAATTAGAAAACATTTGTTGTCCAGCATTTTGTAAACAAACAAAATGATAGTGTTTACTTGCCAAAGAGGTCAGCTGAAAATGTGCACCTTCGGTGGGCCACCAGAACTCAAGCGGCGGCCACGGTGATGGTGTGGGCCGCCATAACAGCCAATGGTCGCTCTCCGCTCATATTAATCGACCGTGGCATCAGAATAAATGCCGAATATTATCGCGAAAATATTCTGGAGGGTGTATTAAAGCCTTGGACACGCAAACATTTTGACCACTGACCCTGGACATTCCAACAGGACTCAGCACCATCGCACTCAGCACGCGCCACCCATGAACGGTTACAAAATGAGGTTCTTCGCTTCATTTCCAGCGCACAATGGCCATCAAAATCTCCGTATACCAATCCGTTGGACTATTGTGTCTGGAGTATTTTGGAAAGCAAGGTTGGCACTAAAAAATACCAAAGTGTCGATCACCTCAAGCAGCGCTTCGCCGGAAATGGTCCAAAAATCCGCAGAACGTGTTACCATAATTCTTCTGTTGCCATAATTCTTGCCAAATCTAAACTTATTCTAAAATTTGATGATATTTCCGACATTTTTTGCATTCATTCAATAAAATAATAAAATTATGGCGTTTGAATTTGTTGCAGTTTTTTATCTCACCCTGTGTATCTGAGCCGATCTCATTAAAATTTTGGCGAAGGTATTTCTTAGTTGTAATTGATATATTTCACCGAAAATTGTTTTTATTACAGGTATTGAGAAAAAAACAAATCTGATTATATGAAAGCTATCGATTTATCTGAACCGATTTCTACAAAATTTGACATACCTATTTCTAGCATCAACTAGATGCTACACATTTGTTATACAATAAAAGGCAAATCGGACGAAGATATATATGGAAGCTATATCTAAATTTTGACCGATTATTTCCAAATTTTAGAAATATTCCTATTAAGCCACAAGTTTGAGTAAGAAGTTTTTTCTTGAAACCCTTCTATGAACTTGAATCCACTATTTTTGTGTATAAAAATTATTTAAAAACATTTCTTATTTATAGGTGAAGCGATCCTTAAAAATATTCAATTGTCGGTCAAAAGCTAATTTATAAAATGTCTTCATTTTTTTACAGATCTGCGATTGTCGTTCAGGAGGTCCTTACAATTTCCCCAAAAATTTTAAATTTACAAGATGTTCTTCAGAAATGTTTTAAAAGTCAACGATGTTTGCACCGAAACTGTTTAAAATATTTTTTTAAAAATTCAGGGTTTTTTGTTCTGCATCCACGACATTTATTTAGAAGGTCCTTACAAAACTTAAAAAAAATATTTTTTTTTTTTTTGGATTTTGGGCCGAAATTTGTGAGACATATTTCTAACAGCCTATATTTTTTTGGTGAGATGATCGCTAATATTTCTTAAAAAAATATTTTGTTCAGGTTGTCCTTGCGTAAATATTCTCTTACTCCCTCTATTCGAAAATGCAAGAATTTTTCCTTGAAAGACCATTACAAAAACATTCTTAAAATATCGATCTATTTATCGAGTATGGATAATTATATTAAAATAATATATTTATATACAATAAGGACTAATGACTTAAGCTAATTTTAAAGTTGAAATGCCTTAAAAAAATCATTATAGTCGTCATATCCCAATAAGATCTTAATCGAACACATCGTTGGCATTGCACGAGTTTCATGAAATTTTTATATTTTGACCTATTGTAGAAAAGATAGGTAGCAAAAGAAATGAGTCTATGTTTACCGCTTAAAAAAAATCCTTAAGTTAGTAAAAATAATATGGGATTTATGATTTTGCCAAAATTATATCCATTTTAAAACAAGTAAGCAAAGGCTACAGTCGAGCGGGGCCGACCGTTGAATACCCTACAACACTATAATAAACGATACTGTTTATATAGGCGAGATACTCGAAAGAATTCCACAAGATATTGTGACAAATAATAAAAGAAAACCATCAGGTTTTGTTCTCTAATTTAAGAATAATAGCAACCAATATTTCCCAAAGACCTATAATCTCTCAGAAGTGGCAAAAGATTAACATTTATTATTGGTTTTTGACTGAAACGCATCTATATGAGATACAGACGTTTGACTATATTCTCCAACGAAATCAGCGTTAACGAAATAGTCGGAAGTGCGTCATTCCTAAGTCACTGGAATAAACATTTTCGTATTTTGTCTACAAAAGTTGGCAAACTATTTCGCACATTGAATATTTTTGGATGGCCATCCAAAACTGCTTGGCTTTTGCAATGTGCGGTAACCCCCATTCAAATGTGCGTGAGGATCGGGCAATAATTACGACCTGCTGACTATTTTGCAGTTTTTTGGTCCATTTCAACCCCTAAATATATTGCGATCATCACCAAAAAGAGTAGGCTTTTATTCTGACCCTCATCTTATCCCCATGCAAAATTTCGTAAAGATCGGGCCATAAATGCGATCTATATATGATATCCTGATATCCCAACTACTTAGTTTTGTTAGCTGTAGAAATATTACCAAATGTTTAATTCAAAATGAAAATATGCCAAAAATATGACAAAATTGAAAAAATATGAGAAAATTTTACAAAATCAATATTTTCATCTTTAGAGAGATATTTTTATGCGATTTTTTAGACGTTTTTTGTTTCCTGCCATGGCCTCTGAATTAATGAGAACTGTCGAAATCAGTTCAGCCGTTCTCGACATATAAGAGATCTTTCAAGCATATCTTCTTTGATAGACATATATATCGTACATATTTTGCTATATATCCGATTTGTTGGATATTAACATCAATGAAGAGGTCAGAAGTAACCTTGTCATAGCTTCGTGATTTCGCCGGGATTTAAAATAGTCGCGGTTCAATGAAAAATTTTGAATTTTTTCAACACAAAATATATGGTCTATTTTACCCGCTAAATATTATCCGATGACCACCCAAATTGGTAGGCTTCTTCTCCGCCCTAAACTCTAGCTACATGCGAAGTTCCGCGTCGATTGGTCTATAATTGCGACCTGTATAGCTACTGCAAAATCCGATATTTTTTCAGTATTTGGTCCATTTCGACCCCTAAATATTATGCGATCATCTCCAAAAGAAATAGGGTTCTATTCTGACCCTAACTCCACCTCCATTTTAAATTTCGTGAAGATCAGACCATAATTGCGACCTGTAGAGTGATTACAAATTAACATGGACAGACGGACAGACGGACGGACGGACATACATAGCTAGATCGACTCAGCTCGGCGAGCTAGGAAGATCCATATGTACTTTACTATATGGGAAACCAATATTTCGAGGTTTTACATAAATTCTGGCCCAATCAAACTTATAATACCCCCAACACATAGTGTTGTAGGGTATAATGACAACCTTTTAACTTTGAAAAATTTAAAGAATAATTTATTATTTTTATTTATTTCTTATTATTATTATTATTATTTTTTTTTGTCAATTGTTTAGAATTATGAATATTTTTAAATGTTGACTCCTTGGTGAGAAGGTGCCAGATCATACCAATTCTAAGTCGGACATAAAAATCTGATAAGGCCCATCTTCAAACGAAATATTACGATGTATTAAGCTCACTAACCGTAAAAACAGAAAGATGAGCAACCGGCTTGATATGGCAAGATCAATTTCAAATATTCTAAAATGTATTTCATCCAAAGATAGAGAGGGTATTAAATTGTTTTTTCGATGAGGCTGATGTTGGCCGTATCAAATGATATAGTACCCTCTGACGCCATAAAAGTAAGGCTAATATGTCTATGCCTTCCATACTAAAGAGGAGTGTATAAAGAGAAACACTGTAACCACTGGTCCTCAGTTTTTCATTTGTATTCCCGGAACAGAACTTTGTCACAGACAAATTTCGTTCATTCCTACAATTCCTTGACATTAAGTCACACAACATAGCACAACATCTGCATCCTTTTTTTTCGTTTTTGGACTCTTTAGCTCAACTTTCGACTATTTCACCCAAGCAACCATCTGTGTTGTGTTACTTGATGCCGCCCAGGCTAATACCATTTTAATGACTTCATTTTGTGGCCGTATGACAGTGACATTGCAGTGTGTCTCAAAACAATTATAAACAAAATGACAAAAGTATTTAGAAAAAAAAAAGAAAAACTTTTTCTTTCGTTTAAAAGATGCGTTTCCGTTTTGTCATTGTTTTAACTACTAGTCAGCTGAAATGACCAGCTGAAACGTGACGTTTAAACAAAATATTTTAAATGAATATTTCCAAACGATGACGAAAAGAAAAGAATAATAGTTTAAGTTCATCCACACAACACCGGGGAACAAGAGACTGGGTTGAAAATATATATAATTTTTTTATACTCTCCACCATAGTATGGAGGGTATATTAAGTTTGTCACTCCGTTTGTAACACCTCAAAATATACATTTTAGATCCCACAAAGTTTATATATTCTTGGTCAGCATAAAATTCCATTTCGATTTAGCGATGTCCCTCCGTCTATGGAAATCACTCTAGCTTTCGAACGAATTGAAGTACATTGATGAAATTTTACTTAAAGGTATAATATGTCTGCAGGACTTTTGGTATTGAAAATGGGCCATGTAGGTCCACGTATAGCCCTCATATAACGGTACCTCCCGATATGCGGTATTTTGATGATTTTTTGCGACAATATTCATCGGAAATGTTTCAAATTTGATATTTGAAGTTCATAGTAGATACTACAGCCTATGCCAGAAAATTGTCTGTGCAGCTTCACGTCTTCGTATAGTCTCCATATAACAGTATCTCGCGATATTCGGTACTTTGATGATTTTTGCGTCAATATTCATCGGAATTGTTTCAAATTTGGTATTTGAAGTGTGAAATGAATACTACAGCCTATGACAGAAAATCGTCTGTGGATTTCGACGTCTTCCTATAACCCACATATAACGGTACCTCTCGATTTTCGGTATTTTGATGATTTTAATGACATTATTCACCGGAGTTGTTTCAAATTTGTTATTTGAAGTTCGCAATGGATACTACAATAACAGAAAATTGTCTGTGCAGGTCCACGTCTTCGTATAGCCCCCATATAACGGTACCTCCCGATTTTCGGAATTTTGATGATTTTAATGACGTTATTCACCGGAATTGTTTTAAATTTGTTATTTGAAGTTCGTAATGGATACTACAGCCTAAAGCGGAAAATTGTCTGTGCAGATCCACGTCTTCGCATAGCCCCCATATAATGGTACCTCCCGGTCTTCAGTATGTTGATGATTTTAGCGTCATTAATCACCAGAGTAGTTTCAAATTACGTATTTAATTGGAACTACAGTCTATGACAGAAAATTTTCTATGCAGGTCCAGGTCTTCGTATATGCCCTTATATTAGTACCTCTCTACAGGGTTGTCCATATTCGACGGACCCATCTGACAACGCCATAACTTTTGACAGAGATGTCACATCGCTTAATGACATACCGCGTTTGAAGCGTCAGTCCAAGCAGATTTTTACCATGAACCAATACACGCCACGCGAGCGCTCTGAAATAGTTGAAATTTACAAGAAGTCTATTGTGAAAACTCAACGTGCTTTTAAAACATAAAAAAATGTGAGAAGTGCGCGTTCTAAGAACCCCATTAAGCGTTTATACGAAAAATTTTCGACTGGTAAGGCTCTTTCTAATCCGAAGAGGCCATATAAAAGTCGACCAAGGCGATCGGCCGAGAATATCGCTGCCGTACGAGCCAGTGTTAAGAGGTCCCCAAGAACTTCCCAAAAACGCCGTTCTCAGCAATTGGGTATAGCTCGGTCCACTTTACAACGGATTATTCGCATTGATTTGCATTTGTTCCCGTACAAAATTCAATTCAATTGACAAAGAATGTTGCCTGCGGACAAGCCTCGTCGATTGGAATGGGCCCAAAGAGTCATGGGTCCGTCGAATATGGGCAACCCTGTATATTCGGTATTTTGACGATTTTAGGTACAATACTCGCCGAAATTGTTTGAGATTTCGTATTTGAAGTTCGTAATGGATACTACAGCCTAAGACAGAAAATTATCTGTGCAGGTCCAGGTCTTCCTATAGCTCCGATATAACGGTACCTCCCTATATACGGTATTTTGATGATGCTACATTATTCACCGTTTATAATATGGTAATGGCTCATAACAAACAATGCCTATGTAGGTCCACGTCGTATAGAAACCAATATAACGGCTATATTCGGTATTTTTAAGATTTTAATAGAATTTTTAACTGATTTAATTTGTGAAAATTTCCAAATTCGTTCCAAATGGTGGAGGGTATTGAAAGTTCGGCCCGGCCGAACTTACTGCTTTTTAACTTGTTAATTATTAAGGACACACAAAAAATTTCCCAATAGGAGGTCTTTCAATGGCGACCAACTTCCTAAGGACCAAAAATTGAGTTAATGAGTTCCATACTTAATATCTAACTTATTTTTAACTGCAGGTTTTTTACCTAGAACGTTTTTCAGGATACTCGTTGGGTACAGCAAATATATTTTATTTTTTATGACATTATATATGTGCTAAAATGAGGCTAAGTGGGTTAACCTCCGAAGTTATTAAAAAGTTTCACCATCAAAAATTTCTTTAACCATCGAAGACGACTTCGAAAATGCTCTCCAATAAAAAAAACGTTAGCTTTAGTGCTTGTTGCTTTACTTTTTCTTCTAGGGAACACCTTACATACAATATCGAATTTTCTTGTTGCTTGATTATATTCTGACATTTGTGAACACCTAGAACAAACATATGTGACACGAAAAAATATTCTCAGGTATTAATTATGGCTTTCATTCGCAATGCAGCCCATTCTACAAACAACCAGAGAATCGAGTAAAAATTCTGGTAGGAGGCATACCAGACTACTGTCTTCTCTTTATTTGGGAGACTAACAGTCCTACACACATTAACTTACAATTTGACACTGACAAAGACAATAAAGTAATTGTACTCCTACTGCTGCCACCAAACGTCAAATGGCAACCAAAGATGAGCTTAAGTTTTCTTTTTCATTACAAGACCTGCTAGGAAGTTCAAGTGAAATTGTATTTTAATAACTACTACAACTACCACAAGAAAGGCATTACTGCAAGGATAAAATGCAGATGTTTTCATTACAATTTTCCCCATTTTAATACTCTACACGTGCCACTCCAGACTCCTTCAATGACGTTCGTGTGGCCATAAGTACTGACGTGACACGAACAAACGAACTAGTTCAAGAAATTTAAATGAATTTCAAAAGAATGCAAATAAAGTTGGATTGGAAGATGAGGAACTTAAGTACTGCAAGAAGACAACATAAACTACTAGCTGACATTCAGACTGATGGGTTTCAATGAATTTGAGGAGGTGGTAAACACGTGCAGACAAATTGCTTGAACCTTTTGCATAAGAAATGTGAAAAGAAATGAAGTGAGATTAAAAACTAAATGAAAGTCATGTAAACTATAAATAGAAGTCCTCCAATGGGTCTTCTATGGATAAAAGACCTACATTATTGGAAACCTTCAATAGGTCTTCTAGGTACAGAAGACCCTCAATAGATCGTCGAAAGATAGAAGACCTTCAAGAGGTATTCCATGAATAGAAGACCTTCAATAAGTTTTCTATGAATATAAGATCTTCAATGGGCCTAGAAGACCTTCAATGGGTCTTCTGTGGATAGAAGATCTTCAATAGTTCTTCGAAGAATAGCAGACCTGCAATAGGATATAGAACCTTCAATAGCTCTCTGTATATAGAAGATCATAGATAGAAGGACCTTTACGAATCCTTCTATGCATAGAAGACCTTCAAGAGGTCGTATACACATAGACGACAATCATGAGGTATTCTGCCTATAATTTTTATTTTGTCCCTATAGAAGACCTGTTGAAGGTCTTATAAATATAGAAGACCTTATGATGGTCGTCTATGTGTAGAAGACCTCTTGAAGGAGATCCTCAATAGGTGTTCTATAGATAGGAAACCTTTGATAGGTCTTCTATGAATAGAAGATTTTCCATACGTCTTCCATGGACAGAAGATCTTCAACAGGCCTTCTATGGATAGAAGACCTTCAATAGGCCTTCTATGGATAGAAGACCTAAAATAGGTCTTCTATGGATAGAAGACCTACAATAGGTCTTCTATGGATAGAAGACCTTCAATAGGTCTTCTAAGGATTGAAGACCTTCTATTGGTCTTCTATGGATAGAAGATAGGTCTTCTACGGATAGAAGACCTTCAATAGGCCTTCTATGGAAAGAAGACCTTCAATAGGACTTCTATGGATAGAAGACCTTCAATAGGTAGAAGACCTTCAATAGGTCTTCTATGGCTTGAAGACCTTCTATAGGTCTTCTATGGATTGAAGACCTTCCATAGGTCTTTTATGTATAGAAGACCTTCAATAGGTTTTCTATGGATAGAAGATATGATAGAATGGATAGAAAATCTTCAATAGAACTTCCATGGCTAAAAGACCTTCAATTGAAGATTTAATAGATCTTCTATGGATAGAGGACCTTCAATTGTTAGTTAATAGATGAAAGATATTCAAGAGGTCTTATATGGACAGAAGGCCTTCAATACGCCTTCTAAAGATTCTTCTATATATAGATCATCTTCTATATATAGATCGTCTTCTATATATAGAATCGCCTAAAACAGGTCTTCTATAAATAAATGATCTGCCAAGTGTCTTCTATAACTGTTTGTTTATTCCTTTCTTGCTGAAAATTTATTTTTACCATACATGTAGTTTAGTTGATATTTACAAGAATTATTGCAAAGCAACAACCCATGTATATATGTTTGTATGTTTTTGTCTATGACGTTATCACTTTGGCTACAAGACATAATAACCGTAACGAATATTGCTATCTGGAAATCAAGTTTTGAACACAACACACGGCCAAATATAACAGCGTCCTAGGCAATGTTCGTGTGCTAGCCACGACAAGAAAACACCAAAAGCAAACTTTGGCAACACATGTATACCACACACAAACACGAACACATATATACACACAAATGAACAAACTACACGGCCACAATACGAAATGCAAACAGTTTCTGAGAAAAGTCCAAAAGACACAACAAACATCAAGACATCAACAGGAACATAATAAGAGTGAACCGGCTATTAAGTGCACATTGGTTTTAAGAGGAAATAGATTTCTGATTCAAAAAAATATTATAGGAAAATGTTCGATTTTTAAAATATATTTTTTCTTATGCTATGATTATTCAAATTGTTGAGCCTCCATGAAGTAGGTTCCGAAGGAATGGGCCAATATTGTTAATTTTCTATCGGACCTAAATAAATATGACCAGTAGGAAAGGACCAATATATCCCATCTTCACAGTAGATCTTGTGTAAGTAGAAATTATGGGATGTGTGAAATTTTAAGAGATCCACATGCTTATTTCGGATTTTGTGATAGTTTTTGTTATTCAACATTTTGGCCCCTTGAGGGGTAGGTACAATAACGAATCATCTTTATAAGAAGTCTTTTTTGACATAAATATTGAGATGTACCAAGTTTGAATGGAATTGGATTTTAATTTCGCGTTTTATGAGCTCCATAGATATTCAAAATTTTGACCCTTTGTGGGGAGGTACCAGAAGGAGTGTACCGATGTATCCTATCTAAACACCAGACTTTGGGTTAGTAAAAATATTTTGATGTGTCAATAGGACTCTTATATCACATTTTATTAGCGTTATAATTATACCCTCAGCCATAGGGCTCTCACCTCATTTGACACAGTCAAAACGTGGCCAGTCGAAATAACGGTTTTAGACCCTAGGTCTCTTTGGACCAAATCCGTTTCAGAACATTTAGAGTCGATCTAGCGATGTCCGTCCGTCTGTCTGGCTGGTGTGCACGATAACTCTCGAAGGGAGTATTCGATTTGGTTCAAACGTGGTACATCGTAATATTTTTGTCAAACTTAGATAGAGTTCGGTCCACTCATTCTGGTACCTCCACCATGAAGGGTTGAAATTTTCAAAAAAATATATTTTCTACAAAGAAAGAGAAACGCCAATTCGATTTTGCTCCAACTTTGCAAATCTTAATATTTGCGTGAGTGCTAGGTCAGGTGCGACAATATCAGTCCACTCCATCCAATACCTCCCCCACAAAGTGTCAACATTTTGAATAATTATATGTCCTACAACATGTTAAATTAAAGTCCAATTGTATTCATATTTCACACATCCCATTATTTCTACCAACTCAATATCTAATGTGAAAATGGGATATATCGGTTCACTCCTTCTGGTACCTCTCCCACAAAGGTTCAAAATTTTGAATATACCTGAAGTACATAAAACTCGAAATTAACATCCGATTCCATTCAGATTTGGTACATATGAATATTTCCATCAAAACAAAATCTGATAGCAGAGATCGAACCGGAGATGGTATATATCGGTCTTCCCCTTCTGGTACCTGCCACATAACAGGACAAAAATTTTAATAGCCATGAAGCTCATAAATCATGAAGTGAGCATGTGATACCTTTTAAACTCGGCACATCTCAATATTTGTATCAGCACATGACCTGATATGAAGATGAAATATATCGGACTACTCCTTCTGGTACCTCCCCCATAGCGGGTCAAATTTTTGAATAATTTGAAAAATTCTTTTCAAATTGCACATATCCCAAAATTTGTTGTTGCACAAGATCTGATGTGGAGTTATGATATATCGGACCTATCCTTCTTATACCACCCTCACAACTGGTGAAAATTTTGAATAATTGTATCTTTCATAAAATGCGAAATAATCATTCGATTACTTTTAAATTTCATATATTCCAATATTTTTACTAACTCAAGTTCTGTTGCAAAAATTATAGATATCGGCCTACTCCTTCCTGTACATTTCCCAAAAAAGTTCACAATTTGCAATGCACATATCTCTCATAAATTGCGAAATATATCCGCGATTCTTTTCAAACTAGGCAAATCGACACATTTTTCTCAATCTATGATCTGATGTGAATGTGCAATTTATCGGCTACCTCTTTCTCGTACCTCCCCCACAAAGGTTTAAATAATGATTAACAATTATTAACGAACAAGTAAGCAAAGACTACAGTCGAGCGGGGTCGACCGTTGAATACCCTACAACACTATAATAAACGATACAGTTTATATAGGCGAGATACTCGAAAGAATTCCACAATATATTGTGACAAATAATAAAAGAAAACCATCAGATTTCGTTCTTTGATTTTCGAATAATAGCAACTTAAACTAATTTGCTCATTTCCAATCTATTGGTAGATGTTGCACTTAAATGGTCTTCCTAGATCTGGAACCAATATTTCCCAAAGACCTATAATCTCTCAGGAGTGGCAAAAGATTAACATTTATTATTGGTTTTTGACTGAAACGCATCTATATGAGATACAGACATTTGACTATATTCTTCAACGAAATCAGCGTTAACGAAATAGTCAAAAGGGCGTCTTTCCTGTATTTGTGAATTCTCCAAAAAGTCACTGGAATGGACATTTTCGTATTTTGTCTACAGAAGTTGGCAAACTATTTCACACACTGAATATTTTTGGATGGCCATCCAAAACTGTTTGGCTTTTGCAATGTCCGGTAACCCCCATTCAAATGTGCGTGAGGATTGGGTGATAATTAAGACCTGCTGACAATTTTGCAGTTTTGTTGGTCCATTTCAACCCCTAAATATATGGCGATCATCTCCAAAAAGAGTAGGCTTCTATTCTGACCCTCATCTTATCCCCATGCAAAATTTTGTAAGGATCGGGCCATAAATGTGATATGTATATGATATCCTGATATCCTAAGTACTTAGTTTTGTTAGCTGCAGAAATATCACCAAAAGTTTAATTCAAAATGAAAATATGCCAAAAATATGACAAAATTGAAAAAATATGAGAAAATTTTACAAAATCAATATTTTCATCTTTAGAGAGATATTATTATGCCATTTTTTAGACGTTTTTTCTTTCCTGCCAAGAGGCCATTCTGAATTAATGTGAATTGTCGAAATCAGTTCAGCCGTTCTCGATATATAAGAGATCTTTCAAGCATATCTTCTTTGATAGACATACATATCGCACATATTTTGCTATAAATCCGATTTGTTGGATGTTAACATCAATGTAAAGATCAGAAGTAACCTTGTCATGGCTTTGTGATTTCGCCGGGATTTAAAATATTCGCGGTTTAATGAAAAATTTTGAATTTTTTCAACACAAAATATATGGTCTATTTTACCCGCTAAATATTATCCCATGACTACCCAATTTGGTAGGCTTATTGCCAGCCCTAAACACTAGCTACATGCGAAATTCCGTCGATTGGTCTATACTTGCGACCTGTATAGCTACAGCAAAATCCGACTTTTTTTCATTATTTGGTCCATTTCAACCCCTAAACATTTGGCGATAATCTCCAAAAGAAATAGGCTTCTATTCTGACCTTAACCACACCTTCGTACAAAATTTCGTTAGGATCGGGCCATAGTTGCGACCTGTAGCGTGATTACAAATTAACATGGACAGGCGGACGGACGGACGGACATACATAGCTAGATCGACTCAGCTCGGCGAGCTAGGAAGATCCATATATACTTTCCTATATGGGAAACCAATATTTCGAGGTGTTACACATAGTGTTGTAGGGTAAAAAATTGGTTATAAATGTTGAATTTTCTTCAAATTAGATGAAGTGGAATGCCTAAGTCCAATATATCGCCTCCATAAAGGGTCAACACCTTAAATTATCATAATGTAAGTCAAAACTTATTTTAATAAACTAGCATAGGCTGAGGGTATACAACTGTCGGCGAAACCGACTGATATTTTTCAAATTTTGACCCTTTGTTGGGGAAGTACATGATGGAGTGTGCCGATATTATTCACTTCCGCACCCGAGCTAGTACTGATACAAATATTATGATTCGTAAAGCTGGAACAAACTCGGATTATAATTTCTCTTTCTGTGCAGAAAATATATTTTCTAAATTTTTTCTGACGGAAGGACACCGCCAGATCGAGTCCAAATGACCTGAAACGGATTTGGTTCAAAGATACCTAGGGTTTAAAATCGTTATTTCGATGAGACACGTTTTGGCCGTATCAAATGATATATACCCTCTCTATCCGTATGACTGAGGGTATAACTCTAGTCATAGTTGGTATGAATTAATTCTCACAAATTTAAATATCCATAGAGGTATGGGGTATCATAAAGCCAGCCTCGCCCGACTAACCTAAATTTTTTAAACCCTGTTGGGACAAATTTAGTTTATCTCACATTTTAATGTTGAAGATGGTTCTAGTATCGGTGGTATTTAAAAAGTTCCAAAAATTTGTGTTCTTTCTAGGTAATCGCAGAGGTTCTCTCGTGTCTATTTTCAATATATATACAAATCAGGACAACGAAATGCACAGGTTCTATGTCAGGGCTAACCAACCATGCTGATAAGCATTTAAAACAATTCCAAACGATATGGTCCATTTTTATATAATCAAATGGTTATCTAAAATGCTGGACCTCTGCCCTGACCTTAATTCTAAAAATTGAAAAAAAAAAATATTTTTCCAATTTTCTTACATGTTATCTTTTTCTGGCAAGAGGCCCTGTAGACCACCTGCAAAATCATGAAATCTTCCCGTTTTTGGTCCATTTCAACCCCTAAATATTTTGCAATCATCTCAAAAAACAGTAGGGTTCTATTCTGACCCTAACTCCACCTCCATTTTCAATTTCAATTTCGTGAGGATCGGGCCGTAATTGCGACCTGTAGCTTGACTGCAAACTAACATGGACAGACGGACGGACATGCATAGCAAGGTCGACTTAGATCGGCGAGATAGGAAGATCCATATATAGTTTGCTATGTCAGGGACCAATATTTCGAGGTGTTACATAATATTGGGCCCAACCTAACTTATAACACCACCAACACCCAGTGTTGTAGGGTATAAAAAGTCTTGTTTCCCTGGATTTTGTAATTATTTCGCAATTTTCTATCCGCTTTTCTTCATTTCCTTTTTCCGATGATGTTAAAAATTATTAATTTTCCCGAACTTTTATAGCTAACTCATTATAATTGTCGAATCCACAAAAATCATCCTAGAGGGTTGCCCTTGAAAAGAAAGAAATAAAAAATAATAAAGCTTTCTTTGATATCTTTACCATGAAAAGAATCGCGTGATGCAACATTGTTTTTATCTCTGCTGTAATATACAACGGTCATAATTATTTAAAACCGACCACCGTCGCATATTAACCCTGACCTTGAAAACTCAGCATTTTTACATGTCATGATGTAAACTTTTTTTCCAGCATCAACCTTTCCCACTCATTGCTCCTTTTAACCCCGATTAGCGTAATATTTGTTTCCCACAATTTCCTAGCTGTGATTACTGTGCAGTTTCTCCCGGCAAATGCCGTTTTTTGGCAGCTGTTACATCGTTAGGACAAAGTCGAGTTGCTCCCATGTATCCGCCGAGTTAACTGTAGTTACCCTACGTATTAAGAACAAGTACCTTGAAGGGATTATTCCCAGTAACATCTACTGGGTATGCATGTGTGTCTGTGAGAGTGTTTTTGGGGTTTTCTCTTGTGTTGTTGTTGCTGTTGCTGTTTACCTTCTGGTGAGTGAACAATAACGCCAGGAGATTATAAGAAAATATTCATTTTTACATCATTTTGGCTACCAAAACAACCGGAAACTTTTTGTGTTTTGCTTTTTTGTTTTTCTTTTTTACGGGACTAGATTCCTCTTTCTTTTTGTTATTGGGATAATGGTTAGGGAACTGGCTCGAAGAATGAAATGGACTATTTGGGAATTTTGAAATTCAACCTCATTATTTGCAATTTGGGAAAAATTATCAATAGTGTTGGCAATTTAACACAGCAACCACTCGTCGTTGTTGTTGCTGTTTGGAAAAGTTTGAGAACAGTTGCAGCTAATATTTATACTTGTGCTATGACCTTGGGTTTTTAAAAGCATTTAATGGTTTGGAACAAAGGGAAGCCCACAAAAGTTACATTAAATTTTTGAAAAAGAAAAAAAAAAAATTATTGCCATTGTATTTGCTAAGTACAGCAAAAGTTTGAGAATATTTGAAATTCACAAAATTTAATGGTATAGTTATAATGTAGGTCAGTTTAATTGGGGCATAGTCAAGAACCAAAAAAAGATATTAAAAATATGTAGCACTTGGAAATATTGGTCTCCGACATAGGAAACTATCTTCCTATCTCGCCAAGCTGAGTCGATCTAGCTATGTATGTCCGTCCGCGCGATCCACACAAAATTGAAAATGGAGGTTGGTAAGGGTCAGAATAGAACCCTATTGTTTCTGAAAGTCATCGAAAAATATTTAGGGGTTGAAATGGACAAAAACAAAAAAAAAATCTTGATTTTTCTGTTGCTCTAAAGACCACAACTGGACAGAAGCGAACCAATTTGAATGGCCATCGGACCATGATTAACGGGTAAACTATACCATAACTTTTTCTGTAAAGATGCGAAAATTTCCACTAAACCGCGAATATTTTTTTAATCATGGCGAAATCACAAATACACGACAATATCACTTCTGGCCGTTATATTGATGCTCATATCCAAAATATCGCATATATAGCAATATATATACAATCTCATATATCAACGAAGGGGATATTAGTTAGACCGCTCGTAAGTCAAGAACCGCACAATTCTCATCAATTCGGAATTTCAATAAAAAAAAAAAAAAACATTTTCCTAATTTTACAGTCACCCTACATGAGGAAGAGTTAGTTACAGGGAAGAAGTCGAGCATTTTAGATGACCATTGAATTATATTTACCTGTAAAATGGACCATGATTTCATGCCATGAATTCACAAAAGTATTTTCCCAAATACATAACAACACGTAAATAAGGGTAACATCTGGGCAGGCTTTATGACATTATTTCAAAATCGAAATTAATTTGGGAGCTCCCAACATATTGTAGTGTCGGCCCCGACAATAGCCTTTGCTAACTTGTTAAATTGCTGTTTTTACAAACTTTAGGGCAATCAAAAACTATTTCTGAAATCCAAAAAAGTGAATATTCTTAAAAATCGACTTGTTTTTCGGGAAGTCTTTCAAAATATATGTTTAATAAATGCTATGTCTTTGATTAGGAAGTCTCAGGGTTGAATTATATTCACGACATTTTTCCAAAATATACAAATTTTTAAAAGGAAATGCTTAATTAATCTTAATAATTCTAAAAACAATTCTGTCTAAAACAATTCTGTTTTTGTTTGGAAGTCCTAAAACATATTGTGAAAATATCAAAAATAAAATCACACTTTAATTGGCAGTCCTTGAAAAAGTCCAAAAAACGGCCGACGTTTTGTTAGAATATCATCAGAATGAAATTAAATTCTAACATTTATATATAGCCCCAAAGTCTTTGGAAATAAAAAAAAAATAAATCTTAATTGGAATTTTTAAACATAAAGTTCTTAATTGTTTAATAACAAACTACGATAGTTTGGGCTAAAATGTTTTTTGTAAAAAATTTTAATATTTTACTATTTTTAGCCTTGAAAAACATAATAAGTTTAAGCCGAAAGTCCTGAAAATCCCAATATTTGCAACCATGGAATGTTAAATAGAAACCTCGAACAAACAATTCTTCAAAATTTCAGAGTTTTTATATATCGAGAGTTCTTAAAATTTAAAAAAAAGTCCATGGTATTCTGAGATGATGTCCTTCAAAAATATGCTTAAAAGAATCCATCATTTTATAGACTTAAAGTTCATAATCAAACAAAATCTTGGAAAAAAATAATATTGTCTGTATGTATTTGAGGGAATATTCTCAAAAAAAAAAAAAAAAAAAAAAAAAAAAAAAAGAAGAGAAAGAAGATATTGAAAAATTCTAATTCTGGACAAAACTTTCATTGCAATTCCAAGATTTAAAGAGACATTTTTCAAAATCTAAAAAATCTAAAAGGTCTTTTATGGCCATACATTTTTTAAACCTTGAAAAAAATATTTTAAAACATATAATTAAAGGCTATAGATCATGTGATAACCTGCAACATTTTAATTTGAGGTAAAGTTTATTTTTGGAATAGAATAAACGACCCACAACATTCCCAAATCTTCAATTGAAAGGGAGTTCGTAATTTGCTTTAATTAAGCAGTTTCGAAAGTACAAGTCATTTGGACTTATATTAGCCATTAGGTGCGCAAATTATTCGAAATCGGTTGAAGATATATGGAAACTATATCTATATCTGATCCGATTATCAACATGCATTTTGTTCACAAGAATACATGGACAGACGGACGGACGGACTGACATGCATAAATCGAAACAGAAACTAATTCTATGAAGATCCTCAAAAGTAACTATGGGTCTACCTCGCTTCCTTCTCCATGTTACAAACAAATACACAAACACATAATAAAACAAGTAAGCAAAGGCAATAAGGCAAAGGCTGATACCCTACTACACTACAATATGTTAGAAGCACCCTTACCCTTAGCATTTTGAAAAAGGGACATTTGCCCAATAGTTGCGCACCCTTCGTGCTGTTAGTTGTTGTGGTCCATTTTACAGCTAAATATAATCCAATAGTCATTCATAATGTTAGAATTCCCTGTCCTTAACTCTCTTCTCAGACGTGTCGATTGGCTTCAATTATGTGATCATGAAGTTTTTTTCTGTTTTTGGTCCATTTCAACCCCTAAATATATTGCGGGCATCTTTGAAAACAATAAGCCTAGCCCTTCTGAGCCTAACCGTACCATTGTGAAAAATTTCGTGAGGATCGGACGATAATTGCAATCTGTATATAATAACCCCAACCTGTGCTGTAAAGTGAAAAAATATTACAAAATGTACATTTCAATATTCTAAGTCAAATTGAAAAAATCGCATACGATAAAAAATATGGAAAAATAAAAAAAAATGTCACAAAATACTACAAAATCTATAATAATATCATTATTGCCACCTTTTTATGCGATTTTTTTAGATTTTATATTTTTATGCCAAGAGGGCATTCTGAGTTGACAAAATTTGTCAAAATCGGTCCAGCCGTTTTTGAGATATAAGCATTATAGCGAACATCCCCTTCCTTTGTATATATACATTGTATATATTTCGCTATATAAATCCGATATATTTACTATCGGCATCTATGTAACAGTCAGAATCGACCTTTTCGTCTATTTGTGATTTGGCCGGGATTAAAAATATTCGTGGTTGAATGGAAAATTTGACTTTTATTTAACACAAATGTTATGGTCTATTTCACCCACGAAATATTATCCGATGACCATCAAAATGGGAAGGCTTCTGCCCAGCCCCATGCTAACTTCCTCGTCGATTGGTCTATAATTGCGACCTGCAGAGCAACTGCAAAATCATGAAATTTTTCAGTTTTTGGTCCATTTCAACCCCTAAATATTATGCGATCATCTCCAAAAACAATAGGGTTCTATTCTGACCATAACCCCACACATTTCGTGGTGTTACATAATTTTTGGCCCAATCAAAATTATAATACCCCCAACACATAGTGTTGAAGGGTATAAAAATCCTAAAGTCTTTATTTGAATTGATAGTAGGGTCCATGTACATAATATAGAGGTCGAAGATTATTTGAAGTAAATTTTGACAGTGACTGTGTCGTAAATGGCTCATCCCCATTGACATTGTATTTAATAGAGCACTAAAATCGTCTAAATGCGTTAAATCGCATGATGACATAAAACTATCGCCGAACTCGTCTCTCAATAAGTTTAATGTTATATGTGCTGTGTGTCGCCGTCCAGTTTTCAGCCCCCTACGTCGTATGAGTGTTGGTTTTTCAATATTCCCATGAATCATACGCTTTTTTTTGTGACAAACACAAAATATGAAACGTGTGTGAGAACCAGTGTTGCCAAATATATACTAGCTAAAAGATAAATTTTTTATTTTAAAAAGTTTATAAAAAAATAACGAACTAAGCACGGAACCTGCATAGGCAACTTTTTTCATAAGCCATTACAATATTCAAATGCGAAAAAAAACGGTGAATAATTTACCTAATATAATCAAAATACTGAATATATGGAGATACCGTTATATGAGGGCTATACCAAACCGTGGACCTGCACAGACAATTTTCTGTCATAGACCGTAATATCTATTACGAACTTCAAATGACAAATTTGGAACAATTCGGGTGAATAATGTCGCTAAAATCATCAAAATACCGAATATCGGGAGGTACCATTATATGGGGGCTATACCAAAACGTGGACCCACATGGCCCATTTTCAATACCAAAAATCCTGCAGATATAATAAGAATTTGAGTAAAATTTTATCAATCTACTTCATTTCGTTCAGAAGCTAGTGTGATTTCCACAGGCGGACGGACATATCTGAATCCACATAGAATTTTAAGCTGATCAAGAATATACATATATACTTTGAGGGGTCTAAAATGTATATTTCAAGGTGTTGCAAACGGAATGACAAACTTAATATACCCTACATGCTATGGGGGAGGGTATAAAATTTATTGATGTTGATCCTTATACAATGGTGCTGACCTGCATTAATTTGAACTAGAAAATTTTTCGGAAACACAGTTGGTTGTTTGACTTATGCTTCGGGAATGAACTGAACATGAACTGTCTGTTAAATTTTATTAAATAGGCCGATTATGATAGCAATTTAGACCAATTATTTAAAAAAATTGTCATGCTTTCCTAATGCAATCAACAAAGACTTTCAAATCTTAAAAGAAATTTCCCATACCCGTAACTTTTTTTTTTTTTTTTTTGAATCTTTGGAAGTAATGTAAATGAGCCTTCCAATTTGATGAATTCCCCTGCTGACGTATTGTTTTAAAAAAAAAGTTACTGCCTGCCACACTTGAATAGCAACAAAACTCTCAAAACAGTTTTGATGTTCGGAGGCCAGTGTTAAACCATTTCAATTGTTGTGGTCTCACACATGTACACTTACAACATGGTTTAGTTCGGGCACCCATTTTTCAGTAGCCGAACAAAAGAAGAGAAAAACTGTTGCGCAATGTGATATGGGATTTAGGAAACTTTTCAACGCCTCTGGCAACCAAAGTTTGAAAACCAATGCTCCTGTGTTATGCAATACTTCGATGCAAAGTTCAAAGTCGTAGTCGTCGTCGTTGTTGCTGTTGTTGTTGGTTTTTTATGGGTTTCTGTGGTTTGCTAACTGGTTTCTGTGGCAATGCCAATGAATGCAGCAGTGATCATTGTTTGCCTCGCAACCGCATTATGATAACGGATATTGAGAAGTTTTGAGGTAATTTCGCATCATTACTCTTACTATGCAAACACACACACAGCGATAGACTCTCAAACATGCTATCGCATTGTCATGGGATTTAGATCTCTGATGTGTGTGTATATGTGTTTTGAGGATACAGAGATGTATGATATCAGGGACATAATGAAATATTGATAGACGGCTTGAATTTGAGTGATTGCATAAATCATGAAAATGCCTGAAGTGAATATATTCGTAGGATATGTATGTAGGTGATGCTGATGTGTTGGGCTATGTTCATTAATCTCATAAGAACTAAATATTATGGATGACTGCATTTTAGGCTTTAGAAGTAAGAAATTGGTGTGTGGCATACTAAGTAACAATTTATTATTTTGAATATTTGGAAAAGGAAGGCGAAATGAGAAGTAAATTATTATAATCGAAATGGATGACCACAAAAAAGTTCTTCTGAAAAAAATGTTCTGTTATAGACTAGATATTTAGCATTTTTTTTTTTTTTTTTTTTTTGGAAATTGGAATAGACATTATTGGAGATCTAATAGGGGATTTTTTAAAAACATAAACAGAGGCAAATTCATATGGGCTAAAATCCAAGATTTTCCAAGAAATTGTTAATGGTTTTAATCCTGGAATTGCAATCAAATTTTGAAAGGCTATAACTGCAAATTTTTAAACAAATATTAAAGTTTTAAAATTCTTGTTTTTTAAAGATATTTTGAAGGGGTAGAATTGTGATTTTTAATGAATGGTTAAAAACCATAATAATATAACCGATTTTAAAGGGCATCAACTCTGAATTATTAAAAACATTTAAAAGGTTATAATCGTGGATTTTAAACCAACGTTAAAGGAATTTTATAACGAATTGCTAAACAAGAGATAGGCAATATGGTGGATTATTAAACTCATTTTGAAGAACGATTACCGTGAATTTTTAAAAAATTATTTAAAAATCATTATCAAGATTTAAAATCAAATAAAGGGCTAAAGATGTGGATTTTTTATTTAAGGGGCTGTAACCCTGGAATTCAAAATATATTTTAAAGACAATTGTGCCGGAAATTTGAATAATATCTAAATTCGAATATTTTTTATCAAATGTCGGCTGGGCTTTATTCAGTGTATTTTAACGTAATTTTAAGGAGAGTTATGGTGGATTGTTTCTTAAATTGTAAAGAAAAATTATTTTTAAATGAATCCTAAAGTACAATATTCCTGGATTTTTAAATAAATTTTAAAAGACAATATTCTTGGATTTTTAAACAAATTTTAAGGGACAGTATTCTCGGATTTCAAAACGGATTTTAAAAGAACAATATACGTGAAGTTTTAAATAAATTTTAATGGGTAATATTTGAGGATCTTTGACGGACAATATTCGTTTTTGGAGATGATTGCAAAATATTTAGGGATTGAAATGGACAAAAAGCAGATATTTTTCTAGATTTTGCAGATGCTCTATAGGCCACAATTATGAACCAATCGACGCGAAAACTTACTTACAGGAAGCTAAAGTTTAGGACTGAAGCCTACAAATTTGGGTGGCCATCGGACAATATTCAGCGGGTAAAATTGACCCTAACTATTATATAAGAAAATACGAAAATTGCCACTAAACCGCGAATGCTTTTAATCCCAGCCATATCACATATTCAGAAATTCGCAGCAGAAGAGAGTTAAGGACAAAAAAAGTCTAGCATTTTGGATAACCATTGGAGTAAATTTAGCTGTAAAATGGACCACAACTTTCGTGTGAAATTGTTGTGAATACTTAAATGCACCACGGAGTGCGTAAATAGTGGTCAAATTCCCCGATTCAAAAACCTAAGGTAACATCTGGACAGGTCTCTTTGACATTATTACAAAAACGAAACCTTCAAAAATGGATTTGGACATAAGGAAAACATATTGTAGTGTTGTAGGGTATCACATGGTCGGTCCTGCACGACTATAGCCTATGCTTACTTGCTTTTTTACTTTTATTGAATGAAAGCAAATCGTGTCGGAAATAGCATCAAATTTTAGAATAAATTTAGATTTGTTCGAATTGGTCACCTTTGGCACGAATTATGACCTTCAAACGGCCAATGAAACCGTCACACGCTGCCCGAATGTTGCTCTGCGGTATTTTGGCCCATTCCCGGCGAAGCGCTTGCTTGAGGTGATCGACACTTTGGTATTTTTTAGTGCCAACATTGCTTTCCAAAATACTTCAGACACAATAGTCCAACAGATTGGTATCCGGAGATTTTGGTAACCATTGTGCGCTGGAAAGGAAGCGAGGAACCTCATTTTATAACCTTTCTTGGGTGGCTGTGGCGTGCTAAGTGCGATGGTGCTGAGTCCTATTTGAATGTCCAAGGTCTGCGGCAAAAATTTTTGCCTGTCCAAGGCTTTAATACACCCTCCAGAATATTTTCGCGATAACATTCGGCATTTATTCTGATGGTACGGTCGATTTATGCGAGCGGAGAGCGACCATCGGCTTTCATGGCGGCTCACACCATCACCATGGCCTGCGCTCTGTGCTTGAGTTCTGTTGGCCAACCGAAGGTAACCATTTTCAGCTGACCTCTTTGGCAAGTAAACACGATCATTTTGTTTGTTTAACAAACTGCGGGACAACGATAGTTTTCTCATCGGATCAGAGAAAACCATATTCGACAGTTCACCTTTTTCAGCAAAGCGAAGCAACTCTTTAACTCTTTGGAGTCTATTTTCTTTCTGATGCGGTGTAAGTTCTTGGACTTTTTGGAATGTCAATGGCTTTAAGCCGAGCTCATTTTTCAATATTTGCTGAATGGAATATTGCAATATGTTTAGCTCACGAGCCATTTTTTGGCCACTGCAACGCGGGCTTCGATCACGTCGCTTCGTTACTTTCCATTTCTGCTGATGTTGCTGTTTTCTTCCGTTCACTTCCTTGACGTCGGGCCAGGCTACCAGTATCACGGTAACTAGCGATGGTACGAGACACAAAATATTTATTCACATTTAAATGCTGGAGTGCTCGAACTATACTCACTTGTGGTTTTCCAGCCAAATATAAATAAAGAAATCATACTATCACGCTTGAATTTCATCACGAATACCTTTTTTCTGGAAAATTCTAACCAAAACGCTTTTGTTAACAATATAATAAACTGAATTATTTCTTAACGAATCCCTTCAATTATTCCTGTGGTATTTAATTTTTTTCTTCACAGTCACTGATACAAACGGATTTTTCTTTTGATTTTCTGTGAAAAACTTATTTTTGTATTCACATCTGGAAAGATAACCGCAGTCATATTTAATTTTTTAGTTTTTGGCAGTCAAAATCATGAAATATTCCGAAGTGCTGTCTCAAATGTTCGAAGAAATCTCAAAGTAGTTCTCATAAATATATAAGGGTTAAAGAACTTATACTACAGCTAAAAAGTGCATGCTTGAGAATTTAAAGACCTATGCGTCCTAGCAAATAAATATCAGAGAGGAAAAAAGTTGTAGCGATTTCAAGGCAAAATTTAGAGTCTCAAATTATTTTATTTTTTTTAATTTAAATGACATACTGATGTTGGGGGCCGTTTACAAAATTTTTATAATTTTTTTCACTTTTTTGTTAATTTTTTTTTTTTTTTCAAATTATTTCCTTTTCAGTATTCACTTGAGTACAATGCAACAGTGTGTATTTGCCAAAACTACTTCCGTTTTCATTCTTATTTTCTTTCCCCATTTCTACGAAAACATATCCTCTTAAAGTATTTACATTGTCTTTCCATCTTGACTTGTGTCTCTATCTATTCACACACACACACACACAGGCACACACACAAAACATGTTGCTAATAAAACATTTATTCTATTGGCATTATTGCTTTGGCTTGTGCTGCTTATGCACGTGTTGCTTCCAGCTATGCCCTTGGTTTATTAGCTAGAATTGAAATAGAATATTTATGTTATTTTATATTTTCTCGGACTGGAATAAAGCATAAAGCAAGACATATTGTCGGCATGTCGGCTACAATGTGGACTCCCAAGGCTTTTGGTGCATAAGCAGGCGTCAATAGTGACCTTATTATACTGTGTTGCTGTTCATGGTTACAATGTCCGCCCCCTTCCCTGTTTTACATCTCTACATTGCTTGATTACATATTCAATGTGTATCTTTTTTGCAAAAGACAACGTAAATAATTGACAAAGATTTCTCTTATTATCTAGAATATTTCAATGGAGGTTAGATGTGTTTTTTTTCTGTTTTGTTTTATGTTTCAATATTCGCTTAGGGAAAGGACTATGGCAAATAGAAGATAATAAAATATTTACATATTTTTTATAAAGACTTAAAGTAAAATTTCTATATAAAATTAAATTTTAACAAGTGAGCAAAGGCTATAGTCGTGTGAGGCCGACCATGTGATACCCAAGAACACTACTATATGGTAGAAGTCCCCCTTATGTCCAAATCCATTTTGGTAGATTTCGCTTTTGAAATTATGTCATACAGCATTTTTCAGATATTACTCTTAGTTTTTTGGCTACGGACATTTTCCCAATATCTACGCACTCCGTCGTGCTAGTTACAGCTAAATATAATCCAATAGTCATCCAAAATGCTAGACTTCTTTCCTGACCTTAATTCTCTTCTCACGATTTTGAAACTATATCATGGAGCACTGCCCAGATATTTCCCTAAGCATTATGATATTTTTTCAATATTTATGCACACTGTCGTTCTACGAGTTGTTATGGTCCATTTTACAGTTAAATATAATTTTATGGTCTCTTCTGATACAAAATTCCGTTTCGATTGATTGCAACTGTGTGATCAGGAAAATTTTTTTGTTTTTGGTTCATTTGAGCCCCTTAATTATTTTGTGATCATCTACAAACGCAAATGGCACCTCTGTATCTCCAAATTTGGACACATCAATATGATACGATATTTGGCTATATTCGTCAACAAAATCAGCATAAAACGCCAGAAGTTCGCCTTCTGAGTATATTTCGGATATAATCTGTGAGTAATATTGGCACTTTTTTCACACAAAAGTAGTTGTCCATTCTACCCGCTCTCCTAAACTCTAACTTCATGCGAGATTTCGTATCCTTTGGTTTCTATGTGTGAGCTTTATAACGGCTGCAAAATCAGGAACATTTTTAGTTGTTGGTCCATTTCAACCCCTAAATATATTGCGGACATCTTTGAAAAAATAGGTCTATCCCTTCTGAGCCTAACCCTACCCTTGTGAAAATGTTCGTGAGGATTGGGCGATAACTGCAATCTGTATATAATAACCCAACTTGTGTTGTAAAGTGAAAAATATTGCAAAATATACACTTCAGTATTATAAGTCACACTGAAAAAATCGCATACGATAAAAAATATGAAAGAAATCACAAAATACTAGAAAATTTATATTAACATAGTTATTGCCATCTCTTTCTGCGATTTTTTTAGATCTTATTCTTTTATGCCAAGAGGGAATTTTGATTTTTTTTTTTCAATTTTTTCAAAATTTGTCAAAATCGGTTCAGTCATTCTTGAGATATAAGCATTTTAGCTAACATCCCTTTCCTTTGCATATACACATTGTATATATTTCGCTATCGGATACATTTGCTATTGGCATCTACGTAACGGTCTATGTTCGTCTATTTGAGATTCCGCCGGGATAAAAAATTTCACACACAAATGTTATGGTCTATTTCACCCACTAAATATTACCCGATGTCCATCCAAATTTATTGGCATCGGCCCAGTCCTAAGCTCTAGTCCCATATCTAGGTGTTATATAATTTTTGGCCCAATCAAACTGTAATACCCCACATAGTATTGTAGGATATACAAATGTAAGTTTGCACAAAATTGTATAATATTTTCTTGTTCTATAGGATAAAATATTTTCTGCTAAGAGGAGATGACCGATATTCCCCATCTCCGAGCTAGATACAAGTTTGACAATAGTATTATCATGTACCAAGTTTTGACCAAATCGGATACACTTTTAGAGAGTTATTGCAAGCACCAGCCAGACAGACAGACACACTTGATCGATTCCAAATGACCTGAAATGGATTTGTTCCAAAGAGACGTAGTGTCTTTACCTGGTATTTCGATGAGACACTCTTTGGGCATATCAAATGGTATATACCCCCTGTAGCAATATGTCTGAACATTGATAAAAAAATTTCCCTTAATTGCGCTACTATTACCATTTAAAATAGTTTAGTAATCTGCGTTTATTCACCTTTGAAATTTGATTAAAAATCTTCAATTACATCCCTTTGGAATATGCTCAAAAAATTCAGGATTATAGTGCTTTAATAAAAAAGTCCAACATTGTTTCCTCCTCGTTATTAAAAATATCCAAGATTGTATCTTCTATCGCCCTTTGAAATTGAAAAATAAAATTATTTTGGCATTAAAATACTACTTTTGTAAAAAAAACAGATTTTCCTAATTTTGCCTTATAATTTTTTGTCTTTAAATCCACGATTATTGTTCTAAAAATTTTTGTCTTTAAAAATTATTCTGAAAATCTACTATTATTGCCTTAAAATATCCCATTAAAATTTGTTTAAAAAATTAATTAATTGAAAATTAATTGAAATTGAACCAAAAAAAACCCTTCATTGCCCCTTAAAAATTTTAAGAATTTTTACTCTTATTGTCCTTTAAAATTAACAGATTTTACGTTATGCCAGAATTCGTACATTGTAATAGTTTTGCTTACAATTATTTTTATACCCTACACCACAAGGTGGTCAGGGTATTATGTCTTGTGCATTTGTTTGTAAAAGGCAAAAGGAAACGAAATAGATCCATAGTTCCTTTTGATGATCGGCATAGAATCACATTCTGAGTCGATTTATGCATGTCCGTCCGTCCGTTTATTCGTCTGTTAAAATTTAGATATAGCTCCCATTTATATCTTCGACCGATTTGAATTTTATTGTGCACCAAATGTGTAATATCAGCCCGAATAGTATGGAATTTTGCACATACAACCAATTTAGACCTGAAAAAAAGTGTGCCAAATTTGATCAGATATAGATATAGCTCCAATATATATTGTTCATACGATTTGTTATTTTTGTCCTCCGCAGCCGTAATATGCACTCTGTAACAACAATGTTTGGGGAAATATATAAAATACAGCTCAGAAATGGATTTTCTAAATTTTATCGAGATCGGTTCGGATTTGGATATATCACCCATATATAACTTCGTCCGATTCCTTCTATTGTGCACCAAACGTCTAATATTTGCCCAAATGCGATGAAATTTGGCACTTACGACCGTATATTTTGTTCATCCGATTTGTTGTATTTGTTACCCACAGCCGTAATATGCACTCCGTAACAAAGATATTCAGGGAAATATATGAAATACAGCAATATCTTTGCCAAATTTAATCAAGATCGATTCAGATTTGGATATAGCTCCCATATATATCAAATTGGCAATACAAGTCCGAATTTAAAAGATACAAATGCTTCGGCATATTTAGTCCTTTGAACTTTAAATAATAATTATAATCATAGCGTGTATGATTGAATTCTCCCATCAAAACTTTTAATTGTTATGTGGAGCTCTACTAAATTAGCAAAGTGGTGCAGGGTATCATAAATTCGGCCCCATCCGACTTTAAGACTTTCCTCACTGGTTGTTTTTTAATGTGTTTAGTACCTCTTGGTACTTTAGTTAGAATTTCCAATATGAAATTTGAGGAATCCAGCCCAATACTGATTGTAGTAGGATTTAGTAATTTTCGTACAAATATAGGATGAATTTCCAAACCACCGTCAAATCTGAAACAGGGATACCATCAGTAAACCAAACAAAAATTTTCAGACTTGTATCCCTTTCCCTTCACCCAATACCAAATAAAGTTCCATTCAGTAAATTTCGTACAACTTTAGCCAAAATTTCCGAAACCACATCCAATTGTCCAAGTTGCACCTGATCAGCGACCTTAATATCAAATTGAAGATTTCAAGCACTACAGGGACCCCAGTACAAAATTTCAAAATACCAGCTTCATTCGTTCACCCTGAACCATACTGTTCCAATTTGCGTACAATTTAGTACATATTTCCGAAATCGCCTTCATATATGAAACTTATTTTCCAACCTTGATACTAATACCAAATTTCAAGTTTTTAGCTCTATCCGTTCTAAACATACCAAATGGTACCATTTTAGAATTTTTTATAAACTTAAAGGT